>NC_091634.1:39133121-39441721 GCF_027580195.1 Bos mutus | reverse complement strand
TAAGTGGTAACCTTCTCCCGCACTCCCTGTTCTCTACAACCCTGTGGAATGCTTTTTGAAGTCAGAAGGAGCTCCCTAGGAGGTGAGGGCTGACTTTGGCTGCCAGCAAACAGAAATGTTCAGCTACTTAACACGGGGCCACATGTGGCAGCTACAAAAACACCATCAGGATGTGAAATCTACTTGCTTCAGTGGTAATCCCCTTACCCTCAAATCTTTGCAAACCTAGGGAACTATGGGAATAGGTAAACTTGGTGGGGAAGAGTGGAAAGAAATAGCCTATGATTTTAGTCCAAAATTTGTACTGTTGGGTGAATCTTGGAACATATCCTGCTGTGCTTTTTTTCCACATTGCACTTTGAGTCTGCAGTCTTGGGCTGCATGAGTGTTGTGTTTAACACAAAGCCTGGGGTGGCACAGGGGTTTTGCAAAACTGACTAATAGGTGTTTTATGTTAATTATAAGTCAGAAGAAAGGCGATGTCAGAGTAGGTTCCCAAGGTGCCCTTCTCAGGCTAAGCACTGTATTTACTTAAGTTACATCAGACTATAGCTTCCTTTACCCTGTGGACAGAGGGCTGTGTGCACTTGCCCAGAATGATCTGGGGCCCACTTTTGTGCCCTTCTGTAGGTGCCTTGGTGAGCCACGGAGTCTGGTCCTGCTATTTCCTATGAGGCATCAGTGCTAAATGCAGTGCTCACCCTGCAAATGATGGGTGACTGGAAGTGTCAGGCATACGTTTTCTCCTCAGTGTCAACAGGAGTTAGACCAAATAGATGACCTTTGTGATCTTTTCTTCCTCTAAGGAGATCACATTCACCAGATGTGATCTTTTCTTCCTCTAAGATGTCATGACTCCAGCCAGTGATTCTGTGATGCTTTAGTGTAGAGGGAGGAAAACATCACAGAAACCAGTAGAACATGCTGACACCAACAGAAGCTTTGGCATCAGACAAAGCCAGGTCCAAGTCCAACTTCTCTCATTCATAAATCCTATGGGCTGGAGCAAGCAATTCATCTTCTCTGAGTCACAGTTTCTTTATTTATAAAAACAGGAATAACAGAGATAATTTACCCCCTGGTGGGAATTAAATGAGATCATATATAAAGAAATGGAAACCCACTCCAGTATTCTTGCCTGGGAAATCCCAGGGACAAAGGAGCCTGGCGGGTTACAGTCCATGGGGTCGCAAAAGAGTTGGACACGACTTAGTGACTAAACAACATCAAAATGTTGCACATACAGTATGGTGCCCAGCACGTAGGAAGTGCTCAATAAATGTGAGCTCTCATTATTAACACGATGAATCAACTCCCAACCCAAGATCACTGATCTACACACTCTTTTCCAAAAAGGACAGGGCTTAAGTCATCACAGCTGGAACACAGATGTGAGGGAGTGAGGAGCAGACATAATCTTCCTCTCCACATGGATCCAGCTTCACTCCTTCGTAAAGCAGTATGTGGTCCCAGATCTGGCACTTGAAAGGCAACATGGGTGCCTCTGATGGCAGTTTCCTCCAGGCCAGGCAGAAGGAAAACGGTGTACTTCCTGCAGTCTAGAACAACCTATCTCTGCTGTGTTTATTTACTCAGCAAATATGTACCACGCAGGTGCCAGGATTTGCATTAAGAGTGATAAAAGATAGAGCTTTCAGCCTAGAGAGGCCAAAAGACAATATAAGAGGGAGAAAATGGAGACACCCCCAAGAGGGGTCTCTGATGAGGTGACAGTAAAGCTGAGACCTGAGGAAGAGATAAGGGTTCCATTCCAGGCAAAAAGGACACAAGTATGTAAGGAAAAAAGAAGGAAGACATGACTGCACGAAAGATATCAAAATCATCTTCAAAGACATCAAAACAATTTCGAAAGCAGAGAGTGTGGAGAAGTGATAAGCTGGCTTTAAAGAGCAAAGGAAGCTAGAATCTAAATTCTGCAAAGGGGAGCAAAAATGAGAATGAAGCCCATGGCACCTAAAGTCTCAGGAATGGGAGGAAGCAGGTATGGTGGAGCGTGGGGGCTGAGGGTTAAGGTAGAGATGGGCTCAAATTCTTTGCACAGCAGTAAGACTCCCAGATCTTCTCCCCTCTCCTATGTATCCAAGCAATGGTCAGGGGCAGGAGACATTAAATTAAAGGGTCCAGCCTCAGAGATTCCATGCAGAGAGAAGAGCTGTTCAAGACATGGGGCTTAAAAAAGCCACATACTTTTTTTTTTTAATTTTTATTTTTTAAATTTAATTTTATTTAACTTTACAATATTGTATTGGTTTTGCCAAATATCAAAATGAATCCGCCACAGGTATACATGTGTTCCCCATCCTGAACCTTCCTTCCTCCTCCCTCCCCATACGATCCCTCTGGGTCGTCCCAGTGAACCAGCCCCAAGCATCCAGTATCGTGCATTGAACCTGGACTGGTGACTCGTTTCATATATGATATTATACATATTTCAATGCCATTCTCCCAAATCATCCCACCCTCTCCCTCTCCCACAGAGTCCAAAAGACTGTTCTATACATCAGTGTCTCTTTTGCTGTCTCGTATACAGGGTTATTGTTACCATCTTTCTACATTCCATATATATGCGTTAGTATACTGTATTGGTGTTTTTCTTTTTGGCTTACTTCACTCTGTATAATAGGCTCCAGTTTCATCCACCTCATCAGAACTGATTCAAATGTATTCTTTTTAATGGCTGAGTAATACTCCATTGTGTATATGTATCACAGCTTTCTTATCCATTCATCTGCTGATGGACATCTAGGTTGCTTCCATGTCCTGGCTATTATAAACAGTGCTGCGATGAACATTGGGGTACACGTGTCTCTTTCGATTCTGGTTTCCTCAGTGTGTATGCCCAGCAGTGGGATTGCTGGATCATAAGGCAGTTCTATTTCCAGTTTTTTAAGGAATCTCCACATTGTTCTCCATAGTGGCTGTACTAGCTTGCATTCCCACCAACAGTGTAAGAGGGTTCCCTTTTCTCCACACCCTCTCCAGCATTTATTGCTTGTAGACTTTTGGATCGCAGCCATTCTGACTGGAGTGAAATGGTACCTCATAGTGGTTTTGATTTGCATTTCTCTGATAATGAGTGATATTGAGCATCTTTTCATGTGTTTGTTAGCCATCTGTATGTCTTCTTTGGAGAAATGTCTATTTAGTTCTTTGGCCCATTTTTTGATTGGGTCATTTATTTTTCTGGAATTGAGCTGTAGGAGTTGCTTGTATATTTTTGAGATTAGTTGTTTGTCTGTTGCTTCATTTGCTATTATCTTCTCCCATTCTGAAGGCTGCTTTTCACCTTGCTTATAGTTTCCTTTGTTGTGCAGAAGCTTTTAAGGTTAATTAGGTCCCATTTGTTTATTTTTGCTTTTATTTCCAATATTCTGGGAGGTGGGTCATAGAGGATCCTGCTGTGATGTATGTCAGAGAGTGTTTTGCCTATGTTCTCCTCTAGGAGTTTTATAGTTTCTGGTCTTACGTTTAGATCTTTAATCCATTTTGAGTTTATTTTTGTGTATGGTGTTAGAAGTGCTCTAGTTTTATTCTTTTACAAGTGGTTGACCAGTTTTCCCAGCATCACTTGTTAAAGAGATTGTCTTTAATCCATGGTATATTCTTGCCTCCTTTGTCAAAGATAAGGTGTCCATATGTGTGTGGATTTATCTCTGGGCTTTCTATTTTGTTCCATTGATCTATATTTCTGTCTTTGTGCCAGTACCATACTGTCTTGATGACTGAAGCCACATACTTTTTAAAGCATACTCCCTGGGGCCTTCCTCCTCCTTGCTTCCAGAAAGTGTGAAAATGTCAGTCGTTCAGTTGTGTCCGACTCTTAGTGACCCCATGGACTGTAACCTGCCAAGCTCCTCTGTCCGTGGAATTCTCCAGGCAAGAATACTTGAGTGGGTAGCCATTCCCTTCTCCAGGGGATCTTCCTGACCCAGAGGTCAAACCCCAGTCTCCTGTACTCCTGTACTGCAGGCAGATTCTTTACCCACTGAGACATCAGGGAAGCCCTAGTCAGCCACTAAATCAGACCTCCCAAAGAGGAGATTGGTAGGTTCACCTCTCAAGACCCAAGTCTCAAGAAAGGGAGACTTTCAAGAAGTTCAAGGGTTCCTCAGAGTCAAGAATGGCTTGCCACTTGATCCTCCAATTCATTCACCAAAAAGCTTCACAACGGTACACACAGCTTCCCATCAGCTTTTGAGTACCTTTCTCTTAAATATTATACCTAATGACCACAAGACATTTGAGGAGATCCTCCAACAGAAAGAAAAAGACCTAAACATATCAAAAAATGGGATCTGGAGGAAGCTGAGACCATGAGGAGCACCAAAGGAAATAGTACTGAAAATCAAGTTATTAACAACCTCAGAAAAATAAGGGAAGATACTGTGTCAATGAAGCAAGAATAAGCAGTTAAAGAACAAGAGCAATCAGGGTATAAGATAGAGCTCTTAGAAAAGTGTCACACCTCCAGTAAAGACATTCTCACATGAAAATATTTTACTTCTTTCCATACTTCTGTAGAAAGCTGTGAAAGGACGTGCTCCATGAAAATGAGAAGCAAGAAAGAAGACATAAAGCAAGAAAACACAGACTGTAACACAGGACAGCAGAAATATAAGTTTCAGGATGACAACCAGGTGGCAAAGCAAGAAAGCAATCAATGCAAACTGGAGAAGGGGGGAAAGAAAGTTTCCAGAGAGAGTTCCCTAGAAAAGAAAAACCAAATAACCAAAAGAGAATTGATAAATTATTATCTGGTAGGTCTAACAGTTTAGAAACTCTTGATAGTGAATAATGGATGGAGCAAATAGAAATTAATCAAATATGGAAACAAGTCCATCATTAGCATCAAGGGAAAAAAATGTAAATGATTAGGGAAGTTTAGTTACACTATTTTGCCCAGCAGTAAAAAGCAAATTTAACCAAAAATTATATTGTGAGAATAAAGTTTTAGAACAATAGAAATGGTAAACTAACAAAACCATATATTCATGCATCATGAGTGGAAGTCAATAAAGCACTCCTTTAACTGATAAGCAAAGCAGAAATCATATGATTTAGAAATGTGAAGGCAAATAATGGAAGAAACAGCTAGAAATTTTTCAAGGGTTATCTCTGAGGATTAGAATGGAGTGAAGAAGGGCAAGGTGAAGACCTCCTGTTTTTCTTTTAGTGCTAGCTCACTGTTAACTAATTCATCATTGTTACCCTGATGAAAATAAAAATTAAAATGACAGAAATAGATTAATAGAAATTCCAGAGCAAATCACACTGTAAACAGGTATAGGAATAACTACTATGGAAATGAAGTCATCCCTCTCAATGGAGCAAACTCAGAGATGACAGATTTGAAAGACCCAGAGTGAGTGATGGGCAGTCTCTCAATATCACTGAAAGGCCCACCTGGAGAACAATAGATTCTGTTAGCAGGACAAGGACTCTGGGGAGGCAGGTGAGGCCCCCAGAGTGCGAAATTCAGGGAAGCACACACTCTCAGCATCATGCGAGGTCTGTCTGACTTTGAAGTCACTGGCAGTGATCACCTCAATTTTGCAGCCCCTGGGCCTCCCTTGGCCTACTCTAGTGCCAGCCCTTCCCCACACTCACTCACCCTCACTCACAGGTACAGTGGGTTGTAGCAGCAGTGTGTGCTACTGAGAATTGCTCACCAAATGGAAGGAGATGTGTGCCTGGGGAAGGCTCACTGTTGAGGTCTGGAGCAGCAGGAGAAGCAAGAAAAATGTGAAATAACTCCAGACTCTCAAAAAAAAAAAAAAAAATCACAAGGAGTACCACACTGGGGAAAAGGTTGCCTTTAGTAATCTAAGGGAACAAAGACAGAAAGCTTATATCAATTAAATGCACAATCCACCATGAAGATACAGCAGAAACAAATCTTTACTCTATGAAACAACACAGCCTCAAAATATATAAACACATTATTGGAGATACAGGAGAAGTTTTCAAACTACAAGCTCCAGGCCACTGACAGGTTAAGACATGTGGAAAATAAGAATGTAGAGTATTTGAAAAACATAATTAACAAAGTTGATTTAATAAGTAAACTTAAAGATACTTTTCCTAAAGAGAGAAGGCATATTTCTTTAAATATGCAGAATGTTTACAGACGTTAACTGTTTGACTACAAAGGAAATCTCAACATACGACCCAAAGGGCAAATGATACAGGCTTTATTCTCAACCTATTATGAAAAAAAAGAAACCTAAAATAAACAATATATGGATAGCTCTCTCCTCTTGATCTATGCCCCCCCCCCAAAATACTGCTGTAACCACTTATTTTTTAATGCTATTTTCAAAACAAATCTTTGGTTAAAAAATAATAAAAGTGTAAAACTATAGGCTATTCAGTTAAGAAAGACAATGAAAGCAATATATATATAAACTACTGGACACAGTCAAAGCAAAACCAAAGGAAAATTTATAGCCTAAAGGTAGGTATTAAAAACAAAAAGAGAGGGAAAAATGAACACACTATACATTCAGCCAAAAGACCCAGGAAAAAGTCAATCATATAAACTAAAACAAGTAAAAGGAAGAATTAAGATGAAAGAAAAACAAGTGAAAAAGAACATATCAATAAAATCAAAATTTTTATATACATAGACCGATAAAGTAAAACTGTTGTCTGACAAAGATAAAAAGTGGAGAAAGCAAAGTAAGCTACATTTGGATTAAGAAACTGTACATAGTTAGAAATATAGGGAAGATGTTTTAGGTGAAAATACTATGTATAATAGAACTTCACAATGATTAGTTTAAAATCTAATGAAATAGATTATTTTAAGAATTTTTAAACTATCTAGGAAAAAAACAAGTATTTACCCCCTCTCCTTGTCTCTAAAACCAAAACAAAGCACATATTCATTCATTCAGCAGATATTTATGAGGTGTTATTCTGAGATATCATAAGGAGTGAGGATTAGAAAGTTCATCCCTTCCCCTAAATTGTGCTATAAATTCAATCTATTCCCAACTGAAATCCCAAAGGAATTTCTAAATGAAATTTTTACACTGACACAAATGTTTATCTGAAAAAGCAAATGTATGTCATTAAAATATCTTAAAAATGTTTATGTATATATAATTTTGTATTATATATAGATATTTATAATATATATTATTTTTATAATATGAGAGTGTTTGATAGAGATTATTCTTTAATTATAAGATTTTAAACTCACTTTTGTGTTATAATGGTAAAAAGTGTGATGCTGTAGGATTGGACAAGTGAAATATTCCAGAGAATTGGCAATCCAGAGATATATATAGGCAGAATATATTAAACAGAGGTTATCTTTCAAACCATAGAGAAAAAAAATGGACAGCTTACAAAAGGAACCTGTGGGCGTTACTAGAAGTAAAAGGTTTGATCTTTATCCCATACTGCACACCCAAATAAATCCCACTTAAGTGGAAGATCAAAACTGTTAAAAAATTAAAAGTAGTAGAAGAAAATGTAGGAAAACATACTTGTAATCTTGTAGGTGGTGAAAAACTTCCTTATACCTCAATCCATAAAGCAAAACTTGTAGTATTAAAATAAACCAAGGTAAAAATATAAGCAATGGGCTTAGAAAAAATATTTGACGAAGTATAACTAAGACCCAACAGCCATTAACAATTAAGATCTGTTGTCATTTGCTAAGAAGACACCACTACATAAAAATGAGCAAAGACAGAAACAGCCCAATTCTCAGAAGAAGAAATGTAATGGCAATAAACATATGAAACCACATTCAAACTCACGACTAAGCAGAGGTAAATTAGAAGGAAAAACAAAGCATTTCTGCAGGCACACTGGTTTGGTTAAGAACTCAGACTGGTGTGCCAGACCTCCTGGGTTTGACCCAGGCTCTGCTATTACTTGCCTGGGGCCTTTGGCAAGCACCTTAACCTCTCTTGTGCCTCAGCTTTCCTATATGTAAGATGGAGATTACAATACATCTTAGCTCTTTATTGTAATGATGCAACGGCATAATATATGTAAAGTGAGGAAATGGCAACCCACTCCAGTGTTCTTGCCTGGAGAATCCCAGGGACGGGGGAGCCTGATGGGTTGCCGTCTCTGAGGTCACACAGAGTCGGACATGACTGAAGCGACTTAGCAGCAGCAGCTTTGAATAGTGCCTGGCACAGAGTAATCATGCAATAAATGCTAGTTCAATATCTTTTTATGACATGTGCTCAAAGATGCACACACATCTGCTGCAAACACACATATACACACATACACTCAGGCACACTCGGAAGTTCACTGCAACGCTATCTGCCATAGTGAAAAACTAGAGGTAACTTCAAATGACATCAACAGGCAATAGCTAAACGAATCTTATGCCTCTAAAATATGGAATGACAATTAGCTATGAAAAAGAATAAGGAAGATTTGGGCACCATTATAGGAAAGTATCCGTGATGATTAAGTGGGGAAGAAAAGTATGTTCTTTAAATACACCATGTATAATGTATAAATAACATCTCTTTGTGCACATGTATAATATACATGGAAAATATTATGGATGCTTGATATATTATCAAACTGTTAGCAAAGGTGATCACCAGTGAGAGAGGGAAGACTAGGGAAGAGGGTGCAAAGGAGAGTTTATCAAATACATTTCTACATTTTTCTTTTCTCTCTCTTAAAAAAAATAACCTTTACATCTAAACATTACAAAAAATAAAATAGAAATCATGATCAGTTAGAATAAATTCTTGAAAACAACTGTCTCAGACAATGGTAAGCAAAAGAAGATGGTGAAACCAAAGTGTCTTGCAACTTTTTGTTTTTTTCAAGAAAAGACAGAATGTGATTGGCAAAGGAATTAGCCGAGTTATGCTTCAAAGAATGTCAGTTTAGCTACGGTTTTTCAAATACTTTGAACATGGGCTAAACATGTCAAAGTCATACATCTTTCACGGACAGGGATTCTATAATAAATAGTCTCCATTAATTGTTTCCATTGTCCATAATATTTTGTAAGTTTTACATCCCCAGGAAAATAATGTTTGCCAAATTCAAACCAGGGACCTTCAATATTCCTTAGATGACATAAACAAATTAAAATGAGACCGACCTAAGCCAGTTGTGTTTATCAACCTGATCCCCTCTGAAAAGGAGAAATGAAGTCAAATACCCTTTAATACTATTTATTAGTGGAGTAATATAATACATTTTGACAAGTTGAACGGTTGTAACAGGCGGCTGTTGAAGTCTCTACAGGGCCTGTTTAGAATGAAAACAGGAGTGAGAGACAGCTCTATAACTGGGTTTCAAGAACAGCTCAGCCATCAACTATATCCTAACCAAGTACTTTTATCCAGTTAATTTACGGAGGGAATCCCTTAGGGTCTCTAGCCGTCTACCACTGTAGCTCATTAGAGTCTAATATCCAACTTTTCTCATTGTAACACTGAAAGCATTTATGCTTAAAATGTAATTAAACTTAAAACAAACAAGATCTTTATTCCCTGACAGTCCTGCTATTTTTAAACTGACAAAGGCATGAACTTATATAGGATTATTTAGAAAGCACTATACATTTCAGCCACTTACAGCCAAGACATTTGCCCAACTGTTCATCCTGCATGCAATTAGAAATCTAAATAGTTGGGTAACGGGTTTCTATTGGGAATTAAACTTGCAGATCTCTTACAAACGAGTAATGTGGTAAGACTTGCTGTCCAATGAGGTGTCTTATTGAAATATCCCAGGCCGTTTCACTTGTCACAGCTGTCGTTTCAGCCGCTTGCACTCACAGTGTATAGCTTTCATTACGAAAATAGAAATTTGTGTCCTAAGTGCTGTTACATTACTAATGCTAAATATTTAATTCCCTGGGGTTCCAATTATGGTTGAGCACTGGCAACACTGATTCTACTTTTTAATAACAACTGTAAAAGCAATTTGAGCATTTTTCAATTAATTAAATACATACTGAACGAGTAACCTCTTGTCATTGTGCCCTCTAGGACCCAAGTTAATTGGTGTAGAATAAAATGTTTTGAAAATCAACCGATATTCCGGTCTGCACAGTTATACCACTAAATTACAGTTCACGAAATGAAGTTTGTCTTTTAATAGTTACGCTCAATATAGTTCTGCAGATGTTAGAAGGTACCTGTGTTTTATGCACTTAACTGTGCCTCTAATTAAAGCAGAGTTGAAAGCTGGGTGTCAGTCCTCTAAACACCAGTCAGTATCAATAATATTTTGCATTGTTCGCAGATAAATGCAACAAATTTCAACACAGGACAGTTTCCCAGCTTTCAGGAAGGATATTTTCCCAATTCACCTTAAACATTTATAAAAGTTGGCCCTGAAGAATTCCTATCATTAATTACACTCACAGGAGAAAAGTTCAAAACTAGATTTTTAGATTTCTTCACAAGAGTTACAAGTCTAACATCTGGGAAAGTCCTTCCTCGTTAAACACTTTGTTGAAGTTTCTCCTTCTGCCATAGAAGGGTGTCGTAAATAAACTCTAAATTGGTTTTTCAGCTTTAAAAGGGTGGTGAGGATGAATCATAAAAGCAGATGCCGTTTTACCCACATTTTAAAATGAATCTTTTTCTGAAGTGCAATGAAACCTGATTAAAGAGACCATCTTCTTGTAGAAAAACGTCTCTGACAGGTGTTCCTCCAGCTCTAAGTCTTGATTGGCCGTAATCTAAAATCCATGCTCGGAAAGTGAATGCCTTTTCGGCAGCTGTCTTTCTAACAGAGATGATCCCCTAAACAGGTTTCACTGAATTAGGGATCTCCGCAAAAGCATTGTGGTTCATGGAGGAAGACACAGAAAGTGAAATGAATCACTCTGGGAGAGGAGGGAAAAAATTAGAGAAAATTGAATCATTTCCATACCAATTTTTAGGATTTAAATCTTTAATATTTCTAGGATGTTAGTAACATCTTTGGGAAATGAATTTTAATTATAGGATTAACTTGATAGCACCAGTCTGTGAATATAAATAGATCAGCCTAAATTTCTGATTTTTAAAAAACTAAGCTGGATAATGAGAACATTTTAGAATTTGGGGGTTGGGTTGACTTCTCAGGAAGCATTCTATACTCCATCAGCAAATACACACACACATACACACACACACAAATGAAAAGAAAAATACAAATTTGTGAAAGGTTTATTTAAATATTGTTCTATTTGGAATGTAACATCTTAATAGACCTTCAAAAACATTGGTTTAACGTAACCTATCATTAACAATTCTTAAAACAAAAAAATAGAGTTTGCAAATGACAAATTAAATGCAAATTATTCTTGTCAAAGACTCATTTTTTTCCAGCTCTGAAACAGTTATATTTTGAAATTTGAAAGTAAAAAATAAGGGAAACTTTTGATTTGGATACAAGTGGCACAGATATGATTGTTTGTATTAAGAAATGGATCAGAATATATTCCAAAACACCTTAGGCACCTAGTATTGAAAGATAATAATTTCATTAACTGACCACTACTTTAGTGGTGTTTTGAGGCCAAAACACCACTGAACAACAGTATTTTGTTCTTTAAAAACACTGGACAGTTATCTTCAATAACAACGAATGCCACTATATTTAGTTGTAGGGTCCCCAAATTCCTGTATGCAACTAACCAGTCACTCCTTGAAGCCTAAGTGGGCTAATAACTAAGGGCACTCTATTTAGTTCTGGGGTCCCCAGATTACTGTACATGACTGACCAGTCAATCCTTGGATCCCAAAGGGGCAGTCCCCACTGCTCCAGCAGCAGCAGGAGGACAACTAGTTGAAGAAGACAGACTTCTCCCTCAGGATCACACGCCACTCAGGTTCTCCCCCTGTCATGCTGGCAGCTCTGACATTTCACATTCTCGGAGCGGTGGGCAGCCCCCGCTGCACGGTGAGAATTAACGTGTCTGCACGCTGTAAACTCAGAGGTTTCAGCTCTTACTCATCAGTGCGATAACTTAGGATCTCACGGGGCAAACCCACAGGTCTGGGAAGCAGAGCTCCCGGGCTCAGTCTCAAGAACGCTGACAGACCTTGGACACGTCGCTGGACGCCTCTGCACCTCTGGTCTACTGGCTCTGACATGGGGGACAGTGTAACCCCTGGGCTGTTCTCAGGGTCCAATGAGGAAGCACAGTGAAACCTTGGAGATGCTGCTAAGCACCATGGAAATGCCAGACAACCAACTTTCTTGTCTAATATTCACCTGTCAGCATCGTTAATAAAGCAATTTTCATTTGTTTCTGTGCAAAGAAACTAATGTAAAAATATATGTAGTAGCTCCATAATAATGTGCATTAAAAATTAGAATCATTAAGGGCTATGCAGTTTTTTTAAGATGTATTTATTTCTTTAGGCTGTGGTGGGTCTTCGTTGCTGCACGTGGGATTTCTCTAGTTGCAGAGAGTGAGTGCTACTCTTCATTGCGATTGTGCGGGCTTCTCGTTGTGATCGCTTCTCTCGTTGGGGAGCACAGACTCGAGCCGTGCGGCCTTCAGTGGTTGCAGCACGTGGGCTCAGTAGTTGTGGTGCACAGGCTTAGTTGCTCCACGGCAGGTGGGATCTTCCCAGACCAGGGACCCAACCGGTGTCCCTTGCATTGCAAGGCAGATTCTTAACCACTGGACCGACCACCAGGGAAGCCCCAGCTCTGCAGTTCTGACAACATGTTTTTTTAGAAAAGCATTTTTTGGATGTGTTAGCTTTAGTCCCAATAAGTTACAAGCTAAAAGAGCATATGTTCAGCATTTTATTTTTTTTTCTAAAAGGAAAAAGAAGCAATAGGATAAAGAAGAGAAGGAGAATTTGCAGGGTAGTATCATGATGTAGGCATCACTGAATAAACTATGAATATAAGATGAGGCCTGTTTTAAATCTGATTTGCTTTTCTAAGGAATATTCAACTAGCTGCTTTAGTTCCCAGACACAAGGCCCAGAGCTCCCTTAGCCTGGCTGGAATCAGCTTCTGGTTGCAGAGCTTTGCTAAGTAGAGAAGCGTGTTGAGGGGAGGAATTACAGCAGTTCTGCCCCACTGACTAGAACAAAGACAACCAACACATTAATAAATAAGAGTTTTCAGGGAGATAAGGGTTGGTGGCAAGTCAGTACACAACTGCAGTATCTGACCTGTTAATGGGTTCCAGGAAGCCCTTTCTCAGGCAACCCCCCCATATTCTCATGAGTTTCATCACCTAGTTTTCAAGTCCACAGAAGTATAAAAGCAGTAAATTGAAAGGCAGAGGGAACGCTAGCGGTGGGTGTGGGTGTGGGGGGTGGCGGCAGTGAGAAACACAGCTGACAGCCATTGAAGAAAGAAGACTGGTTTAAGAAATGCCCGTGAGCATTAAAAACAAACAGCAACAAAAACCAATACAGAACAACCAAGTCCTTTAATGAAAGCTGGGTGATGCTGTGCAATTCTAACTGAAAACCATGAGTAATTATCCAAGTTCACTGACTTGATATCGTGTTTTCAAGATAAGAGGGAAAGGTATGATCCATTTTAAAAGGTTTCCATCACAAATAGTTAATGTTCATTCTTCAAACTTGGCTATCTTGAATAACCCACTCCCCGAGGGTTCCAGATTATCGTGGTTTTTACTGTAGTTAGATAGTTTTATGGTTAATGTACTGCGGTATAAATAAATATAGCTTAGCCTAAGTGTCTCCACTGAAAATATGTATGTCATAAAATGACAAATAAAATAGGTCAATAACCAAACCCACAGTAAATAATTCAAGCACTGAAGTACATAACATTAGAATAAACTAAAACGAGCCTTCTTCAACACTGACCATAAATATATTCACCATGGCTTTTCAAAATGAAAAACAAAAATGTCCTAAGATAAATGGGGAGAAAAGAGAGAAGAAATTGCTCATTTGTACCCTTTTGATAAAATCTAAATAATCAGACATTGTGTTCATGAGAAGAGGCTGTAGGCGAATGAATCCAGGCTATGCATCTGGGTAAGGGTCTAGTAATATTCTACACCGCTCATTTATTTCACATCATAATGACCTATTAGGTGCTCAACAGATCGTTGTCTATCTGAAATATAATTTACAAGTGGTCTGGCTGTCACATAAATAAAAGAAGAGAGATATCGGGAGTATCATCAACTTTTCTTGGAGGTGTTTAGACCTCTAAGACATATGCAAAGGGAAAGAGTTTGAGATTGTAAAGGAAACCACTGTACTGCCAGCTATAAAGCACATATTGATTCTGACTGCATCTGGAGGCAAAACCTACTGGGGGAAGAATGTCCCATTCTGGTTATTTTTCAGAGTAGGAGACTGTGGCTAATCTATTGTTGTTGTTCATTGGCTAAGTTGTGTCTGACTCTTTGCAACCCCATGGACTGCAGCACGCCCTCCTCCAAATAGGACCAGGAGATGATGAAGACAAGGCCAGAGTTCCCCTTCATGGCTTCCCTGGCACGAGCCTTGCTACTAGGTCATCTGTTCAGTCAGGAGACAAAAGATGCCCTGATTTGTGGCTTTGGGGAAATAGGGTAGCAGGGTGAACTCTATGGAGCCTCTTGAGAACAGAGTGTGGCGACAAAGACCATCATAGCGTTAGCAAGCCTCCTCTACTCGCCTCCCTGAGGCTAATGATGTCGGGGTTTTAATAGCCCCACTGTTTTAGGTTTTAATTTACATGGCTACTTGGTTTGAGTGTTTTATAGAGTTTATGACCATTTGAGCCATTTGAGGCAGGTGTACTTGCCTTTAATGTCTACTGGCTTAACTGATGCATTGCTATACTGTCCACTTTATTATTTCAAAGACAGGATATCAGTAAGCTGTGCGATTTTTCCCATAGACTGAGAATTCTAGACAGTATACTAGGTCATGGACATGGGTATCCCCCCTCTAGCCTTACCCAGTCTATGAAAAGCTCAACCCTACTTTCCAGGTCCAAATTCCACATAGCCCAGCAAAACACAGGCAGAGCACCAAAGATATTACCAAGTCACTTTATGGTAAGGTTTTAGCTTTCATATTATTCACATGAAGCATCTCATGTGTCTATCTCATTAAGACACCTGGGTTAAGGATTAATTTTACAAACTATTACACATGTTCAGTGTATGCCATTGCATCTTTCACTCCACCAATAAAGGACATTTCAGGCCGCAGCAGTTGATTGGCAAGTAGGGGCAGATTACTCATTGTTTATGCTATTCTGAAGGGAAAAAATTCAGGAATTTAGAAACTATAAAGGTAAACTTAGTGAGGCCTCGAAAGGCTATTTAGAGACAGGGCAGAAGAAAGGGGACATTTTCCTTCCTTTGAGCAGGGTTTGGCAAACTGTAGCCCATGGGCTAAATCCAGCCTGCAGCCTGTTTTCATAAATGTTATTGGAACACTTTTGTAAAAGTGTCATTGGAACTCAGCCACACCCACTTGTCTATGGCTGCTTTTGCGTTGCAATGACAAAATAGTTGCAACAGACATTGTCTAGCCCACAAAGCCAAAAATATCCATTATCTGGCTCCTTCGAGAAAAAGTTTGCCAAGTCCTGCTTTAGAGGCTCTCTCTGTGAGGAGGATGGGAACCCCAGGGGAGCTGCCTCCATCCTGGAAAGTTAGTTCCCCACCCCTGACCTTGAGTGCCTCTTCTCTGGTCTCCCCCAGCCCTGAGGCATCCAGATGCTGGTTTCAGGGTCATGTAGTAATTGCTCCTACCTAGTGGCCTGAAACACACCCCTTTCCAGTTGTGAGATACCCAACGAAGACACAAGGACGTGAGGTCAGAAGTGTGGCTGAATCTGTAAGTTTCCCTTCCAGCTCCACACTTAAAATTGACTGAGCTCCTGGGTCTCCTTCATCTGTGCATTTGACATCAAATGCAGGAAAATCCCCCAGAGGATGATGTTAAAGGATATACGGGATTTCAACAGAAAAGAGTGAGTGGAAGGAAGGCCTTCCAAGCAGAAGAGGCCACAGATGCACAGTTGCCTGCGATGATGGAGGTGTATGATGGAAACGGTAGTGCACGCTGTGATCTACTCTAGGAAAACCAGTTTCTGGAGAGAAGGGTGCATAGGCTGGAGTGGTAGAAATGATGCCAGATGGGTCCTCTGGTCAGGTGGTGAGCAGCCTTGTGAATGGGGCTGAGAAGTTGAGGAGCATTAGGCAGAGGGTGTCTCTAAAGGATTTAAGCAAGGGAGTGACATGGTCCGATCTCTATGTTAGGAAGATCACTCCGACAGCTCGGGTAAGGTAGGTGGGGGGTGGAAGCTATCTTTGCCCTCCCATAGGCTGCTGTTTCCTCCCCATCACGTCCACTCTGAAAAGCCCTAATCACCCTTTTCTTTGTACTCCAAACAGTTTGATCTTCTTCCCCAGGGATCTCAGAGCACCTTCTAGACAACCACAAAAGTGGTATAATTCCCATCCCAATCACTATTTTCTTGACTGCCTCCTACTCCCATGCTTCTCCACTTATCTGGCGTAAAGGGCCAATTGCTTATTGTCGTTTTGTTTCGTTCCTATTTTCTAATCTTCTGCAGACCAATATTTTTGTAAAATATAAAATTGTGTACTTGGATATCACAGCAATTTCAAATAACTATTCAGGTTTCTAAATGCTTTCTTTTCTTTTTGGTATTTATCTCGTCACAGGCTGGTAAGTATTTGTGGACTTCCGGTTTCTGGTCCAACATGTAAAGAGCTTAGACACCAACAACTCCAATATAAAACAAGTAAAATACTGAACAAACTGAAAAGTGAAAAATCAACAGTCCTGCAAGAGCCATAGGAGAAGTGAGGTTACAGGGCAAACGTTTGCCCCCAAAATTGGAGAGAGAGACAGGTGAACACAGAAAACCATAATAGAGCAGAAACCCACAAGCAGAAACCTCCATGAGAGCAATAGTGGGGTAGGAGAACCTGAACTGTAATTGACCAGATGCCAGAAGCTCAGTGTAGACAACGCTGAGAAGCAATGGGGAGACCCAGGGGGACCCAGTCAAAGGGAGTTCCCCCACACTTTTATGAGTTTTATCTCTAGGAGCTCAACCAGATTCTCACAGTGAATATCCAGAAAGAAAAAAAAAAAAAGTTGAGTTTCTATAAGGGGGAGGGGAAAAGGAATTATTTTAAAATGTTCCAGAACTTTCATCTTAACAAGATCTGTCCTCAGGGAAAACTATTTTAATAGAGCCTAACCTGCTAGGGTTTTACCAGAGCCTAACTGACCGCAAGGAGATCCAACCAGTCCATTCTAAAGGAGATCAGTCCTGGGATTTCTTTGGAAGGAATGATGCTAAGGCTGAAACTCCAGTACTTTGGGCACCTCGTGCGAAGAGTTGACTCATTAGAAAAGACTCTGATGCTGGGAGGGACTGGGGGCAGGAGGAGAAGGGGACGACAGAGGATGAGATGGCTGGATGGCATCACTGACTCGATGGACGTGAGTCTGAGTGAACTCCGGGAGTTGGTAATGGACAGGGAGGCCTGGCGTGCTGTGATTCATGGGGTTGTGAAGAGTTGGACACAACTGAGTGACTGAACTGAACTGACCTGACTTGACCTGACCTGAGGGAAAAGAAATACCCATTTCCAGCAGGCTCGAGCCTTCCACAGGGAAGAAGGGAAATATGTAACTCCAGCCCATTCCAGCCACCCTGTCCTAGCTAAAGAAGAGGAAGACTAAGAAGGATTGTCAAGTTCAGGCAAGAGGCGCAGGCTCATTAAGTCAGAGACCTAATCTCATTCACTGCTGGTGGGAATGCAAAACAATGCAGCCACTTTTATAAGACAGTTTGGCAGCTTCTGATACACCTAAATACTCTTACATATGGTCCAACAAGAGCATTCCATGGTATTTACCCAAAGGAGTTAAACATTTGTATCCATATAAAAACCTACACACAGATGTTTACAGCTCCTTTATTCATAATTGCCAAAACTTGGAAGCAACCAAGATGTGCTTCATCAGATAAATGGATAAACTCTGGTACATACAGAAAATGAAATGTTATTCAGCACTAAATAGAAATAAGTTGCAAAGCCATGATAAGACAAAGAGAAACCTTAAGTGCATATTATTAACTGAAAAGCCAATCTGAAAAGTCTAAATACTTGATGATTCTAACAGTATGATATTATGGAAAAGGCACAGCTATGGAGACAGTAAAAAGATCAGTCGCTGTCAGGGGTTGGTGGAGAGGAAATGATGAACAAAGCACAGAGGATTCTCAGGGCAGTGAAACTATTCCGTGTGATACTTTAGTGGTGGATCCACATCGCTACACATTTGTCCAGATCCACAGAATGTAGAACACCAACAGGGAACCTTAAGGTAAACTGTGGACAATGGGTGATGGTGTCAGTACAGGCTCATCAACTGTAACAAGTGCACTACTCTGGAGGGGAGGTTGACCCTTGCGAGCAAACAAGTCACAACTCTTTCTCAGCCACTCAGGAATATCTAGGAGCTACTCTCCACCTACGTTCCAGTCCCCTGCTTCGAATAACAATCCCACCAGCCCCAGCTCAACAGATAGAAGGAAGTCAAGGCAGCCTGAATCCTTTCTTTTTCTTTCTGCTGTGAACATAGCAGTGCCCTCTGGAGGTATACATGTTCATTTCTATGGGATCCAAGAGTCATAAGTTGTCCTCCCAATCTATGTCAATTATAGTAAACAGATACAGACAGAAATATCATAGAGAGCTACTTTCAGAATTTATAGCCCTCCAGCTAGACTATAAACTCTGTGAGGGAAAGACCATGTCCAGTGAGGTCCCTACTCAATTGCCAGCACTGTCCAGTACCCTGTACCCATTACCCAGTACATGCTCAGTGAGGACTTGTGGGTGAATGTTGAAAGTAATATGATCCAGATAATGTTACTTACTAATCACTTAAGCATATATTGCAATCCAAACTCACCAAGCTTCTAAAAACAAAACTATTCTCCAGTCTTTTTTTCCTGGAAGTGTTTTGTCCCTCCCTCCCTATCTTTAAATCCCTCTGCACAATTGAAATTTAGTGTTCACTGCAAAGGTGATTGCAGCCATAAAATTAAAAGACACTTACTCCTTGGAAGGAAAGTTACGACCAACCTAGATAGCGTATTCAAAAGCAGAGACATTACTTTGCCAACAAAGGTCCGTCTAGTCAAGGCTATGGTTTTTCCAGTGGTCACGTATGGATGTGAGAGTTGGACTGTGAAGAAAGCTGAGCGCCGAAGAATTGATGCTTTTGAACTGGTGTTGGAGAAGACTCTTGAGACTCCCTTGGACTGCAAGGAGATCCAACCAGTCCATTCTGAAGGAGATCAGCCCTGGGATTTCTTTGGAGGGAATGATGCTAAAGCTGAAACTCCAGTACTTTGGCCACCTCATGCAAAGAGTTGACTCATTGGAAAAGACTCTGATGCTGGGAGGGATTGGGGGCAGGAGGAAAAGGAGACGACAGAGGATGAGATGGCTGGATGGCATCACCGACTCGGTGGACGTGAGTTTGAGTGAACTCCAGGAGTTGGTGATGGACAGGGAGGCCTGGCGTGCTGCAATTCATGCGGTCGCAAAGAGTCGGACACTACTGAGCGACTGAACTGAACTGAACTGAACTGAATCCATTGAGCTGTTTAGGGGACAGCTATCGCCAGGAACAGTCTTTCCCTTTCCTTCCTTTATATCCTTCCAAACCACATCTTTTTTTTTTAAACAAATGTTGCCCAGTAATATTGAACAGTTCATCTCAGACTTGCTTTCCATAGGATCATTACAGCTGTATCACACAAGGAAAAAACATTTAATAATGAAAGAGAACACTTTATTTTTTTTTTAAGAAATCTGCCTTTCAGAAATCAGAAAATCTGATTTTCAGAGAAAAGAAAATAGACTGATATGAAAGAATAGATTGTGTTCTCTGGCTGCTTCAAGATTGTGAGTTCCAACCCCTCTGGATATTCTACTAGTACCTCAAAACCAACTGATCTGCCCACACTGTCTTTTCTCCATTAGACCTTCTTCTCCTAGGTTCCCTGTCTCGAAACACCACCACCACGACCTAACTGCTGCAACCTTCAGGACATCCTCGCTGACATGCTTTTCCTTTGCCTGCATTTGTAACCCTTCAGTCACATGTCCTTTTATTTCTAGCATCTTAACATCTCACATCAATCCACCGACATCCCTCCTTCCCCTGGCCATTTTCTCAGCTCCTGCAACTGATCTCATCCCTGGACAACTACTTGCAAAACCACTGAAAGAGTCTCTTATCATCCAAAGACCCTTGCGTCACTACTGAAAGTTTTACCTCCACAATGCAGAGCTGATCTGGTGAAAGGAAGATGAAGTCCAAGCTGCTCTGTCTGGCATAAAAACTGCCCTTCCAGCCTGGCCCCTGCTTACTCTCATTTCTTCCCCATCTCTGCACACATATCTTCTGCTTCCTTCGAGCTCCTCACTGACTCCCAAAGGCACGAGGCTTTCCCTTCCTTCAGGACTCAACCTCAGTGCCCCCTTCCTACAGGAACCTTCCTTGACTTTACCCTCCCTCCGTCAGGCTTGCCTGGGGACTGTGCCCCTGTGGTCCCACGGCACCTGGCCTTTCCCTCTCACCACGCTGAGCTGAAATGGTCTGTTTATGCCTCTGTAGCCACGGCAGATGCTAAGCTCCCAGCTCCACAAACACTGCATGCCGTTCACCGTTTCAACTCCAGGCCTGAGTCCAATGCCCACTTTGTTGAATTCAGGGAACATGCATTCAGATTTGATCCCCTGAATTTATCACAATGTTAAAACCCAGCAGGTATGCATAAACAGTAATGAATACATGGAGCATTCTTTTGGTTAAAACCCAGTTCTGAGATTAACATGCTTTACCTTGTTCCTTGTACCCATACTGCGTGCCAAAACGTTTGGATGGCACGTACAGATGATGAGTTAGACATTTATTTCTGACGTCTGTAAAACAAAATATTATGAAGACTAGGGTTGTGATACAAGCATCTGAAGACTGAATTTCCAGAATTGGGGACAAGCATCTTCAAGTTGGCAGCATCTGCTTTGGAGTCAAAAGATCCTTATTACCACTGAGGCATTTCATCTTCCCAGGACTCAGCTTCTTCATGTGAAAAACACGTCTTCTCTAGCTTCAAAAGCCTGCAAGTGGGAGCTGCCTGCTATTTTTATGCATTGAGTTTGAAAGGTGTTTTGAATAAAAAGTCTTCTGGAAAAAAAATTAAATAGTCTGCTAATGTGTCTTGCAATTGACACTTCAGTATATTTATACATAAAGCTTAAAGATGGCAGGTAGGCTAAGGTAATTTAGCAATGTAAGTTGTTCTAGAAACACTTTGTGGATAAAATATACATAAACAATTATAGACAAAATTATAAAGTGCTCGGTATTTTAAAAGAATATACAGAGAATATAGCAATCACAGCAGAGTCAGGAAGTCTAGTGGTAACCAACCTATGATTTGCAGTATTTGTAAAAAAAATTTTAAACTATCTAAAATAGCACCGTTTTCTTTTTCTCTCTTTTTTTCCTTAAACTGCTAGATAAACAGTATTACAAGATGATTCCACAATACTGGGTCATTACGTATATTCAGAACTTTTAAGTCGCCCACCTCATGTAGCACTTTCCTAAGACCCAATTCATCTTGGTCTCCTCACTGGAAATGGTATATAGTTGAGGGTACTGGAATCTATATTATTACATGTAAAGCCCTGAGTGTCTTAATTTGGATGTCTTTTATAATCACTTTGATCAAATCTATGATTTATATAAACTTATGGAACTCTAATAGTCCCTTAGGTGGCTTCCTTTTTCCAGGGCCCAGTCATATTAGAGAGTTCTGGTTTAGCCTCCTAAAATTGGATGTATATTTAGAAAAGAATCTCAGCTCTCCTCCTACCTTGAATGCTTGAAAAAAATGCACAGAAATACTTCTATTTTCTTAGGGTGCCCAAAAGAGTTTTTTAGTAAAGACATCAGCTCTATGTACCATCTTACAAACATGTTCTTTATGTAACTTTTATCTACATGTGATCTTACAGTTTTAATTTCGGAGCTCTTCTAAAAGAATTTAAAGTTCTTTTATTTTAAGCTTAAAATAAATAAAACATTTCAAAGTATTACAGTCTTACAGGTTATGCATTTAAGACATTAGAAAGGTACAAAATATTTTATCCCTTATCAAACATAAAGGGAAGAAAATAATATTTTGATTTTCACAAACTGAGCTTCAAAACAAAAACATACTTCCAAGCCCTGGTTTTAGGAGGAAGAGTATCCATTTGTTTTTTCTCTCAAATACACATAATTCAAATATTACTCTTAAAGAAGGCCTGCCACATTTCTGGTGAGTTACTAAAACATAGGAAGCTATTAAGTATACTTTGGGGCAGTCACAAACCATTTTAATGTTGCAGGAAATTCTAGCCAGACCAGACTGCACCCCACTTTCAACAAAATGCACTGCAGCTCATTTCTTTCTCTTCCTAATATCTTTTTTTCTCCATTTCGTGTATATGCTCCATCCCAGTTGAAGCCCACCATTTTCTGTGAGGCCTGTTCCAGCAGCTTCAGCTTTCCTAGTCTCTCTCCTGAATTCTGAAGGTTCGGGATTTCTGGTAACACATAATCATGCTGGTCTCTATCTCAGTTTCTTTCTACTTCTCCCCTGTCCCCATCCCCTAAACTAAGAATCAAGAGAACCATTCTCACGGATCAGGGTCTGTGTTGCTCTTCCTTATCATTAGGGTCCCAGTGCCTAGAAGTGCTAGACAGAGGTGCTTCCCTCGCTGCTTCATGATGAGTGACCACCAGTATTTATAGATTCCATGTGTCCACAATATCTTTTTTCCAGGTCATTTTCAAGGGCAAGGGCTATTTTATTGTCTTATGTCATTTATATCACTGTGGTCATGGCTATAATGGGTTAAAGATGAAGTTATATTTAGAAGCACTGCAAGATTGGGGTCTGCTTGGCCTGAGGTGAAGTCCCTAAGGCCTCACTCGAAAAAATTAAAGATTTATAATATTGACTTTTGTTAGAAGGATTATTGTAACCCCTTAATGGCATCCAAAGTTTTCTAAAAAGCAATGGAGCTACATCTTCATTAAGAGCGATAAAGTCAATATATATGGTAGAAAATCAAAATAAAATTATCCTTGAAAATTCTTTCAGTCAGTGGGTTTCTCCCAAAATATAGCATAGATGGTTTTGTATATGCCTTATTATGTCTCAGTAAGTATACCAGGGTAATTTCTACCGGAGTTGGAAACAAAGCCATTCTTCCACTAAGCCTCACATACAGTAGCTGCATTTTAGGGGCCAGGTACTAGAAAAGATGGCTTTCCCAGGTGGCTTAGTGGTAAAATATCCACCTGCCAATGCAGGAGACTCAGAAGACACAGGTTTGATTCCTGGGTCAGGAAGATCCCCTGGAAAAGGAAATGGCAGCTCACTCCAGTATTCTTGCCTGGAAAATCCCATAGACCCAGGAGCCTGGCAGGCTATAGTCCACGGGGTTGCAAAAGAGTCGGACACAACTAAGCATGCCTGCACTAGAAAAGATATTGTTTGTTTTTCATTTCCTTCTTTTTCTTCCTACATGCATATAGTTGAATTAGATGGACATGAAATGCAACACAGCTGAACACAAATGATAAAGATAATGAATTTATTCTACAAATAAAATCTGCAGGCTACATGGTAGTGACAAAAGTTAAAGTCTACAAATTGAAAAACTATTACAATATAGCCTTGAATGTCAAGTCTCTATTAACACTTGCAAATTTTCCCCAAGTACCCTGCCAGCTTTGCAGCACTTTCTATAGTGTATGTCTACCTTTATTCCTTTACACAGAAATTGCTTACCCCCCCAAAAAAAGGTCAGTTTTTTCTCAAAAGTATTTCTCTAGAAATAAGAACAAAATCTAGTTTGTGGAAAAATGCTTTTTTTTATATCTAGCTACAAGTTATTTAAAATAGTCTGTATGTTTTGAAATCGTAGACAAATCCAGTTAAAGCAAAAATACCACAAAAATGTAGATGTTCTCTTTGTCTCCCCTTCCATACACACAAAATCAATTCTAGTCTTAAAAAGACTCTATGTAATTATCATATGACCCACAATCACACTCCTGGGCATTTATCCCAGGAAAATGAAAACTTATGTTCACATAAAAATCTGTACATGCATGTTTACAGCAGTTTTATTCATAATAGTGAAAAACCAGAAACAACACTGAAGTCTCAACTGGTACAACAGTTAAACAAACTGTGGGGCAACCACACCACGGGATATTACCCAACCATAAAAAGAACAGAATACTGATACATGTGAGTTGAAGCTCCAGAAAATTGTGCTGAGTGAGAAAAGTCAATCCCAAGAGGTTATATACTATATGATTCCATTTATAGAACATCCTTGAAAAGAAAAAACATTACAGGAAAGGAGAACAGCCTAGTGATGCTACAGGAAGAGGAGCAGGAGAGAAGCATGTACGACTGTAAAAGGACAGAGTGAGGAATCCTTCCGGGGATGGAAGTTCTGTATCTGGGCTGTAATGAGGCCAATGTCCAGGTTGTGATACTTTCCCTACTGAGGGGAAACTTACTAACTAAAGGTACAGAGGACCTCTCCATTATTTAGTAAAACTGCACATGAAATCTGTAATTATCTCAAAATATAAAGTTTAATTAAAAATAAAAAATATTCTAGCCTAAAAATTTTACTTTGCTGTACGGAGATCTGAGCTTAAGAATTTATCATAGCATTTTGTGAGAACTATAGAAGTGGATGAAGTACAAACTGGGTCATGCCCAAAACAGTAACTCGCCACTACTTCTTCGGGTGTCAGCAGCATCTGTGCCTCTCTCCAGTCCCCTCACTAAGGGCTACCTCTGGTCACACATACCCCTTGACAGAGTTCATACCACAGAAGCCAGACGCCTGCCTGCCACGGAGGAATCCTTCCGTTTCCCTTCAGCCACCACAAAGGCCACAACAAGGAATTTCCCAATGCCAAGGCAACCCCTCATTATTCAGTCTGCCCAAATGTAAGAACTCTGTGGAAGACTGGATGTCAACCTTTATATAAACCAAATCCTCAAAGACGTAACGAATGCTCTGCCAGTTGAGATGATTTTTCCCTCATACCTGAGTTGAGCTAACAGATTTTTTAAAAAGAAAATGTTCCATTCCAGAGGGACTACTATAGAGAATTAAAATTATATATATGGATAACTTTTAAGTCTTTCTTCTTCCATAAATATAATAGGGTCACATTAGAAAGTGATTTTAAACCTATTCTAATGATATCAGATTGCCAGAAGAATTGCTATAATGGAGAAAGTGATTTTTTTCTCAGGGAGGAACCCTCTTTTTCAGGTATAAACATTCATTCAGTCCAACAAAGTCATTTTAGAAAAAAAGTCAACATATAGAATTGTTTTTATTTTTCTATACTTTGATTAAAACAGCATTCAGTAACACACTATAATGCTAAGCATTTCAAATAAAACTGGTGATCAAGAAGGGCATAACCTCCTTCTGCATGACAACTGCGGATTTTAATTGGAAAAATCCTGTAATCTATAAATAAGAATATCCAAAACATATTTAAACCACTTGAGCACTTGATTTTTCCATGTCCTTTGCATCTAGATTGAACAGACCACAGGAAATTTCAAAGACTGATTGCTGAATCTAAAAGAAAAAAACAAAAAAATCTATTTAGTTGTCATGATCACTGTCACCACCAGCCCCTAATATCTTCTTATACTTCACCAACCTCACTTAATTTTGCCCAGCTGCTTTATGCTTGGGAGAAAGACAAATCACTAATCAATCACGTACACTAATTAAAAATGCTACCTTTTGGAGGCATTGTAATACCTTAGTAATAGGGGTGAGGATTTCCTCTAACTGCTTACTTTGAAACATTTTTGATAACACATGAGCCAGGATGCAGTGAACATTTGCAAACGCTTAATGCTAGAGTCTACATAAAATATCAAATTGCCCCCCCACCGAAAAGTGGCAGTACAATTCTGCAACTGGTTGAGGTCACATGGAAAATAGAATTATATGCTAATTTGTTTCTATATTAAGTTATCATAGAAGGTCAGACCAAACAGAGTAAAATGAATTCTGGAAAAAAATTAACTAAGTAGATTGGTATGTACCATATCAAAGTAAACTGTTTATCTTAATAGATACAAATGCAAGAAAGGTTTTTCAAACGGGGGTATTTTCTCCTTTTCGAAAAAAATAAATGTTTTAACCAAACCCAGGCAATGACTTGCATGATTTAAAAACACTTTATCTAAATAGTTTTTCCCTAAAGGAGAACAAGGGCAGGTATTTTTTTTTCAAGGGGAGAAAAGAAACGGAAAAGGGCAGAGTATCCAAAAGAGAATAATTTCCCCAGAAAAAGCTTTATCTATGTACTTATTAAATTTTACTCACATAAATAGTTCTGCACATGTATTATAAAATGAATAGCCAGGTTTAAACTACATGATGGGGTCAGGAGGTGCTTACCATATACATTTATTATTTTATTCCAAAATAAACTAAACAACAATATAGATGTTTTCCTTAACACAGATTTGTCTCAAGAAAATATGCTTTATTTTTTTTAATTACTGAGGAGAAAGATCTATATTTATTTTTTTCTGGAGGGTATATTCTGTAGATAAGCCTTATCCATAGGTAAGTTCTCATATCTAAGATCTAAGATATGAGATCAACTTAGAAAACTATAAACCAAATTAATGGTTGAAAAATTTGGGCTATCAGTTTCACATATGATAATGGTGCAGGCTTTATATTTCTATTTTAAAAGGTCCTTTATAGAAAAAGGGAAAGAACTTGGAGGAGAGGATAATGGAGAACTAAAATCTTACAGCATTTGAAACCAAGGGACCGGTATTTTATAAAGTATCCAGTTTATTGCAGGACATAACTAGGATGAGTAACAGAAATCATCTGTCTCACACCCTCAGGCAAATTCCTGGGGAAAAAAAAAAAAAACAAAAGGATAACTTTTGTTCTAGAGTCTATCCTATTTTCCATTAAAAGATCTGTTTGTATTTTTCATTTTATTGCAACATTTCCAAAGCAGTGCTGCAAATGAACTAGCACTCACAAAGAGTCATCTGAATTTTCTTTAAATCAAAACTCATTTTTAATTTCTAAAGGGACTTTACCTATTGCTTTCAATAAAATTTCATTACTATTAGTTATCATAAAATATGTTAGGTTTCCATGGAATACCAGTTCAGGCATAAGATCTTCAGGCTCCTCGATGAACTATGAAACAAAACTATATACTACTTTACTATCATTCTTGTTTGACGGACCTTATATTTTAGGGTCTTAATCCATTAAAAAGTTGAGAATTACATTTGGAAAGGAGGGGAAAGTCTAACAAAAATGGAAACATGCACTGCTGCCTAAAATATCAGGACTTAAGTAAATTAATCTTCATTCCCAGTGAAAGCAATCTTATGTCCAGGGACTGGGAATTATTCTACCATAAAATACAGCACATTAAATACTACAATAGACCCATTTGAAATGTCTTAACATAATTATTATGTCATCTACAAATGACTAGATATAGACTTATATGTTAATATTCAATACCACAGGTTCTAATGCAAAAGATGCTGAAATGGTAAATATATTAAGCTGGTTAAAGGTAACAGCAAGTAAATCAGTATCTATTCTATGACTAAAAGTAAGACTCCAAATAAGATTTGAAAAAGAATCGATAAAAGCAAGGGCAGAATATTTGGACCCTGGTTATCACAAATAACACTATCATTCTGATGGTTTGCATATAAAACTCCTTACCTCCACTAGCTAGTTGAAAAGAATGAAAAGCTTCTTACAACCAGCTAAAAAGAAAGTCTTTACCATGCTCCTTGAAAAAGCTCATTTTCACATTACTCAGGCTTCATTATGCTAAATCAATATTCGTTTAGTCACTGGGGTTATTGACATATTTTAAAATAAAAGTATACCCTTCAGCTACTGCACTCATTACAGGTAATTTGTCTTGTCAGAGAGCAGGGAATATTATCCTAGTCTTTCAGGGGCTGACAGCCCATGGAAATACCTCCCCATGGTTACAACTGTAAATAATTTTAAGGTAAAATATTGAAAAATCAATGACTGTTTCCTGCAATCTGTCACAAACAAATCAATCATAATCTGTACTGCCAGAGAGTATGATTTGAAGGAGATGGGAGCAGATGTAATTCTTGGCTGGAATCTCTCATTTCAAAATCACTTCACATAATGGTGTCATCATTTAAACACTTAACAGTCAGCGCAACTGCCACTGTAACATCTAGTTGGACAAAACCACAAGGAGGAGGAGGAGAAAATGCCATCACTATTATGTTAACAAACATTTAATTTAAATGGTTGCTGCATTAGGAAATTTCAGCTGAAAACAGTTTTACCTGCCCCCTTTCACAGTTTTAAATTAATCAAGGCTGATTTTCTGTGTACTAATGTTTAATAAATTAGTCCATGGCTAAAGAATGTATTCCTTTTACTTTGAAAGTCCATTGTAGAGAACAAAATTTGGAATTAATAAATAAAACATCTGGATTTTAGAATAATCCATAATTCTATCTGTATCTCAAAGACAAAAAAATAGTGTCATAGATGTCAAGATTATACTTTTAAAGTAGGTTTAAAGGTCTCAGTTGCCCAGATATTAAATTTTATATTTTCCTTCTATTAATAAATATTACATTTCAACTTTGTAATACTGAAGCACAATTTAGAATGATGAGCAAGACTTAGTCAATTCAAAAATACCCTTGTATTCCATATACAAGCTATACCATAGATTGATATTTTAAAAGCTGGAGTAATAACCCAAGTAATATGAAGTGTAAAAGTTGGTCAAGGTCATAATATTGAATTGTTCTGCAAATGTAAACTGCCTTCCAAGTAACCACTTTTAGATAATTTTTTTCCAGGCCACATGTTAACAGCTCTTCAGCTGCTTCCAACGTCTACCTAGGCCAGAAAAAAAGAATCTGAGATTGGTATGCTTCTTCTTCCTATTGTATTAACCAAAAATGTCATTTGATTTAAAGATTACAGAGTCTTCTTGAAGTTTTTTGTTTTTAACTTTATACTAGCTCTTTAATAGAAGAAACTGGTTTTAGCTACTACTACTGTTGCTTACCCATTTCCCAATTATATAATTAGACATCATAAAGTCCATTATTCCATTAACATCCTTCTATAGCTATAGTTTGGGGAGTAGATATTTTTGATGACTAGAAAAGTATATCATTTTTCTTAAAAAGAAAAAAAATTTACATAAACACTGTAACACAATTTAAGCCTTTATAAACATTCTTCGAAATAGAATGATTGAATGATAAACTGATATTTTATAAAAGGATTTGACTCTGTTTTTAATTTAACTTGCATAGTCAAGGCAGCAGCATAGCCTGAAAAGATGGAAGCTTTTCTTTTTGATACAAATTTTCTCGTTTTTTATTTTTGTTGTTCAAGAATCTTATATTCACTCTTGGACACCAACATTAGGTTTTTGAAACTGAAAAAGCATGCGGAGAAATGCTCAAAGATCTCATCCAGAATAAAACAGAGTCCTCCATTCCATGTGAATCCCTGCAACAGCTGCAAAGAGAGCAGCAAGCCAACCTAGTGAGAGGAAAGGGAAAGTATTACCCACAGCCCAGGATTACACAAAAAATGGAAAGGGACCTAAAGCTGACAACTAGGGAAGGAACCTGAGTGGCGCAGCTCCCGGCCTCCCGTGCGCTACAGCAGCCCCGGCTGGGCCTGGAGAGCTCCTTGGCAGAGCTCTGGAACCAGTTGTCAACCAGCGAGTCTCCCACTCTGAGCTGGGTGGTGGCTGACAGTAAACTGCCCTGCAGACAGCGTGCTCCCCTAGAGAAGGCAACAAAGCCAGGGAGGTAAATGAGGACAGCTAAGCAACTGCTCCATGTGTGCCCATCACCACACACTAAAATGACACCTACCGGGATGGGGTAGGCCACCATCACAGATCTAATTCTCAGAAAGAAGCTATTTTAAGGGTGTTGAGTAGGCCTAGCTGAGATTTCTCAGCCCTCCCAACACAGCAGCTCAAAAACTCAGCAGAGAAAAATCAGATTGTTTCCATACCCCAAATTTAAAGAAATTGCTGCCTCCTAGATAAAGTTCTTATATGTAATAAAGGCGCAGGATTACAGAGAAAAGTATTCTCTTAAAAGAGATAATATTACCTCCCTATCTTCAGAATCTCCTCCTTCCAAAAGCCAGTACAGTGGCTCCATTATGGACTGTAGATTCTTAAAGAGAAAAACAGCAAGAGTTAGCTTCATCTTTCCTACCACTTCCTTCCTTCATTGAATTACAATTTAATTACCTATACTTGAATTGATTTTATTCCTGAATGATATATTTCTCAAAAAGCATACCCTAACCATTTTCACCAGAGAACATTTAGTATAACCTGCTCAATTAATAAACTATAATCTATTATTGTTGGAAAGGACATGCTTTCTTTATCTTTTCAAGAGTAGGGAACTCCCTTCCACACACCTATTTTATATAAAATGAGAATTAGTTTTAATATATTTGAATACCATTAATATATAAATATGCATCTTAATAAATTTTGTCAAATAACAGATATAAAATCCAACCAATTTGACTGCATGTTTAGATTTTCCTATATTCATTCTCAGGAAGGAAAAAAAAAATCTAATCCTCCGTCTTTTAAATTCAACAAGTTTATGTGGTTAAAAAAACAAAACCAAAAACTAAGCTTAAAGACAAACAAAGAGGAATCAGATTGTTCACTGTATAACATTTTCTTTGTATCTGTGTGTTTCCTAAGTCACTACAATACTTCAGCTCTTGGTCATACATGAAGACCTATAAGGCTCAGTCAGATACAGAAGAACACAAAGGTGCTATTTAAAAACAATTAGATATTACTTCATTTAATATTGAGAGTCACTTTAATGCCTTTGAAAGTATTCAGAGAAGCACTGCTTCTATAGCAGACTGTACTCGAGTTGCCTTCTGTAGAATTAGCTTTTTTTTTTTTTTTTGGGTCCTCCAACCATCTTTTTTTTAAGAAAATATTCTCTATCACTGAATCCTGTACTTTGCTTTCCCCACTAGACAACACAAATATTCTGCACAATTTTTTTTTTCTTATAGCTTTTCTCATCTGCTTGTGTTCATGAGCCCCTATTCTGATGAGAAGGGACAAGTTTTGTGCACACCTGTATGCCCTTTGTCATTAAGAGAGTTTAGTACCTATGACTAGAGCTGATACTCCCCTTATATTTATTCTAAAAAGAATTGGGGTAATGAAAATAATAAAAAGCTGTAATTTGATATAAATATTTCCTTCAAATAATAATTATCTCTTTATAATACATCATAACCTTAGTCTTGATTTTTATGAAAAGCACTGAGGTCATAAATTTCACTATCCAAAGATACCATTAAAAAAGAAATCATTCAGTATATTTCCATGAAGCAAAATGTTCCTACTTATTAATACACTGGTAAAATGGTAATAAAGGCCTCAAGTGGCGTTCTTTCCATTCTGTACTGAGACCATCCCTATTACCAATATAAATACTTTGGTAAAACAAACACTGGTGCTATTTTGGGTTTACTCCCAAATACACAAGCACAACTGTGCAGACACTCACTTACAGATGAGCGTGGGGATGCTCAAGGACAGATTTCAGTCAACACTTGGAGGAGCCCCACAGTTCAGAAGTGAACTTAGCTGAAAACATCCAAACGTATATGGAAGCATCATACTCATAACCTGCACAGAAAATAAAAATGATTCTGTTTAAGGAAATATAGAAGTCTGGTTAAATACTTCTGAGATATTAGATACGAATATCTAATCTAATTTTCCCCAAGGTATCACTTTATATTACCGCAAATAAACAAGTAAAGACTGTATCAAGGTGTGGAATATCATTAACCTGAGAAAAGGTTGGTAAAATGGATTACATAAAAGATAACTGTAGGAGAAAATTATATTCTCTTCTCCTAAACAAATACTAAGTGCATCCTCACTAATAAAGATTTAAACTTTAACTATATTTGTATATACTGGTTTTCAATTTTGAAGCATATAAGTTAATTTACCACTCTAAATTGGTACTTAGGTATACTCCAGCTATAAAAATACTACAGATTTATGAAGAAGTTAAGTCATGAGTACCACACTCCATAGTAGTGCTATGAAAGCAAACCAGAGTCATTATTGAACAAAAATAATAATAATTCCAAGGTTTTACATCTTTTCAGAGTTGTATCAGCTGCTATTCTATTAAGGACAATTATTCTCTATAAAAACAGCTAACATTTATACCAAAAAGATGTTAAAACTACAGGACTCAACACCATGTAGACACTGGAGGGAAATATGTAAAGATATTGAGGTACTACCACACAAAACAGGCTCTGCTATCTCAGAGTTAAAATGTTATTCCAAAATATGATACTGTTTTCATAACCTATTTTAAAAAACATGTTTAATTCACTCAGGATCACATGATCTCATTTATTTGCACTGAAAATTTCCCCAAGATTTCTATACTGTAAAAATACATAATTATATATTAATACATTAATAATTACTTGGTATTATTTATTAAACCAGATGACAGGTAATTAGCTCATATTCTGATTTCATTTCTTTTAACATATCATACTTGAAAATAATAGATGGATAATAACACTGGGATGCTGATGCTGGCTGCCAGAAAAAAATTTTTTGATGGGGGATCTGGAAGATAACTAAAGCAATTATCTCAAAAGTAATGCTCTTGTTTTCGTTTCAGCAAACAAGTCTAAATAAATCATTCTTTGATTTTAGTTTCCCGTATAATGACAGGCAGCTAATTATCCCTGGAGTCACAAACAAGCTGTGACTCTCTACCTGGCCTCTCCGATCAGAACGCCTATGGCCTCCTCCACTTTCACTTCCTTTTTCTACAATGAGTTTTAATATTAAAGAAAAACACTCACACATCTTACACACACACTGATGGACAGCCAGCTTCCAGGAAATCATGAGCTACAAAGAGAGGGGGGAAATCTTAATGCAATACTTATGTTGAAGGGTATTAGGTGCTGGATAAGCCAAGGGGTAATATAATCAACAGCATCCGTCTTGCTATTGTTTTGGCATTCAGAGATTTGAAGTAAAGGACAGTAATATTATTTTAGTGGTCATCCAGGTTATGATTCAGATCCTTAAACTAATAAGAGTCTAAATGCACTATCTTCTCTTGCTCATCAATTCGAATTTACAGAAACACATTTTGGAAGAAATAAAACAGTTTTCTTCTGTGTCTGGAAGTAAAACAAGGCTTTCCATAAACAATGTAGCTAAGTACTTGAGAAGAAAAAAGAATATGTTTTAGATCATGAAAACATCCTAAGAGACTTTTCAAAAAAAAAAAAAAATGAAGGGACATAAATTTCCTATATATTTACTTTTTCATTACATTCCTTTTTCTGCACATTAAGCATGTCTTCCTCTACATATTTTTTTCTGAATACTAATAAACGTTTGCTTAATAACATACTAGGCTATTCATGCTTTCCTTTCTAAATCAGAAACCATTATTCCACAAAGATGGAGCACAAAGAAAGCCGATAGAGGCATTGCCAAAAAAGCCACAAGTAGTATCAATACATGCCAGAACACTTAACATTGAACTATCATTTCTCTCAAACTTCTGCTGCCAAAGTGCTCACAAAATCTGGAACTCAAAGACAGATTTCTAGTGCAATTAAATTCTCCAGAAGCAAAACTGTACAAAAATATGCCGCCCTTCTTATGTCACCATTTTATAGACAACATTTTCTCAGGATCTTAATTAAGATAACGATGCACACCTGTGTCAACATTCTCTGGCAAGACAGCCTTATCAATCATAATCCTTTAAGTACACTCCAAAACAGCAAAGCGATATGACAAAAGCAATCTGTTGCCTTTCCTAGCCTGTGTTGTGTCTCTCCCACAAGAATGATGAGATCTTTAAAATACAGCAGATCTACTTTTATAAGTCTTTAAAGTTTTTACTGTAAACAGTTATTACACTAAATAAACAGGAATAACCTCTTTTGCACTTGATTTAAACAATGACAACTGTACAGCCAAAACTCTAGGAGCAAGCTCCACATCATGTCTTAGCAATACAATTGTGTCTGTTATTTTAAAGCTCTAAATTTTAAGAGTAATGCGTAACAGGATCCGTGCAGACATGACAAACCAATAAACCCTTAGGAAGTTTTAAAATTAGAATGTTTTAAAGTCTTTCATTAAGATCAAGGCATGCCTAGCCCTAACCTAAGTGCAAATGTTCAGAAAGATACAAATGCACTAGTAAGCGGAAAAGAAAAAGAATCGTCTTGGTAACCTGGAACCAGAGGGAGTTAGTTCCTGCCTGCCGTGGGAGAAAGCTTCAGTGACAGGAGATGAGTTAAACTACTGCTAAAAGTAAGCAGGCTCCCAAACTGAAAGCTGATAAATAAAGGGGGGAAAGGAGGGAGAGGAGAGAAAGGAACGCATCCAAGGCTAAAAGTTAAAACCTCAGGTTTACCAGCAAAAACGGAAGGCTTTCACATGAAAACGGAGAAAACCCGCCAGATGCTATCTGAATCCCGCCTGTCTGCTAATAATCAGCTCTTCCCTCTCGCATATTAACACGAGTCTATTTCAGACGCCGGGCGGCGGTGGCCAGCGGAGCAGCAGAGCCATCAATGTGCAAATAAAGCAGAAAATAGAGACATCCTTAAGAAATGAGTCTCAAATTTGACGCAGAGCGGAGGTGACAACCACAGCAACAGAACCATAAATTCTAAATGCTTCAATATCTTTCAGGATTCTCTCCAAGTCCTTGACACCAAAAAGAAGACAGTATTAGAAAACCGGGGGGTGCGGGGGCGGGAAGGAGTTGTAAGTATGGTGTGTGTGTGTTTTGGGGGGGCAGAGGGGGTTGCTCAGAGTGGCAGGATGATGTAATGAGGATGTCTGTGTTGACAGATTCAGATTCTCGGTGGCACAAACCTCCAGGGCTCCATTTCCGAGATCAGCATCCTGGACCAGAGCCGAGAGGGTGAAGTCGCCGCGCGTGGATGGAGGGGACCACGCCCACGCCCGCCCGCTGGGGGACCGTCACACCACGAGAATCCCGCCCAACGTTCACGCAGCCCATGCCTACCGAGAGCCCGGAGGGGCGCAGGGCACCACCGCGTCCATCCCGTCCACGGGAGGACGTGGACGCGGCTCGAGAGGCAGGAAGCCCGGCCGAGACGCGGAGGGTACGCGGTGGCAGAGTGGACGCGGGGCTCACCTCTCCTCCGCAGCGCGGGAGCGTGAGCCGCGGACGCTCCCTCGTGGCTGGCGCGAGCCCCCGGCTGGCGGCGCGCGCGGGCCGCTGCCGACCGTTAGCGCGAGGGGCTGCGGCGGCGGCGGCGGCGGCGGGCGGAGCCGGGGGCGGGCGCTGGGGAGCTGAAGGGCCGCAAGAGCGCGAGCGACGCGAGCAGGGCGGGGACGCTCCTGGGCACTCCCCGCGATCACCCCGGCCCAGCCCGAGCCCCGGAGAACACTGCTCCCTTGGCTGCCTGAGAGGCCGCCAGCCGTCGGCTCCGCGCGCTCGGGGCTGCTCGGCCTCGCCTCAGTCGCGGCCGGTTCGCTGCCACCTCAGCTGGGCTATGCCCGCCACCGCCGCCGCCGGCTTCCCGTCTCCATGACAATAGGGCGCAGACGCCCCGCCCCGCCCCGCCCCCTCGGCGCCTAGACTCGGAGGGAAGCGGGCTCACGTCGCCGAGGGGCGGAGCCTATAGAGGCCAGCGTCCAATTAGAGGTGAAGGCAGGGAGGGATGGGGCCGGGCGATTTCAGAAGTTGTAGGAGAATATCCGCCTGAGGGGCGGAGCCTGGGAGAACTGATGGCGGGGGGGGAGGAGTCTGCGCGCGTGCGTGAAGTCGCGCTGCAGAGAGTGTGGGTCTGGAGAGCAGGCTTGTGTGCCAGACCCGGCTGGAACTTAGGAAATAAAAGTATCTCGACTGTCAGAGTCATTGAGGGAAACTTTGTGTCTAGGTATACTTCGGCTTCCGTGTGACTGCATTATAAAAGCCACAAAGTCCCGGATCTACTGGAGTGCCCAACACTGTGCCAGCCCCTGTCCTGGTTCACCAGCGCCCCTGTCTGTCCCAGAGTTCGAGTGCTTCTGTGGCTTGCGGTGGCGCTGGGTGTAGAGACAGGCAAAAGGTCTGTTTTGTATTCTGTTTTGTATTCTTCGTGGGCAAGGGCTCGGCCTGTGACTCAGTTGTGTTTGCCTTGCCAGAGCCTCGCTGCACAAACAGTGATTGGGTTGGTTACTCCTCCGCGGACTGTTAGCGGTGGAGCGTGGGCGGGTGCGAGCTAGAGTGCGTGCGAACTGGAACAGGACCCGCACTCTCCACCACCGTCACCACCTGCCTAGATGGGCGAGTTGCCGGTGATGCAAAGCCCCAAGAAAGGGGCAGCGAGCCATTGTGGGAGAGGGCGTAATGGGGTCCAGAGACTTACTCCAGTGTAGCTGCTTCTCCGTCTGGCAGCTCTTGCCCACAACCTCTCTAGAGAAAGGCTCCCCCCGTAGTACTGGGTCCCCAGTGTCTCCTCCCTCGCCGTCTGGCGGGGAGTTGGTGGAAGGGAGGCTGAGCCGGAGACGTGCAGATGTCCAAGGCCTGTCTCTCGCCCACCTGCTGCTGCTGGTGGAGAAGAACAGTCACCCCGGACTCCCAGCGCCCTGAACGCTGGCATCCATCCGGTTCTCCCTTCATTCAGGGGCCTTCATTCCTGGTCTCCAGCGCTCTTGTGGGTCCTTTAACTAGGGGGAAAAGCCAGGGGAGGGTGGACGGCGATCCGCTTTGGAGCCCAGCTTCCTCGAGAACAAGAAATCCGCTAACTCCGTGATTTACTGTGGCGTAGAAAAAGCAGAGCGTTCGCTGGAGCGCGGTCCGCTGCTTCGTTCCCTTTGTGCGTTGGAACGGCAGACCGGCCACCAGGGCCCGCTTGTGTCGGAACCGCCGCTCCGCCTCCCCGACTTAGCAGGGGAGGAAAGTTGGAAGAGATCGTCGCGCCTGGGATGTGATTGTCATCCTGGGGCCGGCGCTCGAGAGTCTGAGTGAGAGAGAGGGAGAGACCGATGAGGGGAGGTGGGGGGGAATAAGAGGAGGGGGGAGAGGAGGGCCGCGGTGGAGAGGCGGGCGCTAGGGAGGGGCGAGGGGAGCGCCAGCGAGCGGGAGAGGGAGCCGGGGAGGAAGAGGGAGAGGACGAGGAGCGCCTGGCGGCCGGGTTGGCTGCGGCCGCCCAGAGGCTCCTGCCAGTCCTCCCACCGACTACACCCCGGGAAGGAGGAGCTTCAGGCGCGCACAAGGCGTCAGAATCCTCAATTTCCAACTTAGCATCTTGGCAGGACCTTTGCGAAGCCAAAAGCGGAGCCCCCCAGTGCAAAGAGCGAGGGGGAAAAAGAGAAAGCAACAAGGGAGGGGGGGAAACCCTGCCGGGGCGAGCGAGGCGCGCAGAGGAGCGGGCTCATCGGTCGCAGCCGGAGGCGCGCGGGAAGCCAGCGAGGAGGCGCCGCGGGCCGGAGCCCGGGAGCCGGGGCCCGAGGAGCGGCGGCCCGGGGCAGCCGGAGACCAGGTGCCCGCCCGCTCGCCCTCTCAGGGCGCCGCCCGGCTCGTTGGCGGCCGCGGCGCGGAGCGCCCCATGCCCGTGTGTGGCCATGTCCTACCCGCAGGGCTACTTGTACCAGCCGTCCGCCTCGCTGGCGCTCTACTCTTGCCCGGCGTACAGCACCAGCGTCATCTCGGGGCCCCGCACGGATGAGCTCGGCCGCTCGTCGTCGGGCTCCGCGTTCTCGCCCTACGCCGGCTCCACAGCCTTCACGGCGCCCTCGCCGGGCTACAACTCTCACCTCCAGTACGGCGCCGATCCCGCGGCGGCAGCCGCCGCCGCCTTCTCTTCGTACGTGGTAAGTGAGCGGGAGCCTGGGCGGGCAAGGGCAGCTGGGGCCGCGCGTGGCGGGCGGGGGCTGCGGGGGACACGGGCCTCGGCTTCACCGCGGACCGTCCGGCAGAGCCTCGCGGCCCCTGCGAACTTGGGCGATTGTCTCTCTCGGCTTCGCCCGGGTCTCGGGCTCAGGAGTTGCGCGGAGAGGAGAGCCGCGTCTTGCTCAGATCGCTAACTTGGCGGAAGGGGTTTTTTGGAGGAGAGGTCGCTTCAAAGAGCAACATTTGGTTCAAACGTGAGCTCTAGGCCGTCCCGCACATTTTACTCTATTTCATTTTAGGGGGTTTGGCCATTTGGCGAAAAGTAGTTCAAAAGAAATAGATCCGAAATCTGAACAGAAGCGTGCTTGGTCTGTGTAAATGTGTTTGGCCTCGCCTTTAATTAGTCCTCCAAAATGTTGCAAATCCGTAATCCTATCTTCGCAATCCGATTTGGAGGTATTAAATTTCTGAAAAGTCGGGCGAGCTGCGGTGCATCCGGGATTTTTCGGCCGGGTGCACTTTCTGGAAAAGCGCCGTGGCTTCGGTTTGGGGTAACACTTTTGGAGGGGTGGGAGTTCAGGGACAAGGCTTGGCTCTTCGTTTGCCTTTCTCTGTGGGGGAAAAAAATTCCTTGACTTCCTTTGCTCACTACCCTTGTTTCTACTGCGCAGCCACTCGGGCGCAGAGAGCAGAGTCGCCGCCGCTGCCCGGGCCTCTCTCTGGGTAGAGGGGCCTGGCCTCGGTGGCCGGATCTGCTCACGCAGGGGAGGACGTGCCCAGCCAGAGGGGGGCCTACCAGGTGCCTGGGAAGCCAGGACTGCTCCAAGAGCCTCCAAGGACTCAGGGATTGGCGGCCTCCGCTTCCTTCTAAGGAGGAAGAGGGGTTGCCCCAGGGTCTGAGCCCTCCAGCCCTACCCCAGGGGAAGCCTGAGTGCGGGCCTCGCTGCCCGAAGACCCCTGGGCGCAGGGCAAGTGTGCTTCGGTCGCCCAGGTGGCAACTGGGGACCACGGCCCACTCTCACGTTCTCTCTGCCCGTTCCCTGCAGGGCTCTCCCTACGACCATACACCGGGCATGGCAGGTTCCTTGGGGTACCACCCGTACGCGGCGCCCCTGGGCTCGTACCCGTACGGGGACCCCGCGTACCGGAAGAACGCCACGCGAGACGCCACAGCTACGCTCAAGGCCTGGCTCAACGAGCACCGCAAGAACCCCTACCCCACCAAGGGCGAGAAGATCATGCTGGCCATCATCACCAAGATGACCCTCACCCAGGTGTCCACCTGGTTCGCTAACGCGCGCCGGCGCCTCAAGAAGGAGAACAAGATGACGTGGACGCCGCGGAACCGCAGCGAGGACGAGGAGGAGGAAGAGAACATTGATCTGGAGAAGAACGACGAGGATGAGCCCCAGAAGCCCGAAGACAAGGGCGACCCCGAGGGCCCCGAAGCAGGTTGGTGGACGCGGGAAAGGGTGTGTGGAGCCAAAGAGGGGCCTGGAGAGGGGGCGCCCAAGGCCTGGAGGTTGGGGACAGGGTTTTTGCCTTTGCGGGTGGGGACCTGTGGCCTCCGCGTCTCTGACCGCCTGGGTTTCACCCGCAGGAGGAGCAGAGCAAAAGGCGGTTTCGGGCTGCGAACGGCTGCAGGGGCCGCCCACCCCTGCCGGCAAGGAGACCGAGGGCAGCCTCAGCGACTCGGATTTTAAGGAGCCGCCATCCGAGGGCCGCCTCGACGCGCTGCCCGGGCCCCCCCGCGCCGGCGGGCTCTCCCCGGCCGGGCCCGCGGCAGCGCGGCTGGCCGAGGACCCAGCCCCTCATTACCCCTCCGGCGCGCCGGCTCCGGGCCCGCACCCAGCCGCGGGAGAGCTGCCCCCCGGTCCCGGAGGGCCCTCGGTCATACACTCGCCGCCACCGCCGCCGCCGCAGGCGGTGCTCGCCAAGCCCAAACTGTGGTCTCTGGCGGAGATCGCCACATCCTCGGACAAGGTCAAGGACGGGGGCGGCGGGAACGAGGGCTCTCCGTGCCCACCGTGCCCTGGGCCCGTAGCCGGGCAAGCCCTAGGAGGCAGCCGCGCGTCGCCAGCCCCGGCGCCATCGCGCTCGCCCTCGGCGCAGTGTCCCTTCCCAGGCGGGACGGTGCTGTCCCGGCCTCTCTACTACACGGCGCCCTTCTATCCTGGCTACACGAACTATGGCTCCTTCGGACACCTTCACGGCCACCCGGGGCCCGGGCCAGGCCCCACCACGGGTCCGGGCTCGCATTTCAATGGATTAAACCAGACCGTGTTGAATCGAGCGGACGCTTTGGCTAAAGACCCGAAAATGTTGCGGAGCCAGAGTCAGCTAGACCTGTGCAAAGACTCTCCCTATGAATTGAAGAAAGGTATGTCCGACATTTAACGCGGGCTGCGTCGGTCCCGGACCTTCCTAATTTATTAAAAAAAAGAAAACATGGCCTTGGCAGTTATTTTTCCATCAACATGAGAGAAAAGCAAAACTACCCCTCCTACTAAAAAGTTTATAGTACATGGAGATGGATGATATAAAAATGTAAACATCTCCACACACCCACAGAAATGTCTTAACCAACTGAAAAGAAAAATTTTAAAAAGGATTTGTATTAAATCTTATTCTGTATATTTAATGTAGCATTTTTGTATTTAAATTGATAATTCAATATCTTTGAAGTAAATTATGAAATTAAGACACCTGTACAGGCATTTAATGTTTTTTTGTAATATAAATATATACATTTGTGTTTCCCCCAAAACTGTTTCATAGTTTAAAAATACAAGTTTAATTTAATTTTTTTACACCTATTGATTTTTTTCTGGGTATGAGCTAAAGTATTATTACAGAAAGGAAACAGGTTATATACTCTTAGATTTGAAAAGTAAAACTGCAGCAGCCTTTGTAAAATGCAAAATATTTAATTAAAAGAGATTTTAACATTATCAGAGCCACTCATTACTTGTTAGAAGCCTCAATAAACTGTCCATCGCCCTGGACAAAAGATGTAACCTGCAAGTTTTTTTCGAAGTGGGGAATGAAAGGTTCCACCGAACCCAGTTTGCCAGCGGGAAACCGTAATTAGGCTTCGAGCTCCAGGGAACCTGGCCCTGCCCGGAATGCAAATTTGGATCACTGATGCGGGCTGCTGTGGGGGGTGATTGGACCCTGGAGGAGGGACGAGAGAGACCCAAGAGTGTGCCCAAAAGGGAGAAGAGATGGCAAAGCCAGTTAGAGACACGCACCACCCGAGCTCCAACGCTTAACCTAATTACTTCCAATCAGTGTCGTGTTTTATGCAAAGCAATCAGCTGGTGAACTTTGCTAATGAGTTCGATTTTATGCCGGATTTAGCCCTTATTACTATTTCAAAGGTGCTCTGGGCTAATGCGGGCGGGAAGCAGTTGGGGGATGCCAAGGAGAAGGCTTTCCTAAGTCACTGTTGTCTCTACCCCTTCAAAATTGGGCATTGATCTCTTCGCTGGATTTGATTAAATTAGTAATTGTTCCATCCGCGACCGTGAGGCTGGTAGGCGGCCGGGTAGATTCCCCGCGCAGCCGCGGGGCTGGGGCCGCGGGACCAGCGAGGGGACGGTTCCCCCCTTTCACAGGTAGGTGTCACACTTGTCCTGAATTACAAGCCTGCACTTTGCAGAGTCGGAGATTGGCGAGAGAGGGAGCGGAAGTGGGGGAGGGAGCACCACAGGCGCTTGGGGGAAGCAAGGGGAGCCCCAAATGGATCAGAAGAGTCCCCCGCCCCACCCCACGGGCCCCCTTTTTGGACAAGAGGCATTCAGCAGTTAAAGGACATTTGCCTTGATAATGAGGCCGTTGTGGACTTGATCAGGCTTGTCGTCACCTTAGCACGTCTCCCATCGCGGATTCAAGAGTCTCGAGTAGCTGCAAAAGTATTTCTGAGGTTTTATTTTCTCCATTTAATCCCGCACATTTCATCTCAAAACGAAGTCAGGTCGGGTCTCAGTCCCAAACGAGGAAGAGAAACCGCCCTGCGCCCGAGGCCCGCTAGCACTGTCGGCGCTCCAGTCTCCATTTTGCGCTGGAGATGGAGAACCACGGACGTGTGGAATTTCGTGGGAAATTTTCACTGGTCGGGGAAGGGGAGGCTTTAGAGCAAAAACATACGCCAGCGAGGGAAATTAATTTGCTCTATTAAACCCAAGCCTGAGTGTAGAGAGAATGTGTTTGCACATAACACCGGTTTAATTAGGCTAAATCAAAATGCACATATTTGCATTTCTACTCAAGTCTACTTTAACCCTACTTGATTTTTTAATACCGCCCAAACTTTCACCGGAGTTTTTACTTTTGCTACTTTTTCTTTTTCCTTTAAACCTGCAACGGGGCTTCTTTAGCTTATTCGAATTTAAACAAGTTTGAAACCAGCATTGTCCAGATGTTTTGGCGAACAGCAGTCGACTTCAGAGTTTAAATGAGTGAGAAAATTCACGCAGGGAAAATGGTTTCAAACTTGGAAGTGTGAATGATTAAATATGCATGAGACGATCGTATTTTACTTTGTCCCTTTAATTATAAATGATTTTTTTAAACAATTGAATTCCAGAGATGACTTGCCCTACCCCCCGCGCTCCAATCCCCTCCACCCACAACCGCCCCCCGCACACACAGCGCAGTTCACAATCAGTTTTTCCCCCCTATTGAATATGCAACCCCAGGAATCACCTTCTCTTCTAAAAAAGTCAGAAGAATAGGCCAGTCCCCTTCTCTTAAGAGAGAGTTTAAGGACGACATCGCCTCTGCGGGATTTGGAAGCACTGGCCCTAAACCCTGCCCAACGATTTTAAAAAGAAAATTACAGGCCTCCTTGTGTTCCAGGGAATATGCAAATGGCGAGGCGCGGGCCTCCCGGGTCTGATTGCCGAGGCTCGGGGCCGAATGCCCGCCGGGGCTGCCTGGGAACGGGAGCCGTGCACCGGGGAGCCCGCGGCATTTCTCCCCAACGAGGGGCTGCGGGAAGCGCCTCCAGCTGGGCAACGAAACCGCCAGAGGTTGGAAGGCTGATGCCCAAATTCGCTGTCCCCTGCCCGCATCCCTCCTACCCTTGGCCTCTAGAGTTTTCTTTGCGTACTTCGCCCTAAGTACAAGACCCAAATTAAGTTTAGGGTTTTCTCCTTTGCAGAGTTGGGGTTCGCTGACCAGTGTTTTTTCTGGTGTGTAGAGACTTTTCAGTTTGGGGGCGGCCTGCCGGGCGGATCGAGGTATGTGCAGTTAAGACATGTCTCCCGCGTTTAATCCCAGAAGTAGTGGCTTGTCTGTAAGGTTCCAAGTCCCTCCTAGAGCCTCTGAGCCTCTGCTTGGCCGCATCTTGGGGGCCGTGTCGAAGGCGATGCTCTTTGCAAGGGGCGGGGAGGGCAGGGGGGAAACCTTCCGGCCTGCCAAAGGTTTGTTTGCACACTTGAACTGGGGCGCGTAAATTACGCGATGCGAAGCAGCGCCTAAAACATCCCGGTGCTGGGGTTGCGCGGCATTTGTCACCTGCGCTTGGCTGCGCTGGTTCCAGTACCCAAACAGAGGCTAGCCTGGCACTAAGGGTGACTAGGAGTCGCTGAATCTCGCAAAAGAGTTGCTGAGTCCAGCAACAGAGGCCGCGGGATCACTGAGTGGGGTCCCTGCAGTCAGCCCCCGCCACCCCCACCCAGGGAGCTCCAAACCGGAGACCCGCTGGGGTTCTTCCCTTTTCCCCTCTGTGCGCGGCGGAATCAGCTTCTGGGATGCGGGGTGAGAAGCCAACAGCCCAGTCAGTCCCCGAGGGCTCAGAGAGGTTGAGGCTGCAGAAAGGGCCCTTTTTCCTCCCCACTCCTCGGATCTGGGGGCCAGTGCCCGAACTGTTGTTCTTAGGCCTGGGTGAAGAGCCTTTATCGAGGCCTCCTGGTTGCAAACCCCTCGGGGCCCTCTCATTTCCCCCGAGATGTACGCAGCTCTTGGAACCTGGAAGATTGAGGGGCTGGGGTAAAGTGGTCGTGCGTGCGGTTTCAGAACGGGTGGTGCCTACCAGCCCACCTGTCCCGCCTCACAAGCTGCCAACCCCGGGCAGAGACACAAAATAACGCCCTTGCAAAGCGCCCAAACTGAAAGGAATGTGCTTGCGCTCCCAAGAGGGAGACGCAGGCGGATGCAGTTCAGGAAGGGCGCCGCCTACTGGTCCCCGGGCGCCCTGCGGCTTGTAGAGAGGAGGAGTTAGGCGACACCCGGCCATGCCCCCTCCCCAACCCCCCCCCGCCCCCCCCCCCGCCGCGGGGTCCTTAGCTCTGAACCCCAAGAGGGTCAAATGTAAACTCCCCCGCCATCCCACTCGCTCCAGCCTAGGACCCAGAACCCAGTTAACACTGGGGATTCGGGAAACAGGGCCTGCGACCAAAAGAGGATTAACCCTGCAGATGCCTGCCACGGCTGGGGCACAGTCTTTATAAACCAGCGGCAGGGAGTTGAGCAATCTGCGGGCGGCCGGAGCAGCCTGCTGGTGGGGGCCGCCGCCGCGCGCAGCCCGGGCATTTCGGGTGCTCCGGCTCGGCTTTAGGGGCACGCATTCCGTTTCTGCGGGCCTTCCCACGGCCGGCCTCTGGGCCCCCGCACAGTTTTTTATTTGCGGTTTGGCATGTAGCGGGGTCTACCACGCAGCCGCGGCCCCCAAAGATCATTTCTATCTTTTGGCCTGTGGATTAGACATCTTTAGGAAAGGGAAAAATAAAACTACCCTCGAATTTTCAAACCCGGTTTAGAGCGCATCTTTAATGAGGTCGGCGTGGCAAAGCTGGAGGTGCTCACGTGGACTTCCTTCTAACCCTCCTGAAGGTGTCCCCTGGTCTCCCCTCGGGCCAGGAGACTTTGGGGGACAGCGGGAGGCGCGCCCTCTGTTTGGCTCTTCTCATTCCTTTGCCTCTAGGCAGCCGAATAGGAGGGAAATCGGCCGGACTCGGATCTTGCCCCCTGCTCTTCCCCCTAAACTGGCCAAAGCTGCCGGACTGTCCGTAGACCCACTCCGCGGGTCTCCCTTTTGGACCAGGCCGGAGAGGTTCTCCTTTTCGTTTTCGCTCTAAATGCGACTTGGGTCCCAGGCACCAGGTGGGGCCCAGGTTGTGGCCTAACACGATCGCCTCGGGGGCCGGGAGGCAGCTCCGGCTGCACACCCCGCCCTAGCCGGGGCCCCTCCGGGCCATTGGGGATCTCTGGCCTCCAGTCGGCCTCAAGCCCCAACCCTAGGTCCCCAAGGCCGCCCTCCGGGCCGCGCTTGTTTCCGGCGCCCGGAGGAGCCCGGCGCTCCCAGACGCCACTTTTCCCAGTGAAATCTGCTTTTATTTGCTCCGAGCAAACCCCGGGCTCTCAGTGCTCCCGCCTGATGGATGCAAATGTAAATGTGCACTTATTTAATTGGATCAGGCCCCAAGATAAAAGAGATAAACGGCTCCCCGTTTGCTAACTTATTTTCCGAGGCAGCGCCGCGTGGAGGGGAAGCTAATGAAGGAGGGGCGCGTCGCCGGGCGCTCGAGCTCTCCGCGGCGGTGCGCGCTGGTCAGTCGGTTCGGCTTGGACCGCGGCTCCTCGTCCCTCTCTCCTGCCCGCCGGGTAGGATCCGCTTGGTACCTTCGGTGCAGCAGGACCAGAAAGTGAGAAGGCGCGGCTTTGGCTTCGCGCTTGCAAATACCCAACCATTCGCCACAAGGTTCTGCGGTTTGTTCCCCCTCTCCATTTATACCCAACTCCCTATACTGGAGTCCTACTGGCCAGGCCCATTCGATGGAAAAATCCTTTCCTGCTCCCCTCCCCAGGCGTCGTCTTTCACCCCATGTGGCTAGGGCCACGAAAAAGACCAGGCGTGTCCCCCACCTCCAAACACCAGGGTCCCATGGAGCCGCCCTCCAGGCGCGGAGAACCTCTTCTCTGCTCCCAGACGGCTCTCTTTTTGACCCGGGGATTTCTTTCAGGACTGGCAAGGACACACCCTCTCCCCAATAAAGTATGCCCGCGATACACATAACCCTTCCATGGTTTCAAAGGGTCGCAGAACCCCAACATCCAGACTGTGTGAGGGGGAAGGGCTACCTGGTTCTCCTCTCCCCTGGGCGGGAGTTCAGAACTTCAGCATCAGTACGTCTGTCTCCTTAACCCTCGGAGAAGTTCGTTACCTGATTTTGATCTTCGGTGTTTCCAACAGTTTCTTTTCTGTTTAGAGGGGTAGTGGAGCAGGTAGGGGTGGGTGAGGGCAAAAGGGCGGCTGAGACAGACTGCGGAGGATGGGTGCAAAAGAGCTGGGGAAAGGGGGCGCCCTAGGCCGAGACACTCGCCAGGTAGCCGTCGCAAGCTAGGCTGGTCAGGGCTGGGCCTGGTGAGGGCAGGCTGGTCTGGGCGGCCCGGCCGCGCCCCATTCCCAGTGCGCTGATGGATTGGCTTGTCAGGAGAGCTCTGTGCGCGGAGCCCATCAGAAAGCACTTACCTCGCTAAACTGAAATTACTGTCTTTTCAGGGGCTAATTTGTGTAACTCCCATGGAGGGGCTTGGAGGGGGTTTGATGAGGCATAAAATGATGATTAATGAATTTATTGGCCGCTGCTCATCAAACAAGGGCTGGGGAGCTCCGGTGCGCACCAGCGGCCTGTCGGAGGCGCTCAACACAGCTGGGGCGCTCCACACAGCTGGGGCTCTACCTCAGAGGATTCAGCGTCTTAAAGGATTCCCATTTGCATCCAGCCCTGGCCCTGGGCGCTTTCCTTTCCTTAGCCACCTTTTGCTGACCAGCCTTGTATTTGGGGTATGGGCTCCAGCCATTCCACCATCCCAGCAGGCTGCCGGCTCTAGTGTTGGGGGGAGGGGGGGAGGGACTCCTGTGGCAGCAGGCTCAGAGGTGGACAGAGCTGCTCCAGTGTTCTAGAAGCCAGGACTTGAGTGTGACCAGGGCATCCCAGGCAGTGTGGAGATGTAGGCTGTTGTCCAGAGGCATTATAGCTTACTGGTTGGGCCCTTTGGCCTTGGTGACTCAATTCTGCATCTGCAATTTAATAAGCTGTGTGTCCCTGGGCAGATCACATAACCTCTCTGAACCTCAATGGCCCCTGCTGTACAATGGCCTGTACCACCTGTTTTGTGAGGATTCTAATGGGTTGCATGTGGTCATCCTTTGATATAGTTATTATGGTCATACTCTCTTAAGACCTCACTTCACTGAAGATGCTAGCTGAGGCTTGAGGGTGGGGGAGGAAGGGAGGAAGACCTGAGGCTTTGGGTTCTGACTTGGGGGAAATCCTGCCAGCGTGGCTGATGTCCTGGAGCACTCTTCCCTTCCCCACTTCCCTGGCATCTGAATATTACTCGCTAAAACTTGATTAAGGGGGGCAGTGGGGAGCCTGAGAAGGCAGCTCAGACCTTTTGGAGCTGACTAGACCTGGCTTGGGATTCCCTACAGGAGCAGAATTGAATTTCCGGTTAGCCCACAGGACAGTTCACAGCTGTTCTCATTCACACATAACCCACCCTTTCTCTACAGGCTCCTTCCTGTCTTTTGAGTGTGTCCTGAGGGCCTTTGGCTACTTCCCCTAGTCTGAATCAAAAACCTGCAGCCCATAAACTTATAAACTCAGCTTGGAGTCTTTGCTTCCCCTACCTACCTGTACCCCCCACAGTGCCCCACCCACATCTCCCAACAACAGGCTCTACCTTTGTCTCCCCAGGACTTGCTGCCCTGCTGAAGCAGTGCATGGGAAGACCTTGGCATTGGTCAATCCAGTGGAAAGCTTAGGCTGGCCTCCATATTAGTGCAGCTCCACTTAAACCATTACCTTCTCTCTCTCCAACATGCATTAATTGAGCGTCTGTAATGTGCCAGATACATTGTTCTAGGGGATGATGATGCAGCGAGCAACAAAGCAAAGTCCCTGCCCTCCTGGAGCTTACATTTTAGAGGGAAGGACAGAAAGTAAACAATAAGTGTGATAATGGCTAATCTCCAGGTGATGAGCATTAGGAAAAAAAAATTAAGGCCGGGCAGTCTGGGAAGCATCACCTGGGAGGGGCCATTTGAGTGGATAAGCTGGGGGAATGGGTGCCTGTGCATGCATTTTCATTCAGTGTGACTCTTTGTGATCCCATGGACTGTAGCCTGCCAGGCTCCTCTATCTATGGGATTTCCCAAGCAAGAATACTGGAATGGGTTGTCATTTCCTCCTCCAGGGGATTTTCCCGATCCAGGGATCAAATTCGAGTCTCCTAAATCTCTTGCGTCGGCGGGTAGATTCTTTACCACTGAACCACCTGAAAAGGACAGGCAGATAATCGGAGGGAGAGAGTTCCAGGCAGAAGGCATAGCTGGTGCAAAGATCCTGAGGTAGGAGCAAGTTTGAGCAACAGCAAGAAGACTTTTGAGGGAGGGAATTAGACCAAGGCAAAGCCAGGTTCGCATTATATGGGGCCTCATAGGTCCATGTGAGATTTTTGGATTTTATGATGACAGAGAGGGAGGAAGTAAGGGAGGGAAGGTTTTCAGGGGAGAGACAGGATCTAAGCTGTGTTTTAAAGGCATCCCCAGGCATGAGGAGCTGAGACTCTGGAAGGGGAAGATTAGACATAGGCACCAGTTAAAAAGCTGATGGAGAATTTTGGGGGAGGTGATGGAATTCAGTCTTGTACCAGCATGGTAGCCAGGGAAATGGGGAGAAGCAGTCAGGTCTGGGTGATATTTTGAAAGTAGGGTCAAAGTTTTGCTGATGGGTTGGATCTATAAACACTCTTGGGAACAAGAGAAATGGAATTCTGGGTGCCTTCAAGAATTTGAACCTGAAAACCCAGAGGCATGGAGTTGCCATATGCTGAGATGGACAACATTAAGGGAAGAGCAGGGATTTGTATTTTTCAGAGAAGGGGGAAGTAAGATACTCCCTTGACCTGATACCCAAGTCCTTTGGCCCAAAGGAGTTGCTCTGAACATGCTGGCAATCCAGTGGCAAAGGTGTCCGGGCCAAACCCTGAAGTGAACAGATCGTACCTCCTGAAACCAGAGATCTCAGAACTCTCTAGTTCAGTTCCCTTTTTATTCCTGTCTTTTTTTCCTTTTCCCTTTTCTTTTTTTAAAAAATCAGTGGAGAAAGTGAGGTTTAGGAAGTGAAAATGACTTGCCCAAGCTCACATAGTGAGTTTATGCATGCATGTGTGCTAAGTCGCTTCAGTCGTGTCCAACTCTTTGTGATCCTATGGTGAACCCTCCAGGCCCTTCTGTCCATGGGATTCTCCAGGCAAGAATACTGGAGTGGGTTACCTTGCCGTCCTCCAGGGGATCTTCCCAACCCCAGGGATCAAACCCTTGTCTCTACATCTCTTGCATTGGCAGCAGGTTCTTTACCACTAGCGCCACCTGGGACATCCCACTGAGTCTATAGGCAGAACCAGATGGAAACCCGAGTCTCCTAACACCTAGGCTGTGTTCTCTCCCTCTGTCTCAGCCAAGCTAAGATCTCGCCGATATCTGTATTTTAACCGAGAACTCCTGGAAACAAAATGCCTTAACAGAGAGGAATGAATTTATAATGGTGGAATCTCAGACACTATGACAGGCTGTCAAGGGAGATATTTTTAGGCTGGGCTGGGAAACATCTTAGCCCTCCTCCAGTGCTGCTGGAGGATGGGCTGCCTCCTCAGGACTCCGGGTGTGAAGTACAGATGAGGAAAAGCTAGGAGTATGTCATCTCCCCTAGACACTCACCAGCAGGAAAGACTAGGACCGCTGCTCCTGCCAAGGAGCGTTTACTTCCCTAAATAATTGCCATCTGAAAAGATTTGCTCATTTCTCCTGTTGGAAGTGACTGCCTGCCCACCCACCATGAGCTCACATACTGCAAGCAAAAAATGAATGTGCCTTCACCCATCATTTTACAGAGCAACTTCTAGCAAACAGATTTAAGTTGGGGACAAGGACTTCAATCATGAGTCTTTCATGCATTTATTTTGTATTTTCTCTTCTTTTTAAAAACTTAAAAAAAAAATTGTTCTTGTTGTCGTTTAGTTGCTAAGTCGTGTCTAACTTTTTTGTGACTCCATGGACTGTAGCCCACCAGGCTCCTCTGTCCATGGGATTTTCCAGGCAAGAATACTGGAGTGGGTTGCCATTTCCTTCTCCATCTTCTTCTTCTTCTTTTTTCTGATGTCTCAGTTTGACTGTTTTTTGCTTCCTCCAACCCCTCGATCCTTTTCCTGAGTCCTTATGTTTTATATATGGTCGTCAGCTTGGGGATTTTTTTTTTCCTGTAAAAACTATCAGTGGCTTTGTCCCCAAGGGAACCCACAGGCCCTTAGAAACATCATCTCAACATCTTTCGAGCAGAATGAGACATCTGTTAGCCCTAGATTCCAAATACCCTCACAGTTCCAGAACATACCAGACACCTTCCCAGCTAACACAGTTTGACATCAGACTTACCACACAGTTGTCATTTCTGAGACTTTTTTTTTAGATCTAAGCCACAAGTTTTTTTTTGTTGTTTGTTGGTTGATTGGTTGGTTTTGTTTGCCTTCTATTTGTATCCAGCATCTAAATCTAAACTCTGTGGTAATAGGTGGCTCTTCTTCTAAACACTCATACGTGCGAAGATCTTCATGGCTAGTTGAGGACTGACTCTCTTGGATCACATAAAAGAGTGGATGAGTGGTGACCTGGAGAAAAGGGCTCATTTGGAATAAACACCACCTCTTTACTCTCATGAAGAATGTGGTAGAAATTGTTGGCCTGGTTTATTTTGGTTGGTGGAGATTATTTTTTCTCTCCAGATTTGTTTTTTCTTTCATACCTTCTTTTAATTTTTTTCTTTGAATCTGGTGGTAAATGCCTGACAACTTCTAGAAACGTCTGAGAAGACTCCATAGAACTCAAAATTGCAAGAAAAGAACCCTTACCTTGCTCAGTGTTCCCTGAAACTTACTCATTTGAGCCCCACCCTCCCAATACTCATCACCTCTGACTCTTGAAATTACTATTTACAGAATAATTTCCTTTGAATTTTGTCACCATTTCCTTATATTGAAAGGAATGTTTATATTATCACAGTCACTGAAAAGCTAGTATCACTTGTCATCAATGGAAGACAATGATTGCAAAACTAATTAACTTAGTGAAGTTCTTGGCTGCCTGGGCTTCGAAGGCAACTTGCATCTCTCAGGGTCTCTGGTTGTTCTAGAGGTTTCCCCCGACCCCAGTCCTTCTGCTTTGCCCATGGTTGTGTGTCTCCTCCTCCCACCTCCCCCCCGCCAGAAATGTGCTTACTACACTCTGAAAAATAGTAACTGCTCGTTTTATAGAAATGGAAACTCAGGTCCTGAGAGGTAAAATCATTTGCTCAAGATCATGCAGCTGGTTGGTGACAGAGCAGTCAGAGATGCCTGCTTCCTGTCCCCACCCTATTCCCCCATGCTCTTTCCTAATAAATCCCCTGCGCTATAACCCTTATGGCTTCCCAGGTGGCTCAGGGGGTAAAGAATTCACCTGCAATGTAAGAAACTCAGGTTCCATCCCTGGGTCAGGAATATCCCTGGAGGAGGGCACAGCAACCAACTCCAGTATTCTTGCCTGGAGAATCCCATGGACAGAGGAGCCTGGAGGGCCACGGCCCATAAGAGATCACAAAGAGTCGGACACAACTGAAGTGACTGAGCATGCACTGTAACCCTTATCTCCAGGCGTGCTTCTGCAGGAGCAGGACCGAGATGGGAGGATCGTTAGAAACCGGCCAAGCTTTTGTTCCTTCCATTCCACTGGTTCTGCAGGGCCTGAGTCTCTTTTATTGTAGTTCATTTTGGGGGGGGTTAAGAACTTCCCAGGTGGCAAAGTGGTAAGGAATCTGCCTGCCAATGCAGGAGACAGGGTTCGAGAAGAGTTGGGAAGATTCCCTGGAGAAAGAAATGGCAACCCACTCCAGCATTCTTGCCTGGAAAATTCCATGGACAGGGGAGCCCAGAGAGCTGCAGTCCTTGGGGTCACAAAGTGTTGGGCAACTTAGTGACTGAGCATGCACACTTTAGGGATAAGAGGCTAAGATCTACAAACCAATATGTTCTTTGACACCGTGAAAGACTCTAGTCCTTCTCTGTTCCTTCTGCAGGGCAAGAAGAGAGGGTTAGAGCCTCCAGCTCTGAGCAAAGTTTGGGGAAGGGGTGGGTGAGCTTGAGGACATGAATACATTGCCCTTTGAGAGGTCCCTGCCTCTTCAGTGCCCTCTTTGCCAGATGCTTACAAATGGAAGGTCCCCATCTCTCTCCCCTTCTTCCTAAAGACGGCCAAAGAGACACATGGGAACTCTGTTTAGTGCTATCAAGTAGAGGGCTGTTGGGTTTGCAGCTGTAATGTCACTCGAAGTTAGGCCCCCACCCCAAACATAGACCTTGTCCCTTTCCCCTCTCTTTCCTTTTCTCTCTGGGTGAGGACCTTCAGCCTAGCCTGTTTATTGGGTAGGCTCTCCGCAGCCTGCCCAGAAGCTCTGCCACACCTCTCAATGGTGCTGCAGCGCCCCTGGCCTACCTCCAGTGCCACCCCCTGCCCCTGCTCCAGGGCACTCATCTCACTACCTGAATTATATCTCCAGCCAGAAGGACTTCAAATAACTCAAAGTCAAAACATCCCGAACTAGGTTATTTTATTCTTTTCAAAGCAATGGTAAATGGGATTGTTTCCTCAATGTTTATGTTTCCTTAATTTCTATATATACGGTAGAGTGCTATTCAGCCATTAAAAAGAAGAATGAAAATTTGCCATGTGCAACAACATGGATGGGCTTTGAGGGTATTATGCCAGAAAGTGAAATCAGTGACACAGAAAAAGACAAATACTGTCTGATATTACTTATGTGTGTGTGTGTGTGTGTGAGTTGTTTAGTCATGTCTGACTCTTTGCCACCCTGTGGACTGTAGCCCACCAGGATCCTTTGTCCATGGGACTCTCCAGGCTAGAATACCAGAGTGGGTTGCCTTCCTTTCTCCAGGGATCTTCCTGACCCAGAGATTGAACCCTGGTCTCCGGCATGTGAAATCTAAAAAATGCAACAAACTAGTGAATATAACAAAAAAGAAGCAGACTCATAGACACAGAGAACAAGCTGGTGGTTACCAGTCGGGAGAGAGAAGAGGAGGAGTAGGGGAGTAGCAGATACAAGCTAGTAGGTATAAAATAAGCTACATGGATATATTGTACAACACAAGGAATATACCCTATATTTTTATAGTAACTGTAAATGGAGAATAAACTTTAAAATTTGTGAATATGATATTGTATACCTATAATATATAATATTGTACATCAACTATACTTTACTAAAAATAATTATATATATATTTATATATATAAGAATAAAGCCATATAAAATGACAGATGAAAAATAGTGTCCCCAACTAAAGTCAGCTCCTTCCCATTCCTAGCCTCACTCCAGATCTTGGTTTCTCTTGCCTGCCTTCATCCAGTGAGCCAGTGGAAAGACTTCAGAAATGTGCCAGCAGTTTGCGTTCCCCCATGCTTCACATGCACACACTCCTCAAGTCCTATAGATCCTTCTGAAAGTCTTATTCAACTGTCTCTCCCACCCACAGCACTAGTCTGAGCCTCATCATCTATCACATTGACTATCACATACCCTCCTGAAGGTCTTCCTGCCCCAACCATCTTTGTAGAACCAACATAGAGACTAAAGCCTGGAGCATCCTGGGTATTCAATACATGTCAATGGAAGTGAAAATGAAGAAATGCACCCCAAGCCAGGGTACTTGGATTTTCCTATAGAAATATGAATTTTGAAACTGCTATAGGATCAGACAGATGGAAATTCAAATCCTGACTGTACTGTATTATCTGGGGTGTACTGAAGAACCAGATTAGACAATCAGGAAATCTAAACAGAGAGGCCCGGGATCTGTGGTGATTGAGAAGGTAGACTCTGGTGGGTGCCAGACTTCTTGGATTCCATTCCCATCTGTGCCCTCTGTCAGCTGTGCAACCCGGGGAAAGTTCCTTAGCCTTTCTGAAATTCAGCATCTGCATCTATACAATAAGAATAATACAGTACCTACCTCATTGCTTGTTTAAATGTTAGAGTGAAAGTGAAAGTCACTCAGTTGTGTTCAACTCTGCGACCCCATGGATCCCATACACAGTCCATGGAATTCTCCAGGCCAGAATACTGGAGTGGGTAGCTGTTCCCTTCTCCAGGGGATCTTCCCAATCCAGGGGTCAAACCCAGGTCTCCCACATTGCAGGTGCATTCTTTACCAGCTGAGCCACCGGGGAAGTCCAAGAATACTAGAATGGGTAGCCTATCCCTTCTCCAGGGGATCTTCCCGACCCAGGAATTGAACTGGGGTCTCCTGCATTGCAGGCGGATTCTTTACCAGCTGAGCTACCAGGGAAGTCCAAATGTTCAAGAATGAGGATTAAATGAGATAATGGATGCAAAGCCCACCGAAGCCCATGGTGACCTCTCAAGAAATGTGAGCACTTACTATAATTGCTCACTACATATGGTTTCCTATGATTGCAAATGATTTCATTTGAGAACGTCTAAAATTGTGTAGCATGTTTTCTCCAGTTCTTAACTACTTCACATCTTTTTGCTGACCAGCAATGGTTAAAATGGCTAGAGTTAAAAAAAAAAAATAGCTTATTTTAAGAATCACTCCTCGGAACATTATTTCATTACTTAAACTTTCTACTGACTCATCTGTTCCATGGTAACTGAGTCTCTCTTTACCAATAACTTTAATTACATCAATCACTCATTTCCAAAATTGCTGAATAATGAAAACTCCTAGAGGTGACACCATGGACTTCTGTCACAAAACCATGGACTTTTGGAGGGAGTAGAATAGGCTTTTCTTTATTTTAAAAAATAGCAGTCAGTACCTCAAATAAGGACCACAACTCACTACTGAAGTAGTCAGTACTTCAAATGTTTAGCTTTTATGATTTACTATCTGTCCATCTATCTCTCTATTACTTTATAATTAGGAATGACAACTCACAACTTCCCGAATTGAATGGAATGGAATTTGTTTCCTCTTGTGACATTTCTTAATCATGTCTCCACCTTGATGATAAGATAAATGATGTTTGAGAATTCCAACACCTATTCCTTTGCTAAAAGCTGCTAATCAATTGCATAGAACAGTGGTTAACATAATACCTAAACAATTGTTTTGCTATTGATAATAATAGCTACCTCATTGAGCTCTTAGTGTATACTAGCTATTCTACTGAAGGTTTTACATACATGAGCTCAGTAAAGCCTCATCAAACCTAGGGAGTATGTATTATTATTAGGCCCATTTTATAGGTGAAGAAACTGGGACACTGAGGTTTACTTGCCTGAGTCAGTGTCAAAGTGAGATACGAACCTAGGAATATCTGACTCTTGTTTTTGGTGCCTAGATGGATCCAGGAGGGAGTTGCTGTGTGTTCTTTACGGGTTTAGGCAGTAGTTTCTTTTTCTGGCTACTTTGTGGCTCAATTCTTCTGTGAGTAGAATAAGTTACCTGCTATCTGCTGAGCTTGAAATGCTACCTGATGCTGCAGAGAAGCGGTGATCCTCAGTGTGATGAGGGCCAGGGTGATGGTGGGGAGGGGGTTGGCGTGCATCTCACAAAATCCCTCCCTGAAGAGTATACTCTTCCTCCCTCCTGTCGCCTTCAGGCCCTTGTCCTCTCCCTCTGGGACTGTGACATCAGCCTCCTAATAGGTCTCTCTGTCTCCAGGCACTCTCCCATCTTTCCATCCACATGCTCTTGCCTTATTAGCCAGGAGGCAGTAGCCAGGGGAGCTACAGAAGGTTGTAGAGTGGGAGAGTTACAAAATCTAAGCTACATTTCAACTGATAAAAGCCACAATTCCTCTCTCTGTCTTTGAAGCTCTTCATCCATCTGACCCCATGTGCCCATGTGACCAGACCCTTTCCTGGGTGTCTTGTGCTCTGGTCACACTGGCTACACAGTCACTTTCCAAGCCACTTGTCCCCAGCCCAGTTCCTTGGCATCAGAGTAACCACCCAGTTACCTGTCCGAATGCACTCACCCTTCAGAGACTGTGTTCAGTTCTTCTAGAGGCTTCCAGGACTTTCTCAGTGGCTCCAGCCCCACACTGCTCCCTCTCCAGGGGAGGTGCTGCTGGGGAAGAGGCATCAGGGAAGTCCTTCCTTCTTGCTTTTCTTGTTCAAAACTATTTGACTTGGCTATTTGGGAGTATTTATGCCTCCATGCAAGTTTTAGGAGGAATTTATCATGTTGAAACCATTGATTTTTGTTTTTTTTTCCCTCAGTACTGTATCAGGTATAGCGTCTGAGCTTCAGGGTAGTAAGGATAAGAGCATCCAGGTAATTCTCCAAGGATACAGATGGAGAAAGGAACCAGATGCATGCCAGATTCAACCAGGAAATCTGAGGGCCCAGGTGTCTTACCTTGGGTGCAGGGGAGAGGCAAAGGTGGGGGCTCCAGGCAGGATGAGGAAGGGGCTCACGACCTGCTCCTGGTGAGCGGCCCTCACCTATGCCTGGTGTTCTTTGCAGGGTGATGAACTGGTTGGGTGAGGACTTGTACCCACACTCAATGAAGGAGGTTTCCTCACTTCGATCAGGGTTCTCTTAATACCCGTGGCCCAGTCTTGAGCCCTACAGGGGGACAAGCACAGGGCCTCCAGAGTACATCATGATGAGCAGTGCAGCCTTGGGAGCCAGGACGCCTGGGTTCCTGCCCTCCACCCTCAGCTCGCACCTGCCCCACCTTAGCCAATGGCACCACCATCTAGAAACCTGAGACCCAGTCTCAGCTTTTCCTGTCTTCTCCAGATTGGCATCTCCAGTTACCAAATCTGGATTCAGATTTGGTTGAATCAACGTCCTTAATTTTTTTCTTGAGTCTCCACTTCCTTCCTGTCGCCAACTCTGGAATCCAGGCCACTGTCATCTCTCATCTCCTTAGTAGCCTCCCAGATCTAGTCCTATTCCCTGAAATTGATTTTGCTCATGAAGATAGATTGGATATGTGATGATATCATTCTTCTGCCTAAAATATCTATCAGTTCTCTACTGCCCTCATAAAGGCTTAAACTCCTAAGTATGATATTCCTTTAATTATTAGGCTCTAAACCTACAAAACCATTTGTCATTTCTATGTACTATTTTGCCTCTGGGATTTTGCACATGCTGTTCCCTCTGTCATGCCCCAGTTCTCACTGTCTGCCCCCGACCTTTCTACAGTCAACCCCTAGATGGTGAAAGATTTGTGCTTAAAGTTCCCTCCTCTGTCAGTGATAAAGGAGCAAAGCAAGGGGCAAGCAAAACTACCTACTTGTGTGAACTTGGGTACTTAATTCATCTCTGAAGTTTGGTTTCTCTTTCTATAAAATGGGGCACAATCATAGTTATAAGGATCCATTCTAGATAGATAGTTTAAAAGTTATAGGATTGTTTTGAGGATTAAAAGAGATCACTGCAGGCAAATTTCACAAACCAGTGGGGAATAAACAGAGACACAAGACCCAGTCCTAACCTTAAGGAACTTTCCATGAAATCAGATTCACACCAACATGGCTGACAGCTGCTGGAGAACCATTTCCTTCCTTCTCTTTTCCTAAAGGAACCCCACCTCTGTTTGGAGTGGCAATGTGCCTAGCCCTAAGGGATGGACCATTTATACCTGGGCCAGTTGTCATCATTCTATTTCCCTTGCCAGATGCTCACTTTCCCAAGCTCCCTTGCAATGAGAAAGTCAGGTGACCCATTCTGGCCAATGAGACATGAAGAGAAATCTACTAATCTTTCCGAATCTCAATCTCAACTTTTTTTAAATGAGGAGGTGGAATCAAAGACCAGTGTTGTTTAGTTCCCTTTTTTTTTTTTTTTTTTTTTTTTAAGCAGAGAATCCCACTTTTTTAGTTCCAAAGAAATCTTACATGGAATACTAATATTTAACAGAGCACAATTACTCCAATTGAATGGGAGCTTGGAGAGTGCGGGAACTCCAGTGTAGGCTTAACAACCATGAAACAACTCTTGGAAAGCCACTGGGTCAGAGCATCGCTACATCCTGTAGTGGATATGCATAATTTTATTTGTATATATTTTTGGATACTTATTCTAGTCCAGCATTCTGAATTTCCCTTGGGAACCATCTGTCTTCACCTCTGGGTCTAAATGCTTTTGATGAACTTAATTCAATTTTGATTCTAGGGCTAGACATATGATTTAAGGCCGCCCAACATTCCATCCCCCTGGGTTCAGTGACTGGTTTAGGAATGTACACATGACCCAAAATGGTCCAGATTGAGATTGAAGCCTCAGATTTTTACTAAATTTGAAGAGAGGTACAGGCTCTTTTTTCTCATGGAACTTTAACTTGGGTCTGTAAAGAGCTGAAAACAAAGTCTACAAGGACAGGAACAGAGCTAAGAGATGATAAAAGACCAGATGTTAGAGACTTTGAGCCCTTGGATTAAATTTTGCCTGAAGACAGACAGACCTGCCACTGAATTTTAGTTTTGTGAGTCAATAGATTTCCTTTCATTTAAGTAGTCTGAGTTTCACCTTCTATATTTGCAACCTAAATTGTCCAAATAAGTACAGATCCTTTCCATATCTAGAATCTTGGATCCTCTGAGAGGTATATATGAAAGCTGTTTCACAAACTTTTCAGTTTTTCTCCTCCTGGGCATGTGGGAGAATTGTCCTTCTCCACTGGTTCTGAGAAAGGCAGGGCATATGCTTTCCTTTGCCAAGGAAATACATGTTATTTCCGGGTGGGTCTTTAAACATCGTGCACAATTCACCACGTTCTCTTTTTCCTTCCCATAATGATGTTCCAGATGGTGGAGCCTCTATCATCCTGGGTCCCAGGCTGAGGACAACATGGAGCGGAGACCCCTGCTGACCCTCGATGGATACGCACCGTGAGCAAGAAATAAACCTTTGTTGTTTTAAGCCACTGAGATTTGGGGTCATTTGTTATAACAGCATAACTTAGCCTATCCTGAATAATATGTTCAGAAACATTCTCCTCCTCCTCTTTCTCCTTCTTCCCCTCCTTGTCCCTTCCTTTCCCACAGCTGCCCTGCTCTGCCCAGCAGTCTTATATAACTCTATTTCTTAACTTATCTTCTGTCAACAGACTATTAAAAGGCATCCGTGATTGGTCATCTCCTGCCTTCCCAGTGATATTCAAGTGGACCTTGGCAGGAGATCACCAGCCTGGCCCACAAGGCCATGTCCCTGGCATCATCAGCAGTGCTCATCAATTACAGCTGTCAGTCAGTAGGCCTCCCTAGCACTGGCCTCAGCAGGAGGTAACTTCCTAAGCAAATCATTGGATTCACAGGGCTCTGCATTCTGAAACAAAACCTTCTCCAGGAATGCCCATTCATTATCTTAGGAAGATGAACAAGATCCTGAAGTTTGTGCTATGGTAGTCATAACAATATTCTGCCAACATTAAAAAAATTGACAATTAAAAGAATTATATACATTGACCTTCACTGTTAATATGCAATTTCTAGAGCTTATCAGTCAATGAAGATGATGTACGAGATTCTGCAGCTGTGGTGAAGGTTTGGCGATGACTAAGTTCTTTGGAAAGCAGAAAAGAAGTAAAACATTCCTGAAGCTTGAGTGTGATCGTCTTTATGAATAAGTATGATACTTGCACAGCTCAAGAGTCTCAAACTTCCCTGCTGACATGGCCAGAAAGGCCACACAGATGGGCAAGCAAGCCAAATGAGAGTGGTGGCAACTAAGCATCCTAATGCTGCCTTTTCTACATTCAGTACTGGTTGGTTGTTACCATCCAGGAATGCAAACCCCATATTGCTAGTTCTTTCCTTTTCTTTTTTCAGTGAAATTTGAAATCGATATAAATCATCAACTGCGTCACATTTTCCCTAAAATACTCCAACATCCAAGCTTAGTGGGTGGGCACAGGTAGACTGTTTCATAGAATATAACTTGGTCACCCTCATCATCTCTTCCCATTTTACACCATCTCCACTTTCCAGATTAGGAAACCGAGGTTCAGAAAAGGAACGTGACCTACTCAAAAGGACACAGCCAGACTTTGAAACTCAAACCATACCTTCTAACTGCTTTTCTTCCTCTTGTGTCCCAGCCGTCTTCTCATGGCTCAAGTATGTAGCAGAGGACTAAATGTCCACCGAAGAGTCATACTCTCACTTCTGTAGTATACGCTGTTAGTGGGAAGCAGCCACCAGCCAGAACTACATTTCCCAGCCTTCCTTCTAGGTGAGGTCATGTGACTCATTCTTACCAATGACAGGAAGTGATGTGACTCATTTTCAGGCACCAGCAGTTAAGAAACGGATGTGCGTTCCCCACCTCTTCCTCCTTCCACAGCTCACAGCAGATGAACACAGCAATCTTGGAAACCATTGTTGAAGATGAAAGGACCACAAGGCATTGAATCTGGGTTCCTGAATCACAATTTGGAGGAAAGACCCCTCCAGTTAGGACTATCCATTTTGGACTTGACATTAGGGATAAATAAACTTCCATTGTATTTGAGCCATCATATAATTTTGGTCTTTAAAAGTTATAGCAATCAGCATTACCTTAACTATACACATAGATTCTTAAAAATATTTCTTTTATTCCCCTTTCTATAGTGAACTCTGGGAGTTGGTGAGGGACACGGAGGCCTGGCGTGCTGCGATTCACATGGTCGCAAAGAGTTGGACACGACTGAGCGACTGATCTGATCTGATAGTGTTGGAGGGATTTGTAACAGGGTCATTCACATGAATTCAATCCACTTGAATTCAATGGGCCTTGAGTAAGAAAATGGTGCCAATTAAGTTTGGTTTCTAGGTATAGCGGTAGAGGGGCTCTGAGTGTCACTGCATCCTGCCTGCCCCCCTGCCCCCAATACCACATTGGCTTTGAAGAGGGGCTGTTCATATTTCAGCTGAAGGTGAGCATATATCAATTGAGCCCTCCTGGAGGAAGACGAAAGACAAAACAAGCATTTGGCTTGTCTGGGCCACACACCCTCAACCAAGATAGGAGTGAACATGTTTGGGAACATCAAAGGCAGTATGATATCTTAAGCATAAGGAGATTAACATTTACAAAGGTTTGCCCCTCGGCCGGTTCCCAAGAATCCAGCAGACAGAGCCAGAAGGGACAATTAACATCACCCATCTGCACTGGGCTCTTCTGACGTCTCATATTAATTTCTTTTGAGCTTTCTGCTAGATTTAGGATGGAGGAGACAAAGTCTGGTCTCCTATTTCAACAAGAATCCTCCACACACTAGGGAGATGTTAAAAAGCACTGTGAAATGACAGCCTAGGAACCAAGTCTTGGGGAAGTATTTTGCCCTCACAGGTACCAGGCCACTTGCACTCAGACTGACAAACAGTCTTTACAGACCTTCTCATAGAGAAAGAGTCAGCACTCTCCTAGGCCAGCCAGGCAGTAAAAAGCAGGGCTGAGACTGCATGAATGGAGGCGGGGTGAGGCACTGGCTTTGTCCCTTTGAAGCAAGAGGCCAAGAATATCTCAACACACTCCAAGTACCAGCAACAGTAGGCAATGGATGGAGACCAAAATCCCTTACAGCTGTTGGAAACCATACCCTATTCAGAGATAATTGGCAATTAGTTAAACAACTCCTGTTTAAAATACTCCTCCTCCCCACCCTCAAAGACAGCTGTGTTTAAAAAGGGGCGGGGAGAGACTTCTCAAGAAATGTGGAAACCTAATCTTCAAGTCAATAAAACAAAACAGGGCTCTGGGAGTAAAGGAGTTAGAGAATTGAAAAATATGTCTAGGTAATGGAACATCTTTGTGAAAAAAAATCCATTGCTCCATTTTTCTCTAGTAGTAGGACTTGGTGGTCAAGAACACAAATTTTGGGATCTGAAAAGCCTAGGTCTGAGGACCTGTGCTACCATTTACCAGCTATGTGAACTTGGCAAGTTTCTTAAACTAACAAGTCTCAGTGTTCTCATCTGTAAAATGGGAATGATAGTAATTGTACTGTGAAGGCTAAATGAGATAGGGTATGGGGCCTGGCACATAGTAAGTGTTCAGAAGTGTTAGCCCTTAGGCATACATGCTTATACAAACCCAAATTCCCCATCTGGGCATTCAATTTTGCAAAGCTGGGCTTTGCAATTTGTCTCCAACCTAGTCTTCCAAACTCTTCCCCATTGCCCCATCTCCTTTCAACTGGCAACTAAAAGGAGCCAGTCTCCCAGGCCTTAATTTCCTAATCTATGAAGTGAGATAGAGAAACTAGATTCTAAGGATCCTGTCAATCTTTTCTTCCCATCTTGCAAGTCAGTTTTACAAGGACAGGTTCAAATGCCACCATGAAGCCTTCCCTGGGAAAGAATTGATTCCTTCTTGCAATGTGCAAACCTGGAGTTGAAAACTAGTGGCCCTTTTGTTTGACCTGCACTATGTTTTTAAAAATCAGAAAATGGTACCCCAAATGGTGGTTTTCCACCTTCTTTAAAAAGAGTCTAAAGACCTGCCAATCCTGGTCCCACATTCCTGGACAAAAACAAATGTTTGTAGATGGGTCACTGCTGCCCCCTGCAGGTGGGGCAGGCATTTCAAGATTTCTCCATTTCTGTGGATTCCTAGGTAAACTTGTCTGACTGCGCCCTGAAGGCAACTAAGATCCTCCCTCATCCCCTCTCCTTCTACTCCTCCTTCTCTTCCACTCTCTGTTTTTCTTGTAAGTGCTATTTCTTGCTTTCTATCTTCTGTAAGAATTACTAATGTTTATAGGCATCTTCCAGGCTTCCCCATGGCTCAGCTGGTAAAGAATCTGCCTGCAATGCAGGAGACCTGGGTTCGATCCCTGGGTTAGGAAGGTCCCCTGGAGGAAGTCGTGGCAACCCACTCCAGTATTCTTGCCTGGAGAATCCCCATGGACAGAGGAGCCTGGTGGGCTACAGTCCAAAGTGTTGCAGAGTTGGACATGATTGAGAGACTAAGCATGCATGCGTACATAGGCATCTTCATCTCCTCTGCTACAGACTGTGTGATCCTTGGGCTGGTGGTGGGAGGGACTCTCTTTTATTAGCCTGTGAAGCCCAAAGTACCTGTCCCAGTGTCTGGTTTCAGAGAGAAAATGAGCAAGATGCCTACGTATGTAACGTCACCCCCTGGGGTTGTGCAAAGTGATTGACTGAGTGACCTAGTGAGTGAGGGAAAGGATGAATAAATGATGAAGGCATGCACTTATAAAGCACCTACTATGTGCCAGGCACTGGACTAAGTACTTTACAGATAGATGAATACCACATGAATGGGTCTCTCTGTTTGGTTCCCAGCTCACAGTTGGAGACCACTGCTCTGTGAAAGTTACAAACAGATATTCCAACTCTGGGACTGGGAAGTTTGGGGGCTCAGTCCAAGTGCCAGGTTTAGGTCTTAAAAAGATCCACTCTCATCAGTGGGATGGGGACACAGATATTGTGACTGTTTTCAACCAGAAAACATTGTTTGTTGTCCAAAGAGGGAGCCTCAGTGAGACCCCAAAACCAGTAGACAGAGGTCACAATAGCTGCAGAGCTAGACTACCTTCTTAGTTTCTCTTCCAGTGTCACCCAGAGCATCTGTTAGGGTTTTACTCCCTGGAGACAGAATAAAACACTCTTTGGACCAAATCTGTTTCATGCGTATGATGTTTCAGAGCTTCAAAATATGTCCCCATTCATGATCTACTCGGATCTTGAAAAACTACTTTTCTCTCCCTCCTTCCCACCTCCTTTAGGAAGCACATAAAACATGTGTTACCTTGTACCCATTTTATCGATGAGGAAACTGAGGTAAAAATGGAGGGAAGGATTTGTTCTAGGTCACACTGGAAGGCAGAGGTTATTACTTGGTCTTCTGACTCAAATCTTTTTCTAGGTTTCATTGCAAACTTCTACATAGGTGGAGAAAACCTATCAATCCACTCGCCACTGATGCCATATCAGAAGAGAGGAAGACATGGTGGCTGTGTGGACTGAGTGGGGAAGAAAGAGGTTCAGGGAGGGTGTGTGTTAGTTGCTCAGTCGTGTCCAACTCTTTGTGACCCCATGGACTGTAACCTGCCAGGCTCCTCTGTCCATGAGATTCTCCAGGCAAGAATACTAGAGTGGGTAGCCATTTCCTTCTCCGGAGGATCTTCCTGACCCAGGGATCAAACCCAGGTCTCCTGTGTTGCAGACAGATTCTTTACCCTCTGAGCCACAAGGAGAACCCTCAGGGAGGAGAGACCTGGAGAGAATGTGGCTAGGCTACAGGCTCAACTCCTTCTCCCCACCCCCTTTCCCATGCCTGTCCTAACCCGAGGCAGGGGAGCAAAGACCATGGGCACAGGTTCTAAGAGAACCAAAGCAGAGGAAAGCAGGAAGGGACCTCAGGAGCCACAAGAGGAGCAGGGCGGAGTGAGTTGGAGTATAGCCTCTGATATGGCGATGCCTGGGTTTAAACCTCCCTTCCTTCTAGCTGTGTAATCTTGAGTAACTAACTGACCTAAGCTCTGCGGCCTCAGTTCAGTTCAGTTCAGTTCGGTTGCTCAGTCTTGCTCAGTCTTTGTGACCCCATGGACTGCAGCACGCCAGGCCTCCCTGTCCATCACCAGCTCTCGGAGTTTACTCAAACTCATGTCCATCGAGTCGGTGATGCCATCCAGCCATCTCATCCTCTGTCGCCCCCTTCTCCTCCCACCTTCAATATTTCCCAGCATCAAGGTCTTTTCAAGAGTCAGTTCTTCGCATCAGGTGGCCAAAGTTAGCTCATCTGTAAATGAGGACTGTGCTTGTGCCAAGGCTGTTGGGAAGAAGAGCTGAGACTGTACGTAGTAAATACTCAATAACTGGTAGCTGTTGCACGTATTAACTCCTTTGATCTCCTGGCTATACCTCCAGAAGAAAGGAACAGGCTCATCTCTAGCCACAAGGTAAGTGAGGGACCTTCCAGCCAGCAGCTCTTCCAACACATCGCTCAGCATTCTAGGTGGGTGGCCTGGAGGCTTCTGGGGGAGGCAAGCCCACACTCTCTGGTTAACAGATGCTGTACCCTATCTTCACTGTCCTGGGCTTGTCCCACTCTTAGCAAAATTTCCTGTTGGTCTAAAAGTCAGGTGATGAGACCCAGCAGGAGGTGACATTTTATGCCACCTGCAATCTCTCCATTCTCCTCCAGAAAGACGTCCCTTCTTCCTAGGCTGGGAGGCTGGTTCTGATCCATTGCCACCCCACTGAGAAGGTCGCGGGACCCCCGGACGTAGCTCCGCCCTCCCTCTCCCCAGCCCCAGCATCCACACCCCGACACTCCACCCACTGCCAGCAGCTGCCGCCTGCCTCTCCCCCCATTCCAGACCCTCTTCCTAAACCTGACGCTCTGACCCGCGTCCCCACTAAAGTTTAACTGCACCTCTGCCTCAAAGGGCTGAAAACAGTCAACCATCGCGGAGCCATCGAAGACTGAAAGAGAAATGAGAGCCAGAGAGCGAGCGAGGCAGATACATAATTTATGGTATGGCGGAGGGTGAGTGACAGGCAGCAGCAGGAGGCCTCAGCACCTTATCGATCCTTTCAAAAAACCTGAGAAAGGGCCCCGTGCTGAGGGCCAGGGGAGGCATGGAAGGTGCAGGCGGGGGCAAGGCCATTAAGGACGCACCGCGACCAGGCCGGCCGCCAGGGGGTGGGCGGGGGGCTCCGGCAGGTGGGGCACACACACGCGTGCCTCCGATCGATGACACCATGTCAAAACATAAAATGCATGCTTTGGCTCTTAAGCCAAATGTGCGTGAGATTTTTTAAAAGCATTGATTCAGGATGGATCAATGGAAATTGAGGCGTATCTTTTTTTTTTCCTCCCCTGTGCAAAAAGGGGGTAATAACACTTTGCAGAGAGGGCCCCGGCAGGGGTGGCAAGAGTAAATGTTCTACCAGAAGTGCCTTCTATTCCTCTGCTGGCCACCAGAGAGCTTGGGAGGAAGGTCAAGGTGTTTGTTTGTCTCAGCTTGCCCTCCTGGCATGGAGGCACCCACCGCAGCCAGGGGCTGAAGGCTTCCTTGGCTGCCCGGCGGGTAGGGAGCTGCATCTTGTTCACCCGGTGCTCCCCCTGTCGTCATCCCAGGGTGATCCCACTCTTTCTCCACTGCCTAAGCAACCCAGCGAGCTCTGTCTCCAGGATCCTCACCTCTATTGCTTCTACCTGCCCGGGCTACTGTCTCTATGTCCATTTCCCACACAGCAGCCAGACAACTCCTAACTGGCCCAGAGTAACATCAGTTTTCGAAAGATCTGACCACACATCTCCTCCGACCTCCCCTCTACTCCAGACCCCACTCAGAGACGCCTTTCCAAGTGTCCAAACACACTGTGTTCCCTGCCCATTCCATCCCACCCTGCCCCACCCCAGGACCCTTGTCCATTTTTTTTCCTCAGAGTGCTTAACATGACTTATAGTATTATTGTTTGTATTCTTGTTCAGTCGCTAAGTCGTGTCTGACTCTCTGCGACCCCATGGACTGCAGCACGCCAGGTCTCCCTGTCCCTTCACCTTCTCTCAGAGTTTGTTCAAACTCATGTCCATTGATTTCAGTGATGCCATCCAACCATCTCATCCTCTGTCGTCCCCTTCTCCTTCTGCTTTTAAACTTTCCCAGCATCAGGGTCTTTTCCAGTGAGTTGGCTCTGTGCATCAGGTGACCAAAGTATTGGAGCTTCAGCTTCAGCGTCAGTCCTTCCAATGAATATTCAGGGTTGATTTCCTTTAGGATTGACTAGTTTGATCTCTTTGCAGTCCAAGGGACTCTCAAGAGTCTTCTGCAGCATTGTTTGTGGGTTTGTTTCTTTTTCTGTTTATTGTCTATCATTTCTTTATAGAATGTGAGTTATGAGAACAGGAATCTTGTCTTGTTCACTGCTGGGTTCTCAGAGCTTAGAACAGGGTTTGGCACAGAGTAGGTGCTCAGTAGATGTTTATTGAAATAAAGGGGAGAGGAAATGAGAGAGGAGGGAAGGAAGGGAAGGAGGAGAGGGGGATGGAGGAAAGATGAAGAAGGAAGAGGAGAGGGAAGGAGGAAAGGAAGGAAGAGGCTACACTCAAGGAGGAGACAGCAAAGCATTATGAGGCCACAGTCAGCACTGTTGCTATAAAACATGAAGACAAAAAGAAATCCCATCACCAGTTGTGAACCGCATAGACTTTCACAGGGGCTGGTCCTCCGTAGTTAGGAGTGCTAACTAGAAGCTCTGAATTGAGGAGTTAGTATCATTGAGAAAAGCGTATTATCAAAAACTGCTCTTTTGGAGGGTCAAACTCACCGTTCTCTCTGATTCAAATGAAACTCAGGCAGTGTCATAAATAAGTCTTGGTCCCCCTACCCAGCTCCTTTGGGGCGGGACATCCCTAGGGCTCGACCTCTTTTTCTCTGGGGTCCAGTAGGGGAGAAGAGGCTCATGCCATAAAACCGTGGAGCCGAGGGCTGTGGGCTTTCCTGATGTCCCAGGGGAGACCCAGGCTTCCTGTCATCCCGGGCACCAGCATCTGGGCTCCCACTTGCAGATGGAGGCTGGAGACCTGCCTTTTATTTCTCTGGTATCCTTCCTGAAGCCACATGCCATTTTTCACTGTCGTAAGTACTTCCTCGGCCAGGACTGTCAGACATGAAGATGAAATGAATCTTTACCACCCGTCAGAGAAAGAGAGAGAAAGACTGAGGAGTTAATTCCATCAGCAGGCTGGTAACCTGGCCCCCCAACCCTTCCTCCACTGCTCCAGCCCCACCCTGGAATGAAAAGGGGGCAGAATCATTTTATTTGACCAGTGTTCATGAAGAAAATAATTCAATTATTTCCCTAAATAATTTTCCAAGAGGCCAGTCTCACTCTATTTGTTATGTATAGGATAACTTAATCACAACTTTGACCAGGCAGGGAAATAGGGATGGGAATGAGGGATGTGGGGGAAGGGGAGATTAAAAAGAGCTTGTTCAAAATTATTCTCTCTCCTTTTATTTTTTTTCCAATTGCTTCAATATGTCTCTCTTCCCCTTCTCTCTCCATCTCATTCCCTCCCCATTCCCTCTGCTGGCCTAAGTCTGCTTCTCTTTCTGGTTTAATAGCGCCCCTCCCTCATTCTCATCTTCCCACTGGGCCCCATCCCTGCCTTGGCCCCCAGGCTGGCTCGAAGACAAACTTGACCCCTAATCATTTCTGACAGTAAGATCACCCCCGTGCAGAGCAGAGCAAGGTGCCCACCTTCCCCATCCCATCTCTTATTGGCACATCTTGTGGGTTTCCATTAGTGAACCCAGCCCCTGGGAAAGCTTCAATCATGAACATCTCATTCCTGGGGCTCTGTTTTGTCCCACTCGAGGGTGTCTCCCGACCCCTGATCCGGGCTACATCATCTGCTGCTGTTCAGAATTAAGGAGGCCCATGTTTCTCCAGGTACCTTCCCCCGTACCTAGATGCGAATTTCATATACAGGTTAGTAGCCCTCAAGCCTGAAGAGGGCCTTTGTCTAGGAGATAAGGCAGAAAAGCTGGACGACTCTGGAGCCAGATTGCAGTATTTACTAGCTGTGTGATCCTGGACCAACTACCTAAACTCTCTGGGCCTCAGTTTCCTGATCTGTACAATGGGGATAAGTTATACTTCCTTCATAGGGTTTATATAAGGATTACCTGTGTTAATACTTATAAAGCACTTAGAACAGTGGCTGACACGTAAGTACACATTCAGTGTTTGTTATCATCAGCATCTATCATCCCAGGTCTCCATCCTGGGAGGTGCTGTCTGGCCTGGACCCAAAGAGAACAAACCAGTCATCGTTTCTACAATTTTATTTATTCATTTGTTTTGGGCTGTGCTGGGTCTTCCTTGCTACACACAGGCTTTCTCTAGCTGTGGTGAGTGGGGGCTACTCTTTGTTGCCATGCGTGGGCTTCTCATTGCAGTGGCTTCTCTTGTTGCAGAGCACAGATTCTAGGTCACGTGGGCTCAGTAGCTATAGCACACAGGCTTGGTTGCCCTGAGGGACATGGGATCTTGGTCCCTGGACCAGGGATCAAACCTGTGTCCCCTGTGTCAGCAGTCAGATTCTTAACCACTGAGCCACCAGGGAAGTCCCTAAGCCAGTCACCTCGCTGTTCATGAAGCTTAAACCTTGAGCAAATCACATTTCTTCCCTGAATCTCAATTTTACTATTCCCACAATGCAAGTGCTGCTAATACCCCTTTATAGGAGTGTTTGGAAGCAGAAATGAGTTAGTGCATATTAAGAGCAAAGATGCTAACGCCAGCCAGACCTTGTGAGTACAAATCCCATCTCTACTGCTTACTAGCTGTATGACCTCGGACAAGTTACTTAACCTCTCTGTGCCCCAGATTCTTCATCTATCAGTAATACTCCCCCACCCCCAATCTCCTAGAGTTTTGGGGAGAATGAAATGAATTAATTCATGTAAAGAACTTAGCACATGGTCTGGCACAGAGTATCACCTAGGCAAGTATTAGTTTTTACCGATGACTCCCAGAAAAACATTGCTAGCCTCCCTTCTGTCTCTGAAGGATTTTTTTCTCTTCTCGTCACTCTCTTCCCATTAGGTGGCTCGGGGCAGAAGTTCCTAGTTTTTCATCTAAATCCAAATTGTTCTGACAGACTTGGCCTAACAAGTCTTACCTCTGGAGGCAGAGGGAGGAGTTGAGATGTCACAGGGGGACCCATGTCAGTGACAAACTGGAGAAGGTGATGAGGAGCTGAAACTCCTAGACCCGGGCCTTGGGAGCTGGTTCTGGAAAAGCCAGCACCTCCCAGCGTGTCCTTGATGAGCCCCTTAATTCTTTTCGTGGCCTCCGTTTTCTCATCTGTCCATTGGAGTTGATTGCCTACTTCCCACGTTATCATGACACTTCAATAAGATAACCAAGAAGAAGATAACGTCAGATTGGAAAAAATGCCACAGAGTCCAGGGTCATCTGCTCTATTTGGGTTTTCTGGGTGGCAAGAAACAGACCCCCACTCGAGGGGCATTGTGTCATGGAGGGCACATGGGCAGGAACCAGAGAAATAAGGCCTGCCAACCTCTGGAAAGGCAGGGATTGAAGGGCAGCTCCAGTCCTAAGTCAAAAATGCATGGATTACCTATCTCTATGAGCTTTACCATCCTCAAAAAACTTGTTGGGTCTGCTTTTTCAGGCTCCCAGGAAGTACTTTGTTGCTTTATTCTCATACCTGATTTTTGGTTTTGCTGCCTTAAAACATCAACTTGCATGTGGTCTTGTTTGACTTGAGGGCCTTCCCCATCCACCCATGCATCTACCTATCCATCCCTCTATCCATCCATGCATGCATCCGTCCACATATCCAGCTATCCATCCATGTATGCATGCGTGTGTCCACCTGTCTATCCATCCATGCATTCACCCATACATCCATCCAAAAATATTTATCAATCTTCTGCTGTGCACCAGACACCATAGTAGGTGAAAGTGAAAGTCACTCAGTCGTGTCTGACTCTTTGCAATCCCATGCACTATACAGTCCATGGAATTTTCTAGGCCAGAATACTGAAGTGAGTAGCTTTTCCCCTTTCCCTTCTCCAGAGGATCTTGACAACCCAGGGATCAAGCCCAGGTCTCCTGCATTGCAGGCAGATTCTTTACCAGCTGAGCCATCAGGGAAGCAACCATGACCACTGCTAGGGTGTTATTTCCCCTCAGAGTCCAACAAAACCTGACGTAGCCAGGCCTGGTCCTAGAAGTGACAGTGTCCGGAGTGAGGCAGACCTTGGGCGTCCTACCATTGAATCCTGGCTGGAGGTGGACTGGCTTAGGCCAGTCAAGAGCTGAGGGAGGAGGGGCTGTGTGGGATCCACAGGGCTCTGGACACTCAGCGTGGTCTGAAGGAGGCTCTGGTACCTGCAGTTCTAGCAGGCTGTGCACTCAGGACTGGGAAAGAGGAGAGGCTTAGGAAAACAAGCAGTTCACTCCGGTGCTTACGGATCAGTGGGGCAAGGTTTAACTGCTGCCCTGTTCCTCACTAGCTGATGACCTTGCACAGGCACCTGCCTCTCTGAGGCCCAGTTTCCCACCTGTAGAAAGGACACAATCACAGTGCCCTCCCACAGCCACTGAAAACAGCCAGCGATAATGGCTGAGCACACAGAGCTTAATACATTTTAGCTATTTTTCTTATAGTCTTTTCTTTTTTTAGCTCCATGCATCAGCAATTCTGGGGCCTCCCTGGTGGCTCAGCAGTAAAGAATCTACTTACAGTGCAGGAGATGTGGGTTTGATCCCTGGGTTGGGAAGACCCTGCTGGAAAAGGAAATGGCAACCTACTCTAGTATTCTTGCCTGGGAAATCCCATGGACAGAGGAGCCTGGTGGGCTGCAGTTCATGGAGTCACAAAAGAGTCGGACATGGCTTAGTGGCTAAATGACAAACAGCAACAAATCAGCAATTCTAGATGATGTTAGCAGTAAAACACCCCTCTCCATTTTGACTTGTAAGTGGTGGCCTTATAATTTATTGCTTACATTGAGGCATCGGGACAATAGATGTCAACTGAGACCCATTAAGATCCTACAGGATCTGGCCCCCAGATACTGCTCTAAACTAATTCCTTGACACTTTCTAACTCATTTAAACTGAATAGCCAACTCTTTGCTTCACAAATGTTCCAAGCTTCTTCCTACTATGAGGCTCTGCCCAAGACCTGAAGGCTGGGACTTGTGTGGGGCCGGGGGGAGGGCCCTTGCAGCCTGAGGGAGTGTCCTTCATGAGGGCTTCAAGGCACTTCTTTTGGAGGTTCTCCCTACACTAAGCCTTCAGTGGGACGAGGTCTCTTTCTTACATGGCTCCTTCCCTCCACATCTTATTTTCTAGTGGTGGTTGTTTTGATATTCATGTGATTACTATTTGTGACCCCCTCCCCAGCAGGCTGTAAGTTCCATGATGTCAGAGGCCATGCCTGATTTGCTCACGTTTGTACCCTCGGCCCATGATGCGGTATCCGGCACATAGCAGGCACCCACCCGAGTATTGATCAAGTGCATTTATGCGTGTGTGATAGAGCTGAGATCCAAAACGAGCCCACATTCTTTCTACCACCCTCATACTAAGACCGTCAGCCTGGTAGGAAACGCTGTTCATATCCAGCTTGGAGACACTCTTTATCAAAGTCAAGGCCAAGATCAGTGGGAAAGGGTCAGGTAAAAACAAAGGATCCAGATGTGCAAATTCTCTTCAATGAGGCAGATGTGACCCAGTGATTCCATGCCAGGCGTAACGGTTGCCTCTGATTCCTCATCTCCATGAAAGAAATCGTAGCAGGTGCAAAACCCGGAGATTATCCCAAGAATTAAGATATGAAAAGCATGTTAGATCACTAAACTCCAATTAGGGAAATTAAATTGTGCACACTCCCCTCCTGATGCAATATCGGGCGTTTGCATTAGCTCTGGGCTCCGGTTCTAATAAAATTAAAGAATAACACTTTAATTGAATTGTGCTTAAAAGGATCATGCTGACAAATGTGATTGTATCTGGCTGGGATACACACCTTCTCCAGCAATCATTAAATCCAATGAAATGCCAGTCTCAGGATCTTGACAGTTTTCTGAAACAATCTGTGAACCGTGCTGTATCTTGGAGTATCTAATCAATTTAGAGCCGCCTCATTAGGACTTGGCTGCTAACGGATACTTAAAAATCAAAGCAAATTACTGCACTCCATGGATAACTAGCTAATCATATCGATACAACATGGCTGGATTGTGTTGCAACAATTCATTTCCTCTTTAAGAAGCCACTGTCACCCATAATTTAGGGATTGAGATTCATAAGCCTGACACAGACAGCTCCAATGTCAAGGATTTTCCTGAGCTCAGCACCAACGGGTACATGCCACCCCAGCCGGTGAGGATGAGCTAAAGCCAGCCCCAGTCTCCTTTGATTTATACCCTACCTGCCCCCCAAGTTCATCCCTGAATAATGATTCCAAGACTGGTATTGTACAAAAAGGAACTGGAAACTTAGAGATGAACAGCATATTTCCTAGGATCACACAGCAAATTAGTAGCACAGCCAAGATTCGGCTCTTCTTGACATGACATCAAATTTTCCAATATCACTTTAATAGGCATTTAGAATTGTGATTTTCCCTTCATTGACAGTTTACTTGGGTACTTCTTTAATATCCTGACTATTAATAAACAGTACCACCACCATTATTATTATAATGTGAACAGCTTATATTTATATGGAACTTATAAATTGAGTTCCTTTCATTCTCTCAACAATTCTAAAAATACATTATATGACTATTCATCATCATTAATCACTAAGTCCTGTCTGACTCTTTCCAACTCCCTGGACTGTAGCCCACCAGGCTCCTCTGTCCATGGGATTACCCAGGCAAGAATACTGGAGTGGGTCGTCATTTCCTTCTCCAGGGGATCTCCCCAATTCAGGGATCGAACCTGTGTTTCCTGCGTGGCAGGTGGATTCTTTAACCACCGAGCTACCTGGGAAGCCCTCTGTGATTATTGACTTGGCATTAATGCTATTCACCAAGTATTTCTGGCTTTCTCTCTCCAGAACATATGGACTGCTCTTCGTTTAATTGGAAGGATCAGGAGACTATATCTGGCCATTGAGTATGAACAGGGGAGACGTGTGTTATTTACAGGCCAGAGCACGATTGCTGGTTCAAGATCTTTATCGTTCTTTCTCCCTCCCATTATCACCCAGCAACATTTGGGTTGGTAGCCACCCTGAACAAAATGAGCAGAAACTCCTCGATGACACACAGCGGACTTGTAGTATAAGTAAGAAACACACCTGTGTTGTTGACAGCTTTGGGGTTGCTCGTTACTGCAAGATAACCAAACTTGCCCTGCTTTATGGAGTTATCATCACCATATTACAGATGAGAAAGCTAAGGCACAAAAAGATTTGATGGCTAATACTAGGTCCAGTTCAGGCACTAGCAGTACATCTCTAAAGCCCAGAAATCTCTTTGGTTCCTTCTCTATTTCCTAGTTTCTCTCCTTGTCCTGTGGCAAGTCCTTGATAATTATTTCTAGGCCTGCAGGGCTGACACTAAGCAGTGGGTGCCAAATCTCAGTTTAGAGACTCAGGTCTGACTTATCCAGAACACTCAACACTGTCACTCAGATCAGGGCTGGGCAGATCTACTTTTTTTTTCAATTGAATTGTAGTTGATTTACAATGTTGTGTTAGGTTTAGGTTTATATGTACAGCCAAGTGATTTAGTTATAAACAGACGCACATATATATTAATATATTCTTTTTTCAGATTATTTTCCATTATAGGTTATAACAAGATATTGAATATAGTTCCTTCTGCTATATAGTAGGTCTTTGTTGGTTAAATATTTTATATATAGTAGTGGGTATATGTTAATCCCAAACTCCTCATTTTTACCCTCCCCCCATCCCTCTTGGTGGACTTTCCTGGTGGCTCACATGGTAAAGCATCTGCCTACAATGTGGGAGACCTGGGTTCAATCCCTGGGTCGGGAAGATCCCCTGGAGAAGGAAATAGCAATCCACTCCAGTATTCTTGCCTGGAGAATCCCATGGATGGAGGAACTTGGTAGGCTACAGTCCATGGGGTTGCAAAGAGTTGGACACGACTGAGCGACTTCACTCACTCACTCACTCATCCCTCTTGGTAACCATAAGTTTTCTATGCCTCTGAGTTTATTTCTGTTCTGTAAATAAGTTCATGTGTTTAACTTTTTTAGTTTCCACATGTAAGTGGTATATGACATTCGTCTTTTGACTTACTTCACTTAGTATGAGAATTTCTAGGTCTCTCCATGTTGCTGCAAAATGGCAGTATTTCTTTCTTCTTTATGGCTGAGAGATATTCCATTGTATATGTGTACCACCTCTTCTTTATCCATTCCTCTTCGATGGACATTTAGGTTGCTTCCATGTTTTGACTATTGTGAATAGTGATACTAAGAGCTTTGGCATGCATGTGTCTTTTAAATTATTACAGTTGCCTCCAGATACTTGCTGAGGAGTGGGGTTGCTGGATCATATCATAAGTCTGTTTTTAGTCTTTTAAGGAACCTCCATACTGTTTTCCATGGTAGTTGCACCAATTTACATTCCCACCAATCATGTAGGAGGGTTTCCTTTTCTCCACACCCTTGCCAGCATTTATCTACTTTTGAATATGTTCTGTTTTAGGCATCTGAACCATTGACTTTCTCTGAAGTCCCTTTGGTATCCTCTAGAGATAAACATAGTCTAGCAGGTATTTTATGAGAGCCATGTTTTACCAAAGGACTGAGTCTCTGATGGAGATATTCCAGGCACAGTGAAGGTCCAGGTAGAGATCATTAAACAGGGACTTTTCTGCACTGTCCCTCCCCAACCCCTACCCCCAGCCTCAGCCGCAGCCATGGATATGAGTTGTGGGCAAAGAAGGCCCTGCGGTTCTGTTCCCTGGATCATGCCTCGCCATTGCCCTTGCAAGATAAGTTTAAGGGATGGGACTGGAGGGAGGGAGCTTGAACCCCCAGCTCTAGAAGAGGGAAATGAGGGAAGTTTGTAAAAATTGTATACAGCTTCAGGAAATGTCTGCCCTCCACCAGCCATATCTGCGTTGGTTAAGACAGTAATTGCAGACCTTCCCCGACACAGAGAGAGGGCAGGATGGCAGGGGCTGCTATTATCATGTTCTCTCAGGCACAACAGCTTGTTTACGGGAGGGCTGTGGACTGCGGAGCGATTGTCTGGTGGCTCCGGGGGCAAGGGCTGCTGCCCCAACCTCTGCTTGTTCTTGGGCCCATGCCAGGAATCCTGGTGACCAGTCCTGGGAGTGTCCCTTGCAAGGATGCTTGGTGGGGGGAGAGGGGTTACTGGGGTGCAGAGTTTTCATGCATGCATGTGTGCTCAGTCGCTCAGTTGTGTTCGACTCTTTGTGACCCCATGGACTATAGCCTGAGGCTCCTCTGTCCATGGGATTTTCCAGACAAGAATACTGGAGAGGGTTGCCATTTCCCCCTCCATTTCCCCAACACAGGGATTGAACCCACCTCTCCTGTGCTTCCTGAATTGCAGGCAGATTTTTTTTTTACCACTGAGCCATTGGAGAAGCCCTTCAGACTTTTCACTCAGTTCTATTATTAGCTCCCATTCAAGCCTGATCGCCTCCCTACCTGCCACACACAGGCCCAGAGAAGGCCAGCCCAGCTCCAGGGGGGCTACTTCACTGGAAGGCCCTGGGGGCCTAAAGGTGAAGAATCTGCCTCCCTCCCTGGACTCTGTTACTCTCCCACTGTGGGACCCTGGAGGTTCCATCTCCTGTCACACCCTCCATCTTTCATTTCTAAATGAGTCCCACTGGGTTAGTGCTTATATATGTTATAAACCTAATCCTTTCAAAGAGGGGGATTGCTTCTTGTGGATGCTGAGGTTCAACACAGATTATTTTTATTTCAATATCCCTCTGATATTTATAGGTATGTTGCAAACAACAGAAAACTATGATGATAATACAAACAAAAACATATTAATGAAAGACTGAAGAGTGGCTAATAGACTTCTTGAAGACCAGTGTACAAGGATGGAAACCCCATAACATCAAATCAAATGGCAGAACTGGTCCTACAGAGCTTGGGGTGGGACCCCTGCTGGCATAGATGCCAGAGTTGTCTCTGCATCTTTCCATGTTAAGTTTCTCTCTGTTCCTTTTCTCCTAAGCCCTCAGTGATTATAGTTGTTGATACCAGTGTGAATGTAGCCACAAAAGCAGACATGGCGTTGGAAAGTATGTCACTTCTCAGTTAGAAGGTGGTCGGATATTCTGAGAATAGTAATCAATGTAAAAACTTTACATTCCCAAGTCCTCTACAATCTAAAGGCTTCTCTCACATATTCCCCCTCCAACTCTGTATGGTAATATCAGTCCTGCTGAACAAAATTTCCAGTTTCTCTCCCCTTCCAGGCATAGAGGGATTATATTTTCTTCTCCTTAAAGTTGAGTGTGGCTCTATGACTTTCCAAGATCAATAGATGTGGACTTCTGAGTAGAAGCAGTTCAGATTAATTCACAATTCTCCACTTTCACTTCACCCTGTTATAATGAGCAGGGATATTCCAGATAGTGGTACCACTACCAGCCTAGCTGAATGAAGATGACATGGATTAAGCTCTGTGCCAATGGGATAAACATGAGTATGTGTGAGCAAATGCATCTTTCTTGTCTCAAAGCACTGAAAATTTGAAGTTGTTTGTTACACAGCATGACCAGCCTGTCCTGACTGATACACTTAGTAAGGTAGGGGTTACAATTTTTATGATCTCCTTTTTATACAACAAATAACTCTGGCACAGAAAGTTAGAGAACCTTGCTCAAAGTCAGACAGGTAAAAAAATTTTAGGTGTAGAATGCAAATCCCAGTCTAAGTCACTCAAAATCCCAGGCCTCTCTCAGCAACTCACACAGGGGAGATGGCAGAGTCTCTACAGAGACTGATTACAGCCAGCAAGGAAGGCTAATAGAACACATGGATGTCTCAGTGGCTGGAGTACAAGTTTTCAGAGTCACCTATGTAAAAGACCATGCTGAGTGCCAAGTACGTTTACACTTCAAAGTTTTCCAAGCTTAATAGTGAAGCATTCTGAAGGTTTAAATTTAAAAAAAAATCATAGTTCTCAAGTTCTTTCCAACAGCCAGGGAGGTTGAGAAGATGACAGATGTGTTTGGAGCCGTTGAGCTTCCATTCTAAGAAGCAGTCTCTGGCTGTAAAACCTGCTCGCAGCAGTGATGTGCATCCCAGTGTCTGTGGGTGGGCATGCAGTTTGCAGAAGAGAGACTCTACTTTCTGCCTAGAGAGCTCCACCCCACCTTCACGTGAGAAGCAAGCATCCCAAGTGGAGGCCTGTGAGACAGGTGACTCAGGAAAATGCCAGGGGGTATTGGAAGTTCACTGTTACTTTCACAGGATGATATTAGGGGGCTGCACCTAGAAGTAGGTGGGCTTCCAGGTGGTGCTAGTGGTAAAGAAATGCCTGCCGATGCAGGAGACATAAGAGATGCAGACTCAATCCCTGGGTCAGGAAGATCCTGGAGGAGAGCATGGCAACCCACATTAGAATGCTTGCCTGGAGAATCCCATGGACAGAGGAGCCTGGTGGGACAGTCCATGGGGTCACAGAGTCAGACCCGACTGCAGTGACAGCATGCACGCAAGCACTGGGGTAAAAAGAGAGAGATGCACTTGAGGGATGGGTCAGAACCATAACTCTCATGCTCATTCCCTTGTGCCGTGAAGGTCCTTGCAAACCCAGACTTCACTGAGATGACTCCTTGATTCTTTTTCCATCCCACACCACCATGGGTGACCTTTCTCCTCCTGATTATTTTCTTTCTTTTAAAAACACTTTTTATACATCCCACATCTCTCCATTGGCAGGTATTTTCAAGTTCTGAAGAATGGTAACCATTATCAGTCCTCAAGATACTCTGCTTCCTACAGGACAAAGGGAAAGAGGTTCCATGCTTTCTGTGTCCTTAATAGACCCCTGTGAGAACCCTCTCAGCTCAGCCATTGCAAACCTCAAAAGGAAGCTAGGGATGAGGTTAAGTTCATGACTGAGTGTGGATTCCGCTTCAGCCTCCGTATCCAAGAGACGTGTACCAGTGATCTTCCTAGATTACCTGCAAGGCTGGCACACCCCATCACAATAGGTATTCATCTTCTTTAGAGTCGGTTCTGTTGGCTCTCGTGTGGAGGAGGGGCCATTTTTCCCATTCACTTGGCTTTGCTGCTGCCCACTGGGAACTACTACCATCCTTCCCCCTCCACTGTCATTACTGTGCTAGCATTTCATTTCTCTCTCTCTTCTCCCACTTGACCCTAGCTTCTTTCATAGAGACTATCACATCAACTGTAAAAAGATCTGTCTGTGTGCAACCCAGGAGAAAAGATGCTTTTGATCTTAACTGTCCCCCTGAAAGGGGGCATGGACTCCTGCCATATACACTCTCTTATTCGATCTTCCACCTAATTTGTGATGGTTATATCATAATCCTCATTTTGTGCATTTGCAGAATCCAAGATTCAGAGACATGAAGTCACTTTTTCAAGATCACATAGCAAGTTAGCAAAATTTCAAATCCAGATAGGCGAAGTCTATATAATGTAAGGTAATGCCAGCTGTAAAACAGATAAACTTCAAAATCTCGGCAGTTTAACAAAGAAAAATATCTGTTTCTCACTTGTGTCTAGTATCCTGACAGGGAATTTCTCTTGCACTCCGGGACTCAGGCACCTTCCTTTCTGTGGTTCTGCCCTTTGCAGTACTTGACTCTCCATGTTACCCCAGGGACCTTTTTAGTCCAGCCAGGTGGAAAGGGAAAGAGCAGAGAAGATACACAGAGGGCAGTTTATGGGAGAGTTCTGAGTACCACTCACCCCCAGGCCAGACTCACTCTCTCCCATGTTGAACAGGCTCTGAATCCCCTCCTAACATCTCTGTAGCCAGCTGCTACTGACGAATTGAAGTTGATACCTAAGAAGAAACTCCCCTGCCACCTTGATTCCAATGGCTCAAGCAACACACTTTCTTGTGTGTGTGCTCTCTAGTTTGGAGGTGGTGTAGGCTGTGCAGGAAGGGCATCAGAAAACCATGTCTGAAAATTTTGTAAAAGGTTTAGAAATGAGCAGGAAATAAATGGTTGTATGTGCTGTTTAGTTCCTCCTTGTGGATGACCTCCACATTTCTTAGTCTTTGAGCTATTTTACATCTCTGAAAGTTGTGGAAAACTAATAAGAATTCAAATGCTTCTCATTCATTGAAATGCAAATGAATTTTGTTTGGTTGCAATGCAATTGATTAATGCCGGCCGGATGGATTATTTTTGCGTCTATTTGTAAATTCATTTCCCGCTTTCTCAGTTGCCTGTATGTGGGGGTGCTTTGAGTTCTCCTTTGAACAGCTGTAACGTCGTGCTTGTTGCCTCATTAATTAATGAATTAAATAAAGTCTTTGACACATGTTCACTTTATATTTGTATGTGAATCATGACTTTACTATATATATATATATATATATATATACACACACATACACACATATGTATAGATAGAAAGATAGATAGATAGATAAATCTTTTAACGAGTAAAAATCCCCAGGGAGAGAAGGAAAATTCTTTGATACATTTCACTCCCTTGCTTCTGCTTTTCAGGTGCCTAAAACTCATTTTAGAAGAGAGTCTGGGGAAGGATTTTTAATTCCATCTTGCAGCTTAGGAAACTGAGACTCAGAGAGGGGACTCAAAGATGCCAGAGCCCACACAGATAGAAATGGTGAGGCTAAGAGTTCAGATCCACCTGTGTTTGACCCTAAAACCTGTGATCTTAACCACGCTGCCCCATTTCTCAACAACTACTCCTTGAGGTGAATTGGATATAAACAGGGATAGATATTAACACCTTCCTCATTTGGTAAATTTGAGAAGGCAATGGCACCCCACTCCAGTACTCTTGCCTGAAAAATCCCACAGACGGAGGAGCCTGGTGGGCTGCAGTCCATGGGGTCGCTAAGAGTCAGGCACGACTGAGCGACTTCACTTTCACTTTTCACTTTCATGCACTGGAGAAGGAAATGGCAACCCATTCCAGTGTTCTTGTCTGGAGAGTCCCGGGGACGAGGGAGCCTGGTGGGCTGCCATCTATGGGGTCGCACAGAGTCGGACACAACTGAAGCGACTTAGCAGCAGCAGCAGCATTTGGTAAATGATGAAACTCAGGCTCAGAGAAGTTAAATGCACATTCCCTGAGGTGAATGGGATATAAACAAGGGTAGATATTAATATCTTCCTCATTTGATAAACGATGAAACTCAGGCTCAGAGAAGTTAAATGACTCAGAGGTAAATCTGGATCCAGAACCCAAGGCTGAACCTCTGTTTCCTGGGTCATCTTTATATAATCCAAGTGAATATGCTTCTCTAGTTAGGATGTTCCTTGATCATCTTTTTTTTTTTTTTTTTTGTCAGGGAAGATTACTAGGTGGTTTTGGTTCCTAAAATGCTCTCTGAACCTTTATTCATAGAAGCATAAGTGAGACAGGAACCTGGGCCAAAACGGGCAGCATCTGCCTTGTAGGGCTCAGGCTTGGCCCCTGGAAATGGCCAGCAGCTGCAGAGCTGGCATGGGACGCTCCTCCGGGGCCATGGGAAGGTCATGGTCAGTAGACGTTCTTGCTCAGAGGGCTGTTCTCAGGATTTGCTAAGGCAGAGCAGAGTCAGGACTGGGAGGCTTCCCAAGTGTGGAAGGCTCACTGGCTTAGGGATGAGGCCAATCAGAGTTCAAATCCTGTTTCTGCCACTTATCAGATGTGTGACTTTGAGCATGAAATGTGCGACACCCCTCTGGACTTCAGTTTCTTCCTCAGTAGAATGGAGATCACCACCCTCATGTCCCAGGGGGACCCCAGTCCAGCCTGCCTTCCACTCAACCAAGTCCCGTGCCTGGGGAGTGCTTCTTTCCAGAGTGGATGCTATTGTTCAATTCACCTACATCACATGGGCCTGCAGCCTCCTGGGTCATGAGTGGCTGCTTGGCGGAGTGGAGTGGAGAAGGGTCTTTAGAACTGTTTCACTTTCCTCATACTTCTTTCCTCTCTCCAATCATCAACCTCCTTCCCTTCTGCAAGATGGCTGCAACTCATCACAGATGGCTAGTTAAGTTCATTGACATCTGATCACAAAGGGTAAGCAGGTCCATGGAAATATAGCAGAGACGCCAGGACCAGCACCTAGACCCTTCTATGCCTGGAGTACGAGCTGGGGCCTCTCCCTAATAAAGCTGGTCGGGTTGTGCCCTAACCATCTTATTTATCACGTCCCCAAGAAAATCCACCCTAGAGATGCCCGAGGTCTGCCCCTCTGTTCAAGCTGGTTGCCGGGCGATTGAGTCACCACTGGATCCTTGTTTTCGACTTCTCAGGCCCAGGTCCTGCGGGAACCCTCTGTAAACTTCACCTCTTGTCAATGGTCCCCGTTCAGGAAAATTGGCTCCTTTGACACCGTTTTAGACAAACCATAATGTGTGTGGAGCTGAAAGAGGTTCTATTTACAAGTCTGCAGGAAATAGCCCTGGGCAGAGGATGGTAATTGTAGGGTGAAGGTTCACTAGGGGCGCAGAGGGGAGCAAGGTCCGCCCTGGGGAGAGGGTGCTGTGATGGGCGAGAGAACGTAGGAGCTGCCTCTATCCCCGTGACCCACGACAGAGGGGTGGACCTAGGGCGTGGAGGACTCTCCTTCTGTATCCTCCAGGATCCCTCAGCACCTTTGTGCTTCACACTCTCTGCCGGGGTGCTCTTCCCCCAGGTGTCTGAATGGTTCATACACTCACGTCCTTCCAGTCCTGCTTCAAACATGAGCTTTCCTGATCTCCATTCCCAGCCCCCTACACAGTCTCACACACACACACCACACACATGCATATGTATACACACTGATGTACACAGAGAGAGACACACATATATGTCACACATGCACACACATGCATGCATACACACGTGCACATACATGTACACACAGAGAAACACACGTGCACATGTATATGTGCATACACACATAGAAACACTCGAATGCATACATGCATACACAGAGAGACACAAGCACACATGTGTGCATACATAAACACATATACATATACACATATTCAGTTCAGTTCAGTTCAATAGCTCAGTCGTGTCTGACTCTTTGTGACCCCATGGACTGCAGCACACCAGGCCTCCCTGTCCATCACCAACTCCCGGAGTTTACTCAAACTCATGTCCATTGAGTTGGTGATGCCATCCAACCATCTCATCCTCTCTTGTCCCCTTGTCCTACCCGCCTTCAATCTTTCCCGGTATCCGGGTCTTTTCCAATGAGTCAGTTCTTTGCATCAGGTAGCCAAAGTATAAGAGTTTCAGCTTCAGCATTAGTCTTTCCAATGAATATTCAGGACTGATTTCCTTTAGGATGGACTGGTTGGATCTTCTTGCAGCCCAAGGGACTCTCAAGAGTCTTCTCTAACACCACAGTTAAGAAGCATCAATTCTTCAGTGCTCAGCTTTCTTTATAGTCCAACTCTCACATGCATACATGACCACTGGAAAAACCATGGCCTTGACTAGACGGACCTTTGTTGGCAAAGTAATGTCTCTGCTTTTTAATACACTGTCTACGTTGGTCATAACTTTTCTTCCAAGGAATAAGCATCTTTTTATTTCATGGCTTCAGTCACCATCTGCAGTGATCTTGGAGCCCCCCAAAATAAAGTCAGCCACTGTTTCCACTGTTTCTCCATCTATTTTCCATGAAGTGACAGGACCAGATGCCATGATCTTTGTTTTCTGAATGTTGAGCTTTAAGCCAACTTTTTCACTCTCCTCTTTCACTTTCATCAAGAGTCTGTTTAGTTCTTCTTCACTTTCTGCCATAAGGGTGGTGTCATCTGCATATCTGAGGTTATTGATATTTCTCCTGGCAATCTTGATTCCAGCTTGTGCTTCATTCAGCCCAGCGTTTCTCATGATGTACTTTGCATATAAGTTAAATAAGTGGGGTGATAATATACAGCCTTGATGTACTCCTTTTCCTATTTGGAACCAGTCTGTTGTTCCATGTCCAGTTCTAACTGTTGCTTCCTGACCTGCCTACAGATTTCTCAAGAGGCAGGTCAGGTGGTCTGGTATTCCCATCTCTTGAAGAATTTTCCACAGTTTATTATGATGCACACAGTCAAAGGCTTTGGCATAGTCAATAAAGCAGAAATAGATGTTTTTCTGGAATTCTCTTGCATTTTTGATGATCCAGTGGATGTTGGCAATTTGATCTCTCGTTCCTCTGCCTTTTCTAAAACCAGCTTGAACATCTGGAAGTTCACGATTCACGTATTGTTGAAATACGTTTCAGCACACATTACACACACATATATATATACATTCATACATATACACATTAAACATTCACACACATACATGCATATATGCTCATATACAGATGTGCACACAAACATACTTATTCATACACACACACACACACACACACATATATATATATATATGGTGGCTTCCCTGGTGGCTCAGTGGTAAAGAATCCATCTGCCAATGCAGGACATGGGGGTTCAATCCCTGGGTCGGGAGAATTTCCTGGAGAAAAACTGGCAACCCACTCCAGTGTTCTTGCGTGGGAAATCCCATAGACAGAAGAGCTCGGCAGTCTAGGGCTACAGTCCTGGGGGTCACAAAAGTCAGACAAAACTTAGCGACTAGATAATGATAACAAGACACACGCAAGCATGCATACACATACACACTACCTATTTGTTTAATCTGCTTTCTTTTCCTTCTTGGCCCCCATCACCTCTGAACACACTGCTTCATCCACGGGTGCACTGGCTGTCTATTCCTTCTGCAGAGTAAGTTCTATAAGGACTTAGGGTGTGGATTTGCTCCCCACTGAATTGCTATTGTCTAGATGAATGCCTGAAAGTAGGTGGTGCTTCCTCAAAAAATCTTGAAGGAATAACTAAAGAATGGAACAGATGCGAAAATGAATGACTGATTAGATCCTAACATCAAGGTTCCCTTAGGTTCCCTCCCCCCATGGACCATCTCTCCCCAGGTAGAGATGGCCTCACTGTGCAGTAGACCTTGACCTTCGAGCTGAAGAACGCACAGTTCCGTTGGAGTTCTCATCTGGTAGAAGCCATGGAAAGTCACCCAAACAAGCTGTTTGCAAGCTGGTCAGAGCCAAAGATTTGAGGCCTGGGAAGCTGGGCGATGTGTCCAAGGTCACCCAAGGTCAACATACAACCAAACCAGGATTCAGAAGAGTCTTCTCCCTCCTGGTGTCCTGGGCTTACTGGTTTAACAGGTGAGAAAGCAAAGAACAGAGTGAGATCTCAGCTGACTGGGTCCTCACTTTAACCCTCTTGAAGGAGGTGGTCCTGGTCTGTGGGATTAGGAGTGTGGAGAAGGGATACAGGCGGTGGGAGTGGGGGCTTGGGTCTTCCTGCAACAAGAAAAGGGCTGGTGGGGCCTGGGGAGGTGACACCATCATGCTGACTTCTGCCCAACCACCTCCTCAGCAGGACGCCACTCTGGCCAGGCAGGCCTTTGTTCCAATTACAGCTGTTTCTCAACTATTCATACATCTGTCCTCCACCTACAGCCGTGTGACCTCCTCAGGTCACTTAACCGCCTTTCCCGCAACCTCTCTACTAATGGAAACTGTGACTAACATTATCCAAAACCAAAGGGCTCCTGGGTGGGTTTGAGCCTTCAGCAGCCCGCCCCCCAGGAAAGACCAGGCCCTTCTCACCCAGGAAGGGAGGCCAGGCCCGCGAGAGGGTAGAGACCGGTCACCTCAGTCTGGCCTCGGTATTTTTAGCATCTTCCCTCCTCCCCTCCCTCCCACAAGCCGCTAGCCCACTCCTTGCCCAAATAACAACCACCAAAATAGCCCTGGCAGGGAACTGAGGGGCCCTGGGAGGGTCTCCTCCCTCCTGCCGGTCAGTCAGGCTGAGCAGAGGCCCTGGGGCTGGGCGAGGCCCAAGCGGAGGCTGTTAATTGCACCTTTGGCCCGAATAAAAAAAGAGCTCTGCTCAGGGCTGGTCCTGAGGAGCCAGGTACCTGCCTCGTGCCAGCCCCTGGGCTGCCTAGGGGTGGACGCCCCGGCACCTTGTCAGCAGACAAGATGAGCAGAGCGAACATCTTGCTCAGTTCTTCCTGTCACAGTCATCCAGATGAAGAGACCGAGGGTCAGAGAGGATATGTGTGCTCGGCCATCGCCTGCTCAGAGAGAACTTCACCCTCCCTGCTGAAGCAGGCCGCAGGCAGGAGCCTCTTATCTGCTCTAGCTTCTTTTGTAGCACCCCTCATTCTCGGCAAGCTATTGTGTATCTCTCTACATCTGTCCCCACTAGAATATCAGCTCCAGAGGCAGGGTACTGGGCTGTTGGCTCCCATCTGTGTCTTCAGTACTTAGACTAATGCCTGGAGCTCAACATTAGCAAACAATTTGATGAAGAAGAAAACCCACAAGGTACTGGGTTGGCCGATAAGTTCATTTGGGTTTTTCCAGATGAGGTAATGGAAAGACCTGAAGAAACTCACTGGCCAACCCAATATACCATATCTGGTCAGTTCTGATGCCATGCTTCTTCTTCTGGCTGGTCTTGACCAGCCAGAAGAAGGAGGGGCAAGAAGCAAGGCCCCACCAGCACCGAATTCCCCCAGATAAGAGAAAGACAATCTTCCCCATGTGCTCAGCTCTCTCTTGAAGCAGAGCCCACACTGTCCTCCCAAGAGCCCTGGGCAGCAGAGGTGGTCCCAGTTAGTATTAAGGAACTAAGCTCCTTCTCATGACTATTTATGTAACTAACGCAGTTTTGGTAGTTACCCTAAGTAAAGTTAGCCCCGTTATGATCTCCAGGTTATAGATGAGGAAACTGAGATCCCAGGAAATAAAGTAACTGGATCCAAATTGCAAGACCCCTGTGTATCAGTGCTGGGATTGGAACCCAGACTGAGATTTGAACTGAGGCAGCCAGAGGACCTGTCTTAATTTCTGCACATATGGCCTGTTGTCCAATGAGATCCCTGGTGTTCCAATAGGTCATGACCTTCCCTTGGCCAGACCAGAGGCTCATTGACCTGCCACTGTTAACAGTATCATCAGTGATGCCTGCACTTCTCTTTAAGGACCTTTAAAGAGCTTTGTACACACCTTTTCTCTGACATTGCATAGCGTGCCCGAGAGGATGTATTGTTCATTTCACCCCATTTTTTCAGAATCTGCCAGCAGAGGCCCTGAGAGGGTAAGTGACTTGCAGAATGTCACCTTGGGTAGAATCTCTTGACTTCCCCTGCTTTCACAGGGCTCAGCCTTCTCGGCCCAGACTAATGGGTTGGCAGCTTCTTAGCCTGGGAGGCAGCACCTGCAGGAGCCCTTGTCATTGCTCGGTGGCCACTAAACACATTCTTGACTTTCTATGAGCTTTGTCACCTTGTCACTCACCAAATTGTCTTTATGGCAGCACCACTAACGCGAATCATCAAGAGTAACAAATCCATGGATGAAGAGCTGGACCTAGTGAGTTTTACTCAAGAGTACAGACTGCACACATGTGACATTGAGGCAGAGTGTGAACTGGAATCACTGCCTGTGACTCCCAGCAGCCCACCCTCCCTGGAAGTCGTCCCCAGGGGTTAAAGGACCTAGATTTCAGGGTATTCTCCAGTAATTTCTCTGTGCCTTGGATATCTGGTCTTGCCTTGGGGTTCTTTTGCAGGAGTCTGACTAGGATCACAAGTGATGGGGCACAGGGTTATAAGATTGTGTTTACAGGCCCCACCCCACCCCTCACCCAACACAAATCTCCAAGTTTTCAAGGTTTTCTTTCAATATCCAATCTGTCCCTCTCTGGGGATCCCTGAGGTTTCTCTCTAGTGACCTGTGTGGGCCAGCCTGCCCCCACCCTTTCCAAAGTCTGGATTTTCTCTACTCTTTCTTTCTTTCCTTCTTTCTTCCTTTCTTTTTATCATTCAGCCATTCATTCCATGCTCAAATTTACCTTCTTAGAGTCCTTCCTTCTTTCCTGTATTTTGCATTACACTTTTATCTCTCTCTAATCCCTTACTTGGTTTTTCTTCTTTATGAATAAGCTTTGTTGTTCAGTCATTCAGTCGTGTCCGACTCTTTGCGACTCCATGGACTGCAGCATGCCAGGCCTCCCTGTCCTTCACTATCTCCTGGAGATTGCTCAAACTCATGTCCATTGAGTCAGTGATGCCATCCAACCATCTCATCCTCTGCCGCCCCCTTCTCCTCCTGCCCTCAATCTTTCCCAGCATCAGGGTCTTTTCCAATGAGTCTGCTCTTCGCGTCAGGTGGCCAGAGTATTGGAGCTTCCACTTCAGCATTAGTCCTTCCAATGAATATGCAGGGTTGATTTCCATACTTGACATTAATTACCTAACATCTTCAGACTCTGTCCCTCCTATTAGAACGTCAGCCCCAGCTGGGACTCTACCTGATGTTCATCTCGAGATCTGCAAAGCTTGGAACAGCACCTAGCAGAGGAAGAGCTCAGGAAATATTTATTGAATCTTAAATTCATTTGTCCAACCCCTGCGGAGTAAGACAATTCCGATGGAAAAGTCTCCTTACGAGTTGTCTCTGAAGTGGATCTGTCCAGACCGCTGGCTTGTCCACTGATACTTGTAATGCAGGCCATGTGGACAACCCTGCCGCTCCAGGGTGGACCAGAAAGCCTCAGCAAAAGATGCTATTTTTACTTGGGGGTTCATTCTTCTACCTGCTTAGGGAGCCCACAAAGTTTCCTCAGGGTTCTTAGCCCACTCCCACCCAACTAAAAAGTACAGCTCCCCTTATGATAAGTCTTACACATCAAGGATCTGCCCAAGATTTTGTTTAAAGAAAGACTTCCAAGTAGAAAACAAACTTTTGAAAAAGGAAATTCTGTCTTTTTTTTTTTTTTAATAGAGCCGCATGTAATGTACTAGCACAGGGACCAAGGGATCTGATAGGAAATCTTTTCAGCTTGGTGGGCCGTATAGTCTAGGCAACTCCTGACCTCATGTAGCTTGAACGTGCCCAAAGACAACCTGTAAGTGTAGGAGAGGCCATGTCCCAGTAAAACTTTTTTCATTGACACTTCACTTTCATGGAATTTTTTTTTTTTCAAGAATTATTTATGTATTTATTTATGGCTGCGCTGGTCCTCATTGCTTTGCTCGGGCTTTCTCTAGTTGCGGTGATTGGGAACTGTGGTTCTCATTTCGGTGGTTTCTTTTTTTGCAGAGCAAAGGTTCTAGGCTCTCGGGCTTCAGTAGTTACAGCATGTGGGTTCGGTAATTGTGACTCTCCGACACTAGAGCACCTGGGCTCAGTTGTTGTCACTCATTGGCTTAGTTGCTCTGAGGCATGTGGGATCTTCCCAGACCAGGGATTGAACCTGTGTCCCCTGCACTGGCAGGCAGATTCTTATCCACTGCACCACCAGGGAAGTCCCCATGGAATTTTCACATGCCTTTTCTTCTTTTGGGTTTCCCTGGTGGCTCAGATGGTAAAGAATCTGAGTGTAATGCATGAGACCGGGGTTCATTCCCTGGATCCGGAAGATCCCCTAGAGAAGGGAATGGCAACTCATTCCAGTATTCTTGACAGAGGAGCATGGTGGGTTACAGTCCGTGGAATCACAAAGAGTAGGACATAACTGAGTGATTAACACTTTCTTCGTTCAATTTTTTTTAATTATTGAAAAGTGTAAGAACTCTTACATTTTTGCTCTCAGGCTGGTAAAAAACAAGACAAAACAAGACATTGAGTAGCTTTGGCCTGTGGGCCCTAGTTTGCTGACCCCGTCGTCATCAGAAAACTAGAGGTCAAGTCCTGCTGTGTCATCACCTCCCGAGTAACGGTGAGCAGCTCGTTTTCCCTATCTGGAAGAGGAGGGCTTGGTCCAGATGGTCTCCAAAGCCCTACTCCACTTTAACACCTAACAGTGGAAATTCCAGGAATTTTGCTGGCTGGGTGGAAGGAGTCACTTTTGCCAGGAGTGAGGGAAGAAATTCTTCTGGGAACCTTCAAATCCCAACGTCTGGGAGGAAGAGAGGGTGCCTTCCTGTCTGCGCCCTACTCCGCTGTCCTTCACTAGACGCGGAGTGGGTCTTAAAGCCTCGGAGGCCCAGTGACCCGTGGACAAAGGGATTTTGGCTGAAACATCAGAAACGATCATCCTTACCCCTTCCCGGCTCCCAGCTGGGGTCCCTCACCATTCATCATGCCCGCCCCCCCTCCTTACCCCAATGCCTTGCTTAACAAAGACAGAGACAGTAGTTGACACTGTAATGTTGAAAATTGCTTGTTTCAGGACATCCCAGTAAACAAGCCCGTCTTTGTTTTAATCCCAGCCTAGCTTACTGTAGTTAATTATAGGAATTTGTGGCTATTTATGTGAACCGAGGACAGGCAAAAACATTCATTTGTCGGCCGTGTAAGTGCTGGGTGGGAGTGGGCTCCAAGGACCGAGGGAGGACCCAGGTAGCATTTGTCCTGGGGGTTGTGCAAGGTGGGTATGGCCCCAGGTGTGTAATTAGTCCCTCAGCCCCAGAGACAGAGCAGGCCGCCATAGAAAGTGACACCTAATGACTGTTTTCAGCCACGCTGGTCCCGGGGAAGTTCCCCGTGTTTAAGGCAATTGCCTGAGATGTGGGTCTTGCACCTGCCAGGTGAACTGGGTTATTTCTGGGCCTGTCCCTGGTGGCTTGGGCAAGAAGGAAGCAGGGCCAAGGTTTCCCAGGGGTTTGAGGGGCTGGGACCGGGGCCACGGAAGCCAGAGGGCCTGGGTGCCGCCTTCCTCGCTCTGCTCCAGCCCCCAAGGAGCCACAGTTAGAGAGGAATGTTAACAAAGAGGAGACAGCGCTGGCTAAACAGAGGCCCTACGACAATTCCTGGCCCAAACAAAGCCACCCTGGGCCCCCACCCAAATGAGAAAACAAGCCAGGCCTTTGTGCACACTGGATAATTATCACTCGCAATTACCCAAGTCAGGGCCACTGGGCTTGGCTGGGGCGGCGGGTATGGAGCACTTCTGAAAACTCTGGGCGTCTGGGGGTATAGGGTCTGCTGCTCAGACCAATTCTCTAGGACGCCACCTGCCAGGGGGCCACTAAGGGGTCCAGGTGCCCTGCTCCAGACTCTCCATGGACTGAGCTTCCACTCTGGGCCCAGTTATTAGAAGCCCCAAAAGGCTCAGCCTGCATATGCCAGCCAGTCTGCACTAAGTGGGTTTGGGCTCACTCTCTAAGCTGAACTCTCATCCCCCTATTCCTGCTGTCCATCTCTCATCCCTCGTGTGTTCCTCTCTATGTATGTCCTCTTTCTGGCCCCCAATCTTCCAGTCACTCCTTTCTTCTTCTCTTACCTCCTCCAGATTTGAATCCTGCCTCCTCCAGGAAGCCTCCTGGGATTGATCCACCCAAAGCTAATCTCTCCTTGCCTGGCCTTTCAGAAGTTAGTTAGTGAGAGAGTGTGTGTATGTACGTACATGTACACATGAGTGTTGCCTGGCCAACTCAGTTATGAACTTGATAACAATAATCCCAGGGATTGTAATTATATCCGGTGCTAACTGGGTGCTTCCTATGTGCTAGGCCCAGCACAGAGTGTTTTCCAGGCATTTACCATTTACGTCTTATGATCATCTTAAGAAGTAGACACTAATATGATTCCTGTTTTACTCTCTGAGGCATAGAGGGGTTAAGTAACTTGTCTGAGGTCACAGAGAGGCCAGGGGTAGAGCTGGAATCCATGGTGAGCTGGAGACAACGTGGAATGGCTTGCGAGAGATGATCACTTTGAAATAGGCATGAAGATAATATTCACACCATGTGAATGCTAAGTCACACCATGCATGCTAAGTCGCTTCAGTCATGTCCAGTTCTGTGGGACCCTATGTACTGTGGCCTGCCAGGCTCCTCTGCGCATGAGATTCTCCAGGCAAGAATATATGCCTTTCTCCAGGGGATCTTCGGGACCCACCGATCGAACCCGGCACTCCTACATTGCAGGCAGATTCTTTACCATCTGAGCTACCAAGGAATCCCCATTCACACCTTGGAAGTCAGCAAATAAGGCCACAGATTTAAGTTACTCCCCTTCCTCTGATGTCAGTTGTCAAACATTTCCCTGCAAACCACGGGACTGGACTCATGTTATCCAGTGACCAAGACTGTGCTTCCCACGTCATGGGTTAGGAAGTTTCTGTAACTCCCTCACTGACTCCCACACCACAGGGCACTTTGGGGTGCGTATGGTGTCAGCTTGCTCATCGGGCCCTCAGATGAGGAGGGATTCATTTCCAGGCTATTCCATGGGGAAAGGGAACTTGGCTTTAAGTTTGGAGAAGGACATCACCTTCTTCCTTGGTTACAGATGCCCTTTGGTGTACACAGGCCCCCCGTTACTCCTCTGTGAGTCTGGAGCCCACCAACAGCTCCCGGAGAATCAGCAGAGCTGGGCTTGATGCTGGCGCAGGCCTCTCACCTCTGTTCAGCCGCCAGGCACGGCCAAGAACTGCAGACACCAGGTCAATTAGAGACTAGCTTCATCTTTGTTTTCCCAAAGACAAGACAAGAAAAGCTGTGGATAATGTTAGAAAGGGTCAAAGTTAGCCCTTTTCTGACAGCCCAGTGGGGCCAGGCCGGACGGCTGTCTCGTGAAGTTATTTTGGTTTCTCCAGCTGGTGTGGCTTGGAGCAATTTGCTGGGTATCCATTGGCCAGAGACACCGTGAGCCTCCTGCATTGGGAGCTGCCATTTTACACCAGGATAATGATGGTTTCTGAGCAAGAGAGATCAATAGTGGATAAAAATAGGCTTCCATCCCATCTGGATGCCTGCTCTGGGTCCCTCAATGACTCAGAGGCACCCTACAAGGAACTGGGGTGGAGACTGCTCGACCCGACAGGTCTGACTAAACACTGCAGGGACCCAGCCCTCAGGGTTCCGTTGCCCCCAGACCACTGAGGAGAAGTCGGTGTGGGAAGACCACCTTCCCACCCAGTTCCCTCAAAGAAGGGTCCTCTCAACTGTCTGTAGAACAAGAGGAGTGAGGGGCATTGAGCAGAGGGAGCCAGCCAGCACTTCCCTACTCTGGTTCTCTGACTACAAAAAGCAAGAAAATTCAGACTCATCTGCCCCTAGAGAATACATAGTCTGGGGTAAGGAGACACTCAGGGGAGCAGACAAATATCTTACAGAGAGAGAACCCTGCAGGGATCCGTGGAGGCACAGAGCAGGGCCGCTAACTCATCAAAACAAACAAATAATAAAGACATAGAGACATATCAGTTATAATAGTTATTGTTTAGCTACCAGCCTCTTTAGCTGCATCCTCTCCCTCAATTCTTTCTCATAGCAACCCATGAAATAACTATTACAACTATTCCATCTTACAGATGACAATACCAAAGCTCAGGGGTCTGCAGTAATGTGCCCAGAGACTCCAACTAATGAGCAGTGGAGTTGGCGCCCAATCACTGGCCTCTCTGCCTTCCAGAGCCGCAATACCTACCTTTTTTGCCTTAGACCAGGATTTGGCCAACTTTTTTTAAAATAAAGGGTTAAATGGTAAATATTTCAAGCCATGCAGGCCAGATGGTCTCTGTTGCAACTACTCAACTCTACCACTGTAGCATGAAAACAACCTTAGACAATACGTGAATGAATAATCGTGATTCCAATAAAACTTTATTTACAAAAGCCAGTGGAAGGCTGGATTTGGCCCCTTGGTTGCAGTTTGCTCACTTCTACTCTAGTGCCCTAAGATATATTTTCTTATGAAACTATTGTGAGGGAATTCAACTTCTGGAGTTTGGAAGACTCTGGTAAATTTCAGCATTTCTAGCTTGATTAGATCTGACTTTTCACTGTGCCTTGCTCTAGAGCAGCATCATCTAACAAAAATATAAGCATAAGGTGTACATGCAACTTTACGTGTGTGTGCTAAGTTACTTCAGTTTTGTCCAATGTTTTGCAACCCTATGGACCATAGTCTGCCAGGCTCCTCTGTCCATGGGATTCTCCAGGCAAGAATACTGGAGTAGGTAGCCATTCCCTTCTCCAGGGGATCTTCCTGACCCTGGGAACCTGCATTTCTTAAGTCTGCTGCATTGGCAACCAGGTTCTTTACCTCACGCTCTTCCCAGTGCCACCTGGGAAGCCCACGTTCAACTTTATATTTTGCAGTAATTACATTAGGAAGGAGAAAAGAAGCAGGGAAAATGGATTTTAATAACATATTCTGTTTAACCCAGTATATCACAATTGTTATGATTTCAACAGGCAATAGATACAATAAATTATAACAAGTTTTATTAAATTGATATTTAATAAAATAATACATTTTAATAAATAAAATAATATTTTTTCATACTGTCTTCAAATTAGAATTACACTCACAGCCAATTTCAGTTCACACTTCCTTATTTCAAGTACTCCACAGCCACGTAGGGCTAGTGGCAAGTGGCTATCTTATCGGACAGTGCAGCTCTAAACGACCACTATTGTATTTTTACTGGTGTAGGATGAAATCTCTGGTATAAGCTGAAAGTATAAGAACAACAGAAATGAGAGATAATATCCTGGGTGGGTCATTGCATTAATCAAGTTTCTCCAGAGAAACAGAACCAGTAGAAACCAGTAGAGTTTATTATTATTATAATATGAAATTTGTTCATGTAATTACGAGGGCTAACAAGTTCCAAGATCTGCAGTCAGCAAGCTCAGAACCCAAGGGAGCTGAGGGTATAACTCCAGTCTGAAATCCAACAGGCTAAAGACCCAGGAAGAAAAACGTTTCAGTTCAAGTTCAAAGGCAGGGAGGAAAAAAGAGTATTCTAGCTGGAAGGCAGTCAGGCAGGGGGAGATGTCCTTTATTTGCAGGAGTGTCAACCTTTTCGTTCTGTTCAAGCCTTCAGCAGATTGGGTGAGGCCCACCCAAATTGGGGTGGGCAATCTGCTTGTTCCTACCCATTCAAATGTTAATCTCACCTAGAAACATGTTCACAGACACACCCAGAATAAAGCTTGACCAAGTATCTGGGCACTTCCCAGTCCAGTCAAGTTGACACATAAAATTAACCACTGCAGTCAGGGAAGGCTTCCTGGAGGAAGAGTCTTCTGAACTGAAGCCTGGATGCAGAGAGGTTTGCCATCCAGAGAGATGGGCATGGAGGTTCCATGTTGGGAACCTCTGCATGTCCAAAGACCCAGAAGTGCCAGAGCCTGAAGGTGTTCAGACACTGCAAACAGTTCACAAGGTTGGTTTCTCGACTGTAGGGTTGAGATGCACAAGTCATGGGCCTGGGGCCAATAATCTGCGGATGGGTCTGGGATGGATGCTGCAGGCTCTGCAAGTCTTGTGGAGAAGTTGGAACTTGATTCTGAAGGCAAAGGGAAGTTATGATGGATTAAAGCCCCTTGATAATCTCCATCAGACACTCCAAGATCTCTCTAAATACAGGTACAATCTAAGTCAAAATTGTGCAACTCCAGCTTCAAAACCAGCCTTCTAACCCTTGTCACTCAGAGTGTGGTCCTCAGTCCGACAACACCAGCAGCACCCAGGAGCTTGTTGGAGAGGCAGAGACTTGAGCCCCACCCTGACCTACTGAATCAGAGTCTGTATTTTAACAAGATGTGCAGGGCATGCACAGGAGTCTGGGCATGTGACCTCAGTGATTTTGGTTTTGGCAGGAGGAAACCTTTCTCACCTCACTGCTCTTTTGTTTTGTTGTTCAGTCACTCAGTCATGTCTGACTCTTTGCGACCCCATGGACAGCAGCACACCAGGCTCCCCTGTCTTTCACTATCTCCTGGACTTTGCTCAAATTCATGTCCATTAAGTCGGTGATGCTATCTAACCATCTCATCCTCTGCCACCCCCTTCTCCTTTTGCTTTCAGTCTTTCCCAGCATCAGGGTCTTTTCCAATGAGTCAACTCCTCAAGTGGCGAAAGAATTGGAGCTTCAGCTTTCACATCACTGCTCTTTACTGCCTTCTAAATCCTGCTTCCTGCCAGCAGCACTGTGTCTCCCTGCACCCTCGCTGCTTTCTCAGCCCTTCCGCCTGGAGCCCTCTGAAAACTCTTCCTGCTGCTGCCGCAATAGAAACAAATTAAAGAAATGCCCCCAACCCCATTTCCCATTCTTTTGGTATTTTAAATATTCCCTGTTTGGATCTCCTAGAGCTGTTTTAGATCTCTGCTTTTCTCTCCCAGGGCAAAAATGATAATGGCTCATGCCGCTAGGGCTGGCGTGGTTTGCAGTAAGCGCTAAACAAGTGGAAATGGGAGGCCACTGGATGGACTTCAAAAGCACCCACCATGGGCACAGCCTGATGGGAACAGGGTCACGGGCGAGGGAGGGGGCATAATACATTGAGGGAATGGATTTTCATCACAGAGGGAAGTGTTTGATTGGTTTCCATCCTTGGCAAGTTCTCAGGCTGCCTGACCCGTATTTGTCATCCAGTTCATTTTATTCCTATCAGAGATGGGAATCTCCCCAGATTACTTCTGGGCAGGGGAGAAAGCCTTTGCTTTTGTTTCAAAATGCAAGGGGCATGGTCATGTTACTGTTCCAAGATGAAAGAGTGGTTCTGAGCACAGTCTAAGAAGCTTTCCATCACAGCTCTGCACCCACTAAAGATGCCCAAGGTAGATGGTTTAAGCCTTTTTATTTTGTCCCCAGCATATGGTTCTGCTGTCTGCTTACAACAGAAGGATGTTCTAGGAAGATGCTGAAAGGATGAGCAGAGAGTGATTGTACCATTGGGTTTTCTGATTCCTGAAGCAATTCAGGAAATTGTATAAAAAGTACCCCCAAAGAGCCCCACTGAACACGTTAATTGTCATTGATTGGCTTTTATTTTACTGACATCAAAATTATCTCAAATAATTTTCCAACTTACGATTTATCCTCCCTTGGGATGATATTCTGGGTGAAAAGAGATTAATCTTGTGCTATTCTGCAGACAGATAATCTTTCTGGATCCAGCGGCATAAGTTTTCACTGCACAAAAATAGCAGGTCAAATAGTAGTAGGAGTTATTATAATAATAATGATGATGACGCACATTTATTGAGCGTATATGATGTGACAGCATATATGATGCTAATCCACAGAATCCTCACAACAGCCTGTGAGGCTGATATCTTATCACGCCCATTTCACAGATGATAAAAATGAGTCATGGGAAAGTTGTAGGATAGGTCCAGGGTGACTCAGGCTGGCAGTGACAAATCCAAGATTTAAATGCGGTCAGATTCGGATGCCTCTGTCCTTTTCCTCTATGTGGTCCTGCCTTTCAGTGATTTGTACAGTTTATTTGCTCCTCACAACCACTCTTGAAGAAGAAATTATTATGACCTGTATTTGACAGATGGCGTAAGTGAGATTCCAAGAGGTTAAATGAGCTAGAGAGGGCAGGATTGAAACATTCACCCAGGTCTTCTGGCTTCAAATCCTCTGCTTTTTCTATTTTCTCAGGGGTGACAAACTCAGGGTCCAAAAGGAAACATGAGCAAGTGAAGTGGGCTGGAGAGGGACTTGGGCGATTGGAGGGTGCACACCATCTGGGTGAGCAGCTCCACCCTGCTCCGGGCACTGTGTAAGGCTGGTGCTGGGCTGACAGTGGCTTCTTCTGATTTGCGAGAGAAACCGAAAGTTCAGATTTTTACATGGATTTTCTCCATTTGGAAATGTGGACAACTAAGGAAAACTTTTAAAGAAAACGTTCTATATTTCCAAGAAAACCATAGGATTTGTGGATTATAGGCAGCTAGCCAGGTGGCGCTAGTGGTAAAGGACCCGCCTGCCAATGCAGGAGACAGAAGAGATGTGGGTTCAATCCTTGGGTTGGGAAGATCCCCTGGAGGAGGGCACAGCCACCCACTCCAGTATCCTTGCCTGGAGAATCCCGTGGACAGAGGAGCCTGGTGGTTTACTGTCCATGGGGTGGCAAAGAGTCGAACACGACTAAAGTGACTTAGCATGTATCCACAGCTGGTATAACCCATGCCCGTTCATGCGTGCTAAGTTGCTTCAGTCGTGTCTGACTCTTTGCGACCCTATGGACCATAGCCTGCCAGGCTTCTCTGTCCATGGGATTCTCCAGGCCAAAAATACTGAAGTGGGTGGCCATGCCCTCCTCCAGGGGATAGTCCCAACTTGCGTCTCTTGCATCTTCTGCATTGGCAGGCAGATTCTTTACCACTAGCACCACCTAGGAAGCCCAACCCACACCCTTAGGACTCCTGAAATGGCTACCAATGTCAGAAAATTGCCTATTTTCCTGTGGTCTGGATAAAGCTGGCCCCTCAAAACTCATGATGGAATAGAAGTTTCTGCACTTGAGTATGAGCCCTGCCTTAACATTCTTTCTCCAGCTCTTTACAATCAGGACCCATGTCTCTGCTGCTCTAGCCCAGGTTACTTTGATTGTAAAAATATTAAAATATATTCAACCAGTTGGCAAATAGTTGCTCTAGTAAGTCCCTGAGTGCCTTTCCTGCCTGCGGCTCCAGGCCCTACTTACCGTGACTGGACTTCCCAAAATTGAGCAGGTACAGGGAAAAACTGGACCCAGCATAGGCCACCCAGAAAGTGCTCCAGAAGGTCTGCTGAGGCCCATGCAACACACTCCAGTTAAATAATTGGAATATCACCCCTGCTCCTATTTCTCAAGAACCATTTCTCTCTGGGGGCTCCTCCCAAAGGTATTTAAAATCAGCCTTCTCCTGGTCTCCCCTCGGTCGCTTCCATCACCCACCAAGCCTCTTCTACCCAGATCGAGTTCCAACAAGGGTCCCCATCTGCCCAGCTCAGCCTGTTTTCATTTCTGACCTGAGGGAGAGAGAGGCAGCGAGAGGTTCATTCTGCAGAGAGAACGTTCTCCAAGTGTGCATTTGATGAGATCTTACTCTGGGCAGAAAGCAGGGGATCCCTAAGGCAATGCACTCATTTTTTCGAAAATGGCAGGTGTGTGTGGGAACTGGTTCCTTCAAATCCACAGAGCATAGGGGGTAGGGCAGAGCTCCTTATCAGGAGAATTCACACTTCTGTGCAATCAGGGAGGGATACAAAGAGCTTCAATTCCATCTCATAAGCTGAGGGTTGTTCATTTCTATTGTGAGTCTTTTATATGTCTGAAATATTTTTTCCTCATTTGGACAAATTGGAAAAAATGATGTAGATGGGAAAAATCTCTCCCGGCCCCTTCATGCCCTTAGGGAGAGACATACTCCAGGCAACATGGTTCAGAAAAATCAGTTTTGAAGCCACATGTGACCTGCCCGTGACACAGACCCAAGGGGACTGGGGAAGCAATTGTGACAGGTGGCTATCCTTTATCTTCTAGCTGGGGCACTCCTCTGGAATCACAGAATCACATGGAATTACTTTTGATGTCTAGTATCGATGGTCCACTTCATCCCATGAGAATGTAGAGTTCTTGAGGGCAGAGATGGGTATCTATTTTGTTTACTGCTCTAGCTCCAGTGCTTAGGACAGCACCTGGCACCTAGTAGGTGCTCAGATATTTAAGCCAATGAATGACTAAATACATCCTTAGAGCTATAAGAAGTTATCTCAACCAACTGGCTCTTCATGTAGAAGGGGAAATGGAACCTTGGAGAGAGGAAGGGATTATTAGTCTCACTGACCAGCTGGAGACAGGGGTAAGGTGTATTCCAAGTAGAGTATCAGCAACAGTTTTCATCACATCTTGTCCTTGTCCATCTCTCCCATGTACTCAAGAATTTATTCTAAGATTGACCAACGTACTGGTACCTATTGGAATTCTATCTATTCCAGCCACGTCTTCCAGGAGGCTGCTACATCCCAGGAGAAGCACAAAGGACTCTTCTGAGAGCCTGGTGGTATTCTATATCTTGATCTAGAAGCTGTTACACAAATGTATTTACTTTGTAAAAATTCTTGGATTTCTGGTATGTTTGTATTTCTGTTTGTAGAGTAAACTTCAATAAAAACATCACCTAGGTAAGATTCACACATACACACACATACATACACAGAGCCACAGACACCTAAGTTTCTTTGAAAGATGACAGGAGTAATATTGATAATCTTAGTTAACTCTTATTGAAATTTGTTATGTATCAGGCATTTTTCTAAGCTCTTTAACAGAAATTAATTTATTTGATCCAAGCAAGAATTATGAAGCAGGATTCTGAGGAATATTTTTCATTTTACAGAAAAAGAAAGTGAGATACCAGAGGTTAAGTGACTTCCCCAAGGTCACAAGTGAGGACATGTAGAGTCAGTGTTTGGGCTCAGGTTGCTTTCTCTATTCATGCCACAGTGATGTATCCTATTTGCCTGAGGTCTAAAGAAAGTGATCTGTTATCAACAATCAAGGAAGGCTTCCTGGAAGAGGAGAGACTTTTTCCCAGATCCCAAGATAAGAGATGTGCTAAGAAAAGAAGGGGTCCAGCTCAGATTTGATGACAGGTATCACTTAACTTGTCTGTGGACATGAGGCTGGACACTTTCCTATAGGTTATTTTAATTTAATGTGCCAGTTCTGTGAAGTGGGGAGTGTTCATCCCCATTTCACAGATGGGAAAACTGAGGGGGAGGGCCTAGAGCACTGACATACCTTGCCCACAGTTACCAGTCAGGCAACAGAGCTGACATTCTCTTCCCTTCTTGGTGCTGGTATCCAGGCGAGCTCCTGGTCTGAACCTGTGCTTCCAGAGGCCAGGAAGAAGCTCCTTCTCCCAGAAACCCCTGCCACCTTCAGCTTCCAAGACCACCTCCACCCCTGGCCTCAACTTGCCCACCCTAGGCTTCTGGGAAATAAAAACCCTTGACTATGTTTCTTTAAACTGATCATCAATTTTCCCTTTATGAAAATTAACGCTGGATAGGAAATGCCTTGAAATATACATCAAGGTAAGGCAAATAGCTTTTTGAGATCTATCCCTGGCACACACAGGTTCGGGCAGACTTCATTTGATTTGCTCTCCAAAAACCTGTGCCGGGGAGCCGAGCATCAGGCGAGAGATGTTCTCCTGCTCTGAGTAATCACATCCCCGGCGGCTGTCTAGCAAAGCCACGTGCAGGGGTCTTCCCCCGCCCTAATCCCCCTTCCCTTTCCACTCCTCTCCTCGAGGTATTTCGACTTAATTTTGTTTAGAAATTTGAAAAGCGAGTGAAAGTGCTGCATGGTTATAGACTTTATTTAAAGGTTTGATTTAGGTTTCTCTCTGTTCTTATATCAAAGATAAAGTGGAAGTGGTGGTATCATGTTCAGGTAATGAGATTTTATATTAAAAAGAATAAATTAAGCTCGTAAAACTAGAGGTGGAAGGTCCAGGCGGGGCTGACACAGAGAGGAAACCTATACATTCATGGAATGCCTATACGCCACGAATAGCAGTCCAGATTTGGGTCTGGGTTTTAAGCCTAAGAACTCTTTTCCCTGTTTCTTTTTGGAAATTGCTCCCCTAAGTCCCCAGGGATGAGATTTCAGTGTCCTAGGAGCCAGAAATAACTGTGAATTTCCTGTTTGCTTCTTATTGGCTGTGTGACTATGAGCAAACGGTTCAACCTCTCTGATTCTTCCTTTTTTTATTTTTAATTTTATTTTAAAAATTTGTTTTAAATTGAAGGACAATTGCTTTACAGTATTGTGTTGGTTTCTGCCAAACATCAACATGGATCAGCCATAGGTATACATATGTCCCCTCCCTCTTGAACCTCCCTCTCACTCCCCTCCCCATCCCAACCATCTATGTTGTTACAGAGCCCTGGTTTGAGTTCCCCGAGTCATTCAGCAAATTCCCATTGACTATCTATTTGACATATGGTAATGTGGGAATAGATGAGGAAACAGTGGAAACAGTGTCAGACTTTACTTTTTTGGGCTCCAAAATTACTGCAGATGGTGATTGCAGCCATGAAATTAAAAGACACTTACTCCTTGGAAGGAAAGTTACGACCAACCTAGATAGCATATTCAAAAGCAGAAACATTACTTTGCCAACAAAGGTTTGTCTAGTCAAGGCTATGGTTTTTTCAGTGGTCATGTATGGATGTGAGAGTTGGACTGTGAAGAAGGCTGAGTGCCGAAGAATTGATGCTTTTGAACTGTGGTGTTGGAGAAGACTCTTGAGAGTCCCTTGGACTGCAAGGAGATCCAACCAGTCCATCCTAAAGGAGATCAGCCCTGGGTGTTCAGTGGAAGGATGGATGCTGAAGCTGAAACTCCAGTCCAGTACTTTGGCCACCTCATGCGAAGAGTTGACTCATTGGAAAAGACCCTGATGCTAGGAGGGATTGGGGGCAGGAGAGGAAGGGGACAACAGAGGATGAGATGGCTGGATGGCATCACCAACTCGATGGACATGAGTTTGGGTAAACTCCAGGAGTTGGTGATAGACAGGGAGGCCTGGCGTGCTGCGATTCATGGGGTCGCAAAGACTTGGACACGACTGAGTGAGCTGAACTGAACTAAATGTATGTTTCCATGTTACTCTCTTCATACATCTCATGATCCTCTCTTTCTTCCTTAAAATAGAGATCATGTTAGTATCCACCTGGGTCCATGATGGCAGTTGCATGAAATGGTACATGTACACAGTATACATGGTTAGCACTCAAAGAATGATAATCATGGTAACTTCCTGACTATCAATTTTTTTAATCTGAGAAACAGGGATTTAGTAGAGTCATCAGAATGAGTCAATGAAATAAGAAAGCAAAGATCTTACAACAAAAAAATGTGTTAACTATTATATTTGTATAGTAATTACTGCTCAGATACTCGATCCAGCCAGGCCCTGGGAAGAAACTCCCTGTGCCTGTCAAGAGGGGTTGAATTCCTGGTCAGATGCTCCACAGGGCTGATGGCTGGTGAACATTGTCAGAAATTCCAACATTCCTTCTGCCTTCTCCCCACTCCACCACCATCCCCTTCCTTGTGAGCAATAAAACAAAATACAAAGAACAGGAATCAAATAAAGACTCTGAAACTGAGCCGTCTGTGGTCATTTTAAAACAGATCCTTTTTGAAAAGCTGGGTGACATTTTCCTTTAACGCCTGATTTTTTTTTAATGCTGGCTGCATTTTTTAAGCACCCGGCCGGCTTGTAACTAGCCGAGGCAGTACAGTAGCTGCGCCGACTGTATCATTTGATCATTAATTTATCACAGTTCTAGCAGTTTGTCTGACAGGTGATAGCACTTTCATCTAATGAGCCCACAGCCGGGGTGGGGGCGCAGGAGCCCCGGCTGGCCAGCCTGCAGGGTAAGGGCCACGTATACATTCTCTACCAGCCTGTTTTTATTCCAGAGACTTCCAAAGGCCCAGAAAACGGCTGCCTAATAGGGCTAGGGTCCTGCCAAATGAATAAGCCTGGGAAGCGAACCCCTTCCCCTTCACCCCTCCACCCCAGTGAGCCGAGGACAAGAGGAATCTCTGGGTGAAGCTCAGCCTTGGCCAGTCGAGAACCACTGCATCCGTCAGGACAAGCTTGGCGACGCTCCCGTAACAAACACCTCCTCGGCCCTTCATCTCAGAGGCTGCCAACAACCAGGCTGCACGTTCACTCATGGAGCATGTCCACTGTGGAGTGGAGATGGCTGTCCAACACAGCTGCTCTGGGGACCTGGTCATGAAGGCTCCCTCTCGCAGAGGCAGAGGGGAAAGCATGGCGGGCTGTGAGCTATCTCAGAACTTCTGTTCAAAGAGATACATCACTTCCTCTCACTTGGAAGTTTCATTGGCCAAAGCAACTCACATGACCACACACAAGTTCAGATGGGCAAAAAAGTGTGATTCGACTATGTGCCCTCAAACAGGAAGACCCAATATTTGTCAACAGCTCTGAAACTGTCATTGCCATAAATTCTGCTCATAAGGCGGGTTCTGCCTCCCAGGGTATACAGGATTCCTGGCTCAACCCCCTTTCTCCATGCTCTGCTACTGCCTTCACCTGGGCTGCCATCACCTGCCACCTCCTCTACCTGTGCTCTCTCCCAATGCCATCCTTACATTTGATCTGGCTGCTGGGCTTTGGTGAGTCCTGGACTTTGGAGTCATTTTCTTGAAAATCTGTAAGTCTTAGTCCCTTTTTAATGCCTGGGAACCGTTTGGGGCCAGCAGTGCCACTGGGCATCCTTAGCCCAGTCAGGGACTTGTTTATGTTAAGGTCCCCACCTCTCTAACTCCTCATCCCAACCCAGTACACACATTCAGTAGACCAGATGTCCCAGATGACACACACCTGTGAGGTCATCCCAGGGCCTCTGGCCTTGTCAGGAGGCCAGTTGGCAAGCAGATCCCTCACACCAGCCAATGGACTATTTCTTTCATAGGATCCTATGATTTCTGGTCATCTAAATGGTGCTGACTCATTGATTTGGGGTGACTCAAATTATTTATGTAGACAGAGGCCCTGAATAAATATCTGCCCAGGGCTCTGCATACCCTAAGCTCCCTCCTTCCCCTCTTACCTTATTTAGATTTACACTCCACCTAGCAGCAGAGAAGACTTTTAAATCCTCCTGTGGATTCCTATCACAGCGAGTACTTCTTAAGATAGTCCATAAGGCCCTATACCACTGGTTCTCACCTTGGTGTTCTATAGAATCACTTGGGGAGATTGAAACAAATTATGGCCCCCCTCCCCCTGCCCAGACCAATTATATTAGAATCCTTAGGGATGGGACCAGTGTGGTGTGTTTTGAAGAGCTCCCCGGGGTGATTCTAACGCATAGCTCTGTATGAGAACTTCCAGCTTCCATCATCTAACTCCTTGTCTCTCATCTCTTTTCTTTCTCTTCCTCATCTTGTTCTGCCCCTCTTCTTTCATTTCCTCCAAGTGCTGAGTTCTTACACTTGCCCCCAGGACACTTGCACATGCTGTTGCTGCTGCCTGGACAATTGTCTGTCCTCAAACATTTTCAAGACTTCTGTTTTCTCGCCATTCAGCTCTCAGCTCAAATGCTACTTTCACAAGGACGCTTTCTTGACCTTCCAAGGTCACCACCCCCACCCTATCATTTTTGGAGTTGTGTTTATTGTCTCCTCTTTTCTTATTTATTCACTTGGTGGTGTTTATTATATGCTGTGTGCTTTTCTTCACTAAAACATACTTGACGAGGGCAGCGACTTTGTTAGCTTTGTTCATCCCATATCCCAGTGTTCTCCATGCCTGGCATCTTGCTCAATAAAGAGTTCTAGTGAATCAATGTAAAGACTAAAATTTACAGAGAGTGTTCTGAGGTTTGGTCTCGTTGTTGATCATTTTCAGAATTAACTTCTGAAAAAAGGTTGTCTCTCCTCAACAACTGGTAACCGTGGGTTTTCTTTGAACAGGTAATTGTCTGGATTGTGTAACTCCAGAATAGCAAATTTAGTCCTGAGCTTCCTGGGATCCAAAGCAAAAAGGGTCAGATTAACCACAGAAACTATGCTGGTCTATGTGGCTGGTCTATTTGCCTCTTCCTCCTCCTCCCTCCAGGTCTTTGATTTTCCATGTCTATTTTCACAGCATCTGATTACAAGCTGTCTCAAATCCTTTTTGGAAGCAGGCAGAGTATAAATAGCTAGGAACACAAACAACTGATTCATGTGTAATGCCTATTTTACAGATGTGCAATACAAGCGCTGGGCAGGTGGGGCGGCTTGTCTGAGGTCACCCAGCCTGGAGGAGAACCCACATCCCTCGAACTGCAGGCCAGTTCACCCACTTTGGTATGACACCAGAGGGGCCATGCCCTGTGCTTTGTTTTGGCTTCTGAAAGTCCTAACATGGTGTTAGGGATTGCATGGTACTTGTCCTTCTCTAAGGAAGCTGACAGAGAAGGCAATGGCAACCCACTCCAGTACTCTTGCCTGGAAAATCCCATGGACAGAGGAACCTGGTTAGGCTGCAATTCATGGGGTCGCTAGGAGTCTGACACGACTGAGCAACTTCACTTTCACTTTTCACTTTCATGCATTGGAGGAGGAAATGGCAACCCACTCCAGTGTTCTTGCCTGGAGAATCCCAGGGATGGGGGAGCCTGGTGGGCTGCCGTCTATGAGGTCGCACAGAGTCGGACACGACTGAAGCGACTTAGCAGCAGCAAGGAAGCTGAATCCTAGAAAAATTATCAGCTAAAATACTGGCTAAGGGTCACCTGGGCTTCCCCAGTGGCTCAGACACTAAAGAATCTGCCTGCAATGTGGGAGACCTGGGTTCAACTCCTGGGTTGGGAAAATCCCCTGGAGAAGGGAATGGTTACCCACTCTAGTATTCTTGCCTGGAAAATCCTGTGGACAGAGGAGCCTGGTGGGCTACAGTACATAGGGTCTTGAAAAGAGTCGGACACGACTGAAGCGACTAACACTTTCAGGGTCACCCACCATATTAGGGGCAGAGGCATGCTTCCAGGGGGAGTAACTGGTGATAAGAAGGCATTATCTCTATCCCAGCAGTGGGCTTGACTGCACTCAGGGACGAGGAACCAGCTGTGACATTTGCATAGCTGGAAGAGGAAAATACAGCCTTTCTCTAATTATCTGCTCAGTGGCCATAATTACTTTCCATGGAGATCATCACTGGATAGGTAGACACCAAGGAGAAGGTGGGACGGCGATCATCTCTGAGCTCACTGAACAGACTGATCTGACAAATAGCCATTCTAGAAACAGACCCTTTTATTGAAAAGAGTAATTATGAGCTGAAAACATCCCTCAGCTCCTCCAACACAGAAGAGAGAGAGAAAACAATACAATAAAAAGGTAGAGGAATTAGAGGCTGGGGACATGGTTTTGTCCATCATGTAAAAATACCCCCTGCCAATTATGGAGCACCTGCTGTGTGCCCGGCACGTCAGATGTGTTTTCTTACTTGATTTTCCCTCTTTAGAAGGCGTTACTGTTTCTGTCCTACATGTTGGGAAACTGAGGCTCAGAGGGACTTCAAGTGACTTGCTGAAGCCCACACTGCAATGGCTGAATGGCATCACCCACCAATTCAATGGACATGAGCTTGAGCAAACTATAGGAGATGGTGAAGGACAGGGAAGCCTGGTGTGTTGCAGTCCATGGGGTCACAAAGAGTCGGACAAGACTGAGTGACTGAACTATAGCAGACTGCAATGAGAAAAGCTCGAGCTGGGTTTCTTGAATGCCAGGGAGTTTTCTAGTGCTTTCCATATGCAAACTCACTTACTTAACCAAGGATGCTCTGGAGTAGGGTCTATCATCAGCCCCCTCATAGGTGAAGAATCTGACGTGTGGAGGATGAAGTGACCTGCCCAACATCACACAGTGTCTGGGCTGGGTTTTGAACCCATGCCCTTAACAGGCCAGAGTCTCTGTTCTTCAGCTGTGTGCTATGCAGAACTTTAACAAACAGCCCCTGGGGGTTCAACTCGGGCATTCCCAGCTTCAGTGCCTCTTCCTCTCTGTATCCAGGGAGAGAGTATCCGTGCCTGGCCTCTTCTGAAACATCATAAACAGCGGCTTCATTTAACTGGAGACCCATTTCCTGCTGGTTGCTGAAGTGAATGTGAAAAGGGAGTTTGCACACTGTCCTCCAGCTGGGAATGTGCTATTGTGTAACAAACACCTGAGGTAGTATTCTCCTCAGAGAGTGGTGGCCCAGCTTGGAGGATCCAGCTGTGGCTATCTTGTAGCACAGGGCTCGGGGGAAAAAGTGGATGCCCTGGTGGTCTGCACAGCGCAAGCGGTCTGGACCTAATGGCAAGTCTGGAACCTGATGAAGGGAAACCTCTGAGAATTCGTTTCAACAGCTGTATAGATTTTTCAATGCTGAAAAACAGAGGCTGGCAATGGGAATACCCCGGATCCCCCAAAAGCTCTGCTTCTTCCCATTGAGCACAATTGCTGAAGGCTGGCTTGGCACATGGAGGATGGATTGGAGGGAGGGAGAGACAGAGGGTTTCCTTGCCCATCTCACCTTAAGCTTGATGCCCCGATCGGCAGTCTAGCATGGAGCGAGCATTTCCACACCTTCTACATCCCTCCTCCGAAACACCCCCCTCCCCCCCTCCTTCTTTAAAATGCCCCTCAAATCCAGGCTCACTCCTATCCAATCCCACGGGGAATAGCAGAGGCTGTGCCTAAGACCCACTTTCAGGAGCAATGAGGAATAATTCATAATCGTTTATAATTAGCCCACGGCAGCGGCAATTTGCATGCATGCAGGGCCCCTGGAAAGCTGGTTTTGTTCAGAAGACCAAATCCGCCCCTGCAGTCTTGTATGCAGGCTCCGATTTACAAGTTCATTTCCAAATGCAGCCCAAGGGGAAAGTACAGCAGAGGATGCCACGGACCCAGCCGTCCGGCCTCTCTCAATCCTTCTTTTTATAAACATTCTTGACCCTGGGAGCCCAAGCTGGCTTTAGTTCAAATGTATACGGTTTTATGGTCACCCGACCATCTCGGTCTAAATAACAGCAGTGGCCACTGCGACACACGACAAATGGCGCTCCAGCTTCAGCAGTGGTTCTCAACTAGTGGCAATTCTGCACCACCACCCCCAGGGGACATTTGAGATGACTAGAGACGTTTTTGCTTGTCACTTTGAGAAGAAGATGCTGCAGGAATCTAGTGGGCAGAGGCTAGGGATGCTCTTAGCTATCCTACAGTGCAGAGGGCAGCCCCCACCACAGAATTATCTGGCCCCAAAGGTCAGCAGTGCCGAGGTGGAGAAACACTGGCTACCATGATCTTGACAAGGTGAATCATGTGTTATTTGTTTGCTCATTATTAAAGCCATTTTTTCTTTTAATAGATTCTTTTAAAAATATATATATTATTTATTTATTTTAGGCTGTGCTGGGCAGGTTTTTCTCTAGTTGTAGCCAGTGGGGTCGGGGGGGAGGGTGACTTCTTGTTGCAGAGCACGGAGGGCTGTTGGGCTTCACTAGTTGTGATACATGGGCTCTGTAGTTGCAGCTCCTGGGCTCTAGAGCACAGGCTCAATAGTTGTGGAGTATGGGCTTAGTAGTTTACGGCACATGGGATCTTCCCGGATCAGGGATCAAACCTGTGTCTTCTGCATTGGCAGGCAGATTCTTTTATCACTGAGCCACCAGGGAAGCCCTCTTTTAGTAGATTCTTAAGGCCACTGGGCTTCCCTGGTAACTCAGCTGGTAAAGAATTTGCCTACAATGCGGGAAACCTGGGTTCAATCCCTGGGTTTGGAAGATCCCCTGGAGGAGGTTATGGCATCCCACTCCAGTATTCTTGCCTGGAGAATCCCCAAGGACAGAAGAGCCTGGTGGGCTACAGTCCATGCGGTCACAAAGAGACAGACACAACTGAGGGACTAAGCACAGCACACACCATGCCACTGAAGAGGTGTGTAGATTCATCCTCTCGTGTTTGAATTCATGTGAAACTTCCCCACAGTCCTCAGTTACTGACATCACCAATCAATGCTGCCTAAAGCAACAAATGATGACTTTGTCACTGGTCAGTGAGCCTAGATCTTAACCATTTGTATACCAGCTATTCCTGGGGTTTTAGCCTAAAAAGTTGTCTCCTGATGTGTCTGACCTGCCTGAACAGTCTCTGGGAAAGGCAGATTTTTAACCTGCTACATGTGCTTAAATATCGTAAAGCTCTTGTGTTTTCATACTGATCGACAACTTAGGATGCTGGCACGAGTGGTAAAGAACTCGCCTGCCAATGCAGGAGACATAAGAGACGTGAGTTTGATCCCTGGGTGGGGAAGATCCCCTGGAGGAGCGCATGGCGACCCACTCCGGTATTCTTGCCTGGAGAATCCCATGGACAGTCAGAGGAGCCTGGTGGGCTACAGTCCATAGGGTTGCAAAAAGTTGGACATGACTGAAGTGACTTAGCACAAAGATTCTTTAAAAAATTAAAAACGGCATTACTGTATGATCCAGTAATGATCTAGTAATTCCAATATGAATTGATCCAGTAACTCCACTTCTGGCTATCTACTGAAAATAATCACAGGAACCTAACAGAAAGGAAATCAGTTGCTGTGTATTATTTGACTGCGGTCTCCTTGGTGCAAAAACAAAATGGAAAAAACAAGTAAGAGTCACTCAGAAGTTCAAAAGGAAATTGTGAATTCAGCTAACAACATTTTGAGCACATTTAGTAAACTAAGTAAATGCATAAAAGGCTATTTTTTTGTGTGTATGTCCAAATCTGAGAGATATTTTGTGTCCTTTTGCTAAGGTGGATGTCTTGGATCTCAGTCACTCTGGGGCATGTCACATGAATCATACAGCCTTCTGTATTCTGTTTGAATAAAAGAAGTTCATAAAAAAAGAGGACTTCCCTGGTCCAGTGGTTAGGAATTGCCTGCCAAAGCAGGGGGCACATGGGTTCGGTTCCTGGTGCAGGAAGATCCCACATACTGCGGAGCAACTAAGCCCGTGCATCATGACTACTGCAGACTGCATGCCCTAGAACCCGAGCTCCACAATGAGAAGCCGGGGCACCACAATTAGAGAGTGGCTCCCACTCCCCGCAACTGCGGAAAGACCATAGGCAAAAATGCAGACCCAGTACAGCCAAAAAGTAAAAGAATCACTAGGACTCAAAGACATATATGTCCACCCACGTTCATAGCAGCATCATTCACAATAGCCAAAGCGCCGACACAACCCAACAGTTGATGAATGGATTAAACGAGCTGTGATCTACACATACGTGGAATGTTATTCATCTTTAAACAGAAAGGCAGTTTTGACACACAGTACAACAAGGATGAACCTTGAGGATATTATGTTAAGTGAAATAAGCCAGTCACAAAAAGAAAAACACTGTATGGTTTTACTTATATGGGATACCAAGAGTAGTCAAATTCATAGAGACAGCAGGATAGAGATTTCCAAGGGCTGGGGGTAGAGGGAAATGGAGAGTTGTTGCTTAAATGAAAATGTTCTGGAGATGGGGTGCACAGTGATGTGCATAGACTTAACGCTACTGAATTGTGCACTTAAAAGTGGTTAAAATGGTAAAGTTCATGTTCTCCGTGTTTTACCACAATTGCAATAAAACATGCTGGCAAGTAGGAGCCAGGCACAGACAAGCAAAGGCTGAGCAGATTAGCAGAGGCGCCTCGGGGCTCAGGAAAGGGATCAGAGTTCCCACCGAGGAGCTGGGGGTTGACCATGGCTCAGATTATCTGGGAGGTGCTTAGGGAGAAGAACTTCCTTCAGGGTCTGTGTCTTGGATCCGCAGAGCCTGATGGAGGGTGGCTTTGCTTGATTTAAGGAGGAGGAACTGGGAATTTTGAAAAACTGAACTCCCCCGAGAGCCCCCTCCCCGCCTACTCCTAGGTACCTCAATGCAGGGTGTGCTAGAATGTAAGCCCACTAGGGCAAGGACATTGTCAGCCTTGTTCACCAGTCAGTCCCCAGAGCCTGAAACAGTGTCTGGAATATAGCAGGTGCTCAATAAACACTTGTGCAACGAAAGAGTGAATTCTCATTCCCCCAGCCCAAGTTGTTTCCCTAAAAGTTACCTCTGAATGTCTCAATCTCCTGGTCCCCAACTTTCCGTGGCTCCTGTACAGAATGAGGTCTAGACGGCTTCGTGCAGCATGCGAGGCTCTTAGCATTCTGAGCAGTTAGGTGCCAGCCTCAGCTCATCTCATATCCCCCTCCGGTCTTCACCAGTTTCCAAAAATGCCCTGGGCTCGCTCACCCACATCACTTCTGTGTTTTTCACAAAGTTTTCAGCTTCTGTAAAATGCTAAAAGTCTCTGCATACTTCCAGGCACAGCAGATGCTAGGCAGAGGTGGAGTGATACTCAAGGGAAAAAGACAGGTTCCCCCAAACCTCACTTTGCACCATTTGACTCAACACCAATAATGCGATGGTGGGAGGGTGGGAGGCAGGGGCCACAACTGGCTTCTCAACCTAAGGACAGGCTGCCAGAGTTCAACCCTTGTTGAGATCAATGGATGGGGTAGGAGAAAGGAGGGAGCCAGGATCACAGTGGCCCTCCCAGGACCGGCCCTCTTGCCCTCTACCAGTACCTTCGGGCACAGCCTCTGAGATGGGCATCATGGGACAGACAGGGGATGGCACCTGGGCTGAACCAGGGCTTTAGGGACAGGGCCTGTCTTTGTCCAGGTAGGAGCCCCTAGCATGAGGCTGGGTTCTGTGGTGGGGCGGTGGGGACATCTGTAAAAGATATTGCACAGCTAATGAGGGCAGCGGGCTCAGTTGTCAAGAATGCAGGCTCTGGAGTAAGTCAGCCTTGACTTCAAGTCTGGGCCACTCCATCCTCTGTGATCTTGGACAGACTCCTCAACTTGTCTATGCCTCAGTTTCCCCATCTGTAAAATGGGAATGACCGTTGTACACACTGGTTTGAATTGATGTGAGGATTCAAGTGAACAATGCAAAGAAAGGAATCTGTTTAGCACAGATACCTATTTAGCTGGACACATACAGTTAACCTCTCACAAGGTGTTGGCTATTATTGTTGTTCAGTCACTGAGTTGTGTTCAATTCTTTGCAACCCCATGAACTCAGCACGCCAGGCTTCCCTCCTTCACTGTCTCCCAGAGTTCGCTCAAACTCATGTCCATCGAGTCGATGATGCCATCCAACCATCTCATCCTCTGTCATCCCCTTCTCCTCCTATTCTCAATGTTAATTTTTATTATTGATGTAATAACAAGAAATATTTGTATAGCATTTTAGAGCTAAATTAGAATGTGAACACCCGTTGCTAAATTAGGAAGTTGGGCAGGCTGGCATTATTCCCCCCATTTTATGCAGAGAGGGTATGTGGGATGGGGTTAATCTTATTGAAGCATCAATGCCAGACATCATTCACCACACTGGCTGGGTGATAGAAGATGCCCATTTTGTAGATATGAAACTGAGGCTCAGGAAGCCTTGGCACCTGCTTCCAGATGGTAAGTGGCAGAGCTGGATAGAACCCCAGATCTGTCTGACTCAAGCTGGTATCTGTGCCAAGAAAGTCAGAGGCAGAAGGGGAGTCCCGAGGAAAGAAGTCCTGCCTTGTGCTGTGCCCAGGAGAAGCAGGCTCCTAGCTTCTTGTCCTCACTCTCCTTCAGCCTCCAGGGCCGGCAGCCAAGACGGGGAGACCATAGTGGGCTGCAGTGGGGGATGGGACTGGTAAGTGGGGGTAGCCAAGACCCCCTATCCTCCTGGGGAGTCGAGAGGCCAGACCTTGGCGAGTCTTTTATGCCCCAGAGCCTCCTCTCCAGATACCAAGAGGGCACTTGATCCCAATTACAGAAAGTGGCTGGGTCAGCCGTCACCTTGAATGATCTGCACGCCTCAGATGGCAGCTGATTAACACCCAGACAGTACTTGCCTGGTCTTGGCCTTGATTTTGGGAGCCAAGGCCCTTCTGAGCCTCAGAGTGTGGCTGGATAGGTATGTCACCTCTCGTCAGCCCCCACATTGCAGACTGAGGGATCCCTGGAGTGGACCAAGAGCTCGGCACCCGTGAAGGTCATGCCCAGCTCTGCGGGTGTATGCATGACCTTGCATCAGCTTTCAGGGGCCCATTCTCTGTCCCCTAAGTTGAGCCATGTCCCAAAAAAGAAAGAAAAACACCAAGCCTCAGCCACCTCAAAGTGCCCCCTGCAGCTGGGCCACAGTGGGTAGAGGAGGCTGGCCCTCAAGTTCTCTGAAGATGGGGCTGACAATTTCTATTACGATTTGAGGAGTGTGTTTAATGTTACCCCATCCCTGTGTCTCATCATCCATCATCCTCGAGGAGAGCAGGGTGCAGCTCTGCAGGGCTTACATGCGCCAGGAAGGTCGTGAGGACGAAGAGCAGGCAGTCTGTGTGTTCAGGGCCAGGGATAGGATGGGTAGAGTCATCCAGGGAGGCCCCAGGGACAACAGAACTTCTGCACACCCTGAACTGCGCATGTCAGTTGCCCATGGCTGGGCTCTATGGCCTGTCAAGTGCTTCCCACAGCCACCTTTCCACGGACCTTCAGCGGAGCCCTGGGAGAAACACCCCCATTTGACCGAAGAGAACACTGAGGCTCAGGAAAAGATAGTGACTTGTCCAGAGCTACATGAGGGGCTAGTGGTGGAGTGGCTCCTGGACTGTGAGGCTGTTCAAGCCCAGGTCCAGAGATGGTCCCTGGGTCGTTGGGCTGGTCTCCTGGCTTCTGCACACACCTGAATGCCCCTGGGCATTCAGCCCCTGTACCTTTGGCTATCTTTGGCTACCTTTGGCTCCGAGATCACTATTGATGCACATGCCTCTCAAGCCTCTGACCACAAGATACACCAAATTCTGGAATGGACACTACCTCAGGGTTGATTTCGTTAGGGGAGAAGAAAAAAGAGTGGGTGGTATCATTTTGGGAGTGAGTACTCAGTGGGAGGACAGTGCCAGGAGCCCCCACTTCCCCACAAGGTGCCTTTGTGCTCATAAAGACAGATGCACCTTCCTCAGGCCAGATGAGGCTCCCGCACCAGGAACTTGGCTGGGAGGATGGAGTGGAGTTATTCTCCTACTAGCTTTGTTTAGGGATGCTCTGGTGCAGTGAACATCCTGCCCAATGGTGCCTCAGGGTTTTTGAGGACCCTGGTGCCCCAGAGCTGGGAAAGCTAAGCCTTGTCACCAACCTTGTCCTTAAATCTCTGATATCTCACTCAACTATTCTTAGATCTAAGCCCATCAAGCATCCCCAAGTCACCAGCCTGGAAGCAGAGCAGATTTTCTGGAATTGAGGAGGTTGGAGGGGTCGAATGAAATCACCACAACTTTCCTAATGCAGAGACAGGGACACTGAGTTCTAGAGAAAGTCACATTGATCCGCACACGGCCACCCAAGGCTTATACTCACCAAATGCGTGTGTAGCCATGCCCCATCTTCTTCTTGAGGGAAATTTGAATAAAGGACTAACGGGGGCGGGGTGGGGGAGGTCTTTCCCTCCCTGCTTTGAAAAGTCAGGTTTTGATTATGGTTTATTGCAAGGCTAAATTCCATTCAGAGCTTTTCAGGATGAATACAGTTCTTTGGCTTAGCCTGGCCCTAAAAAAAGGCACCAGCTGAAGAGTTGTTTCTCCTTCATGGAGAAAGGACATGGAGGAAGGAGCACTGACTTCTCTGTCACTGCCTGGGTTTTGTAAACTTGGGCAAGTTACCTGGAATCTGGAAGCCCCAGTTGGTGCAGCTGAAGGATCTATCAAGTGGGATGGCATCCTTCTTTGAGTGAGATGAGATGTGGAGGCAGGCAAGCACAGATGCCTGGGGCACAGAATGTACCGTAGACGGTGGGAGGACGCAGGGGAGGGATGCAGGAGTGACTTTAACTTCTGAGGTGGTCTAGCCATTTGGCCCCATATTTTAATCACCTTAAGACAATAAAGTTGGACCGAGTTCCTTGAATTAACCGAAATGTTTTTGGATCTTGCCCTCTCCCAGGACGACCTCCTAGATTAGGATAATTAGTCCTAGTTGGCTCCCCTCTGCCTGGCAGAGAGCCTCTGCTTTGTTCTAACACAGTGCTGTTTCATAGAAATGTAATGTGAGCCACAAATGTCATTTAAAATTCTCTAGTAGCCACATTTTAAGAAAGTAAAATGAAACAGGTGACATTAATTTATTAATACAGTTTATTCAGCTCAGTATGTCCAAAATATTATCATTTCAGCATGGAATCAATATAAAAATGTTAATGAGGTATTTCCTATTAAGTCTTCAAAATCCAATGAGTGTTTTATATTTATACATCTTAATTCAGACCAATTGCATTTCAAGTGATAAGTAGCCACATGTGGCTAGTGGCCACCGTATTGGACAGCACAGTTCTAAACTGTCTCCTTCCTTCTGGCTGGATGACTTAGGCAAATCCCTCTTTTCTCCGGACCACCCACCACCCCAATTGTTTAATAATGGCATTAGACTAGAGCAGGGATAGCAAATCTTAGCAGGCTCTCTGCCCCCTCTCACTGCACTTGTGGCAGACATCAATAATGGATAGCCTATCACTTACAGTCTTTCTCATTGAGTCTGGACCTGGCCTCTGAATCTCTTTACCCCAACAGACATTAGCAGGTGATCACCGTCCAAATGAACTATCTTTGGCATGTTGAACCTTGACATTCTCAATGGGCTTGTGGCTTTCTGACACACAAAGACCTAGAGTCTGGGTTTCTGCCATTCTGTCTCTTTCATGTCTATAAATCCGCCTCCCACCTCCTCTCAGGCATTGTTTAATTTAGACTAGAGACGCCCATCACTCGGGTTTTTTGTTATATATTTCAGATACTTTTTTCTAGCTCACTCTGATCCCACTGGAGTCTCAGAGATAGAGCTGCGTGCCAGGCAGAGGCCTGGGTGAAGGTCAGTTCTGAGTTGTTAGCCTGTGATCTGATGGGAATCTTCATCTGCTGAGCCATGAGTTATGGGTGCAGTCACTGAACATGAGTCTTCCATGGAATGGAAACTGAGACTTCATGGAACCATCAGCTGTAATCTGTTCCACCTTAGTTATCCAGAATCATGGAGCAATAAAGCTTCTTCACATATTTGAAGTTTTAGACAATTAAAGATAATCGAAGGCTGTGCTTTCTAGATACAACTTTTTCTTAATTTTTTTCCAGGAAAAATTTTCTCAAATTGGTCATATATAAGCCTATCTGTTAGAGAACTCTGAATAACATTTAATCTTTTTTAAGGATGAATTAAATTATGTCATTGTTCTGTGCTTCAATACCTTGAGAGTGTGCTCAAGACACCCAGGTGTGGAGGTACTGTGGGTCTTTGCCCTTAATGTCCCACAGGGCTCTGTTATTTCAAGTCTCTCTCATTTTCCTGTCAGGATGTGGGCTGTCATTTCCTGATGTACCACTGCTGAAACACCATGTCTCTCCCCACTCTAATCTGTGTTTCTTCTTTAGATTTGAAAAACCACATCACTGTGATTGTTAGAATAATTTGTCAAGTAAGAGGAATTAAGCCCTAAGTAGGACTTCATGGAAATCTTCTGTGAGTAAACACGTATGGCTAAAGCAACAACATCCTAGGGTTCTATTTTGGACTAGCGAGGTTTCCAAATAATTAAGCTTTGAATAATTTACTGTCAATACTGTATGATTTAGCATTTAGTTATTTCCTAAATATTTCATGTTCATTTAAAAAATGCTTAATGCCACTAGTATATAGAGGATGCACACTAAATACTCCTGTGGATACACAGAGCTGGTTCTCATAGACACAGAGGCAGAGGAAGGAGAAGTGATTGAGACTGGGGCAGTCAGGATGGCTTCCTAAGAGTGAGGCAGGGCTTCCAGGCAGAAGCAGGACACTCAGATGAGCACATTTCATCAGCTAAAGAATACTGATAAGGAGAATAAGGGTTTCTTTTTTTTTTTCTATCTCTTTAAAGAAATTAGATGTTTTTCATACATGCCACCTTCTTAATGTTCCTAGGTAGAGTTCTCACTAGGAGGGAATTTGAAGGTTTTTGATTAGTCCCTATAAGGAAACTTCTTTTTCCCTTCTGTGAAATGGGGGTTCTCTTGGCTCTGCCGATTTAAAAACTCTGAGTGAGAAACACTTTGGAGACTGTCACATGCTCTAAAGATTAAAGGAAAGGAAACATAGACGTATTTCAAAAAGTGTCCACTCAGCAAAAATGTAGATTAAATGTTAGTGACGTAAGGAACACAGGACCACGTGCAGACCTTCACACGTCACAGATTCAAGTTCCTTTGACCCCTGTCTCCTAGTCCTGGCCCCCTAATCCACTCCACAGAGATAATCTCTGGTATCATACTGTGAATTTTTCCAGACATGTTTCTGTGTGTTTACAGACATGTGCCTATTCTTGTGGAAATATATGATGACGTTTTTTGTTTGCTTGTTTGTTTTTATTGGAGAATAATTGCTTTACAATGCTGTTTTGTTTCTGCTATACAACAGTGAATCAGCCATATGTATATGTATGTCCCTTCACTTTTGAGGGGGTTCTCTCGGCTCCCCTTGTGACTCAGATGGTAAAGAATCTGCCTGCAATGCAGGGGACCTGGGTTCAATCCTGGGTTGGGAAGATCCCATGGAGAAAAGAATGGTTACCCACTCCAGTATTCTTGCCTGGAGAATTCCATGGACAGAGGAGTCTGTTGCACAATCACCCATGGGGCTGCAAAGAGTCAGACACGACTGAGTGACTAACACTCCATCTTAAACCTTTCCCCCACCCACCATCCCACCCCTCTAGGTCATCACTAGGGCGCTGAGTTGAGCCCCATGTGCTAGACAGCAGCTTTCCACTAGCTCTCTATTTGATATATACACGTTTTGCTTTGATTTGCTATAAATTGGCTCAAACTACTATGCTTCTTTCTGCCCCAAAACACGCCTTCACAACTGCCCCTTGTGAGAACGTATAGACTTACATTATTCTTTAATGACTGCACAGTGTTTCACAGCGTGGCCACACTGGTTTAATCAGACATTCCCCGCCTGATGGACATTAAGTTTGCTTCTAGTTTTTCAACTTTTATAAGTCATGTTGTGACCTCTGCACCCACCTCTTTGGACACAGTGGTATGTTTCTTTGTGGCGTCACCATGTGCATGGAGGCTAAGTCGTCTCAGTCGTGTCTGACTCTTTGCAACCCCATGGACTGTAGCCTGCCAGGCTCCTCTGTCTATGGGGATTCTCCAGGCAAGAATACTGGAGTGGGTTGCCATGGCTTCCTCCAGGGGATCATCCTGACCTAGGGATCAAAATTGTGTCTCTTCTGTCTCCTGCATTGGCAGGCAGATTCTTTACCACTAGTGCCATCTGGAAGGCCAATTGGAATTTTAGTAACCACGGCCAAACTGCCTTCTAAAATAGCTGTGCCCCCTTCTGCTCCCACTGAGAGTAGCTAATGGCAGCCATTTATCCCCATACTCCCCAGATCCTGACCTCAGCACTCCATGGAGACCCAGCAGGAGGAGTCCAGCTTTGTCCATCCGGCAGCCATGCCCCCGCCCCCACAAGGTGATGCTTCTTCGGAGATGAGGGTCAAGAGTCAAAGAGAGAGTGCACTCCCATTTCTGGTTGATGCTCTGGGTGCCTAGGACCTATGATTTCTTGCCTAAATGGTCCTTCAGGACCCCTGTGGTTCTCTTCTCTGAGTCTATCCCCCCTCAAAGGTGGGATACAATCTTGGCATGTGTGCCCCTGGCCCTGAGGAGTGGCGGTGTGCAGACAGGGCTAGTTGTGTGGAGAATCCACACAACTCTGGGAGGGGCCCCCACAATGGGCCATACAGCTGGGGGAGGAACATTAAGAAGTGGGGCTTCTTGAACTTGGCTCCACATATGTTCTGGGTGGTTGTGAGACTGTCAACCTTTGTGATTTGGATCCAACATTCTCTAGCATGTTTAATCCTCCCAACTCTGCAAATGTGTGTGTGTGTGTGTGTGTGTGTGTGTGTGTTGGGGATGGGGCTCAGCTTTCCCTTTCTGGTGGTTCAGCTGGTAAAGAATCTACCTGCCAGTGCAGGAGATGCAAGAGACATGGGTTCGATCCCTGGGTCAGGAAGATTCCCTGGAGAAGGAAATGGCAACCCGTTCCAGTATTCTTGCAAATTCTGGAAAATTCCTTGGACAGAGGAGCCTGGCGGGCTACAGTCCATGGGTCACAGAGTTCGTTGCAGCTGAGTGTACACACACACATGCACTTAGGAAATGTACCCCAAGACTCAACCAGAATGTGACCAGCAGGTGACCGAAGCCCAGGCTGGCTGGACCCCAAAGCCCACTCTGTCTTCACCCCCAAGTCAGATTCATCATCATTTTTCTCTTCCATCCTAATTTCCAACCAATTTGATTCTCCCTTTAGAAAGGGTCCCTCTTCCTCCCCATCTCCAGAAAGGGGGAGCCCCATGTCTGGGGTGGGGGCTGCCTCCTGGGACTCATTTCCAGCCAACCCAGAGCACTTCAAAGGGCCTCCTTCTCAGGAAGCACGCTCTTCATGGAAATTAAACACACTGAGCAGGTGTCTCTCCTCCCCTGCCCCTCTCCGGAGAGATGGGCAGGGGCTGCAAGGGAGCTGAAATAAACGGTGCAGATAAACCTCAGCACCCGTTAGCGACAGCTCCCAGAATTTAAAGGGACACGTAATCACTCCTAATACACATCCAGGGCAGAGAGCCAGATGTCGCTGATGGCAAAGAGCATTGTTGGCAGGGAGAGGAGCTGCCAGCCTGCCCTGCCCCCCGACCCGGGCTCAGGCTGACAGGGCTAAGGCCAGCTTTCTGAACCATCACCACCTCTAATGTGGTCCTCTTCCTCTTCTTCCTTTTCCCCGCTGTCACCATTACCGTGGATGCCTCCATTTGTAAAGAGCTGGATCTGGCTCTGTGGCTCAGCTCATGAAAGCCTTCACACAAGCCCATGAGGAAGGAAATAGTATTCCTATTTTGCAGATGAGGAAACTGAGGCTCAGAAAGGGGAATGCTTGCCCAAAGTTGTACTCTCCAAATGAGGGCATAGACAATATGCAAATGTGGGCTCTGTGACTCCAAAACTGGGGAGGGCCACTTCCTGGAGTGCCCATTGCCCCAGGGCACAATGTCTTGGGAGGCTGAGCCCAGGGTCAGAGGGGCCATTAAGAACCAAAAGGTCCCATGCATGTCCCATACTCCCCCAGAACAGCCCCTTTGCCCCCGCAGGACTTGCCTGAGGATGGAGGTCCACCTGCATCTGATGCCCTGGATCCCATCTCTCCTGCCACCCAGTGGTACTGGGACAACCAAAACAGAAAGCCCTGAGGAATCCTAACCACCTGGGCCCAGTGGGGGACATAGCTGTTAGCTCTGACCTATGACTTTAGGAGGGGCTTCCCTGATGACTCAGTGGTAAAGAATCCGTCTGCAATGCAGGAGACACAGGATATGTGGGTTCGATCCCTGGGTCGGGAAGATCCCCTGGAGGAGGAAATGGCAACCCGTTCCAGTATCCTTGCCTGAAAAATTCCACGGGCTACAGTCCAAGAGATCGCAAAGAGTCGGACATGACTGAGTACTCACACAGCATGATTTAGGAGCTTCTGCTTCTAGACACCTTCCCTGTGGGCCTCTGAGGTGCCACCCCTGCCCAGTCATGCTGCCAGGTTAAGCATTGCCCCTTTCAGCTCCTCTTTGAAAAAGCAATGAGTCTGGAGACACATTTAGTCTCTACCACTTTGGAGTGAATTAATTTGCATTGACAGAAGCCTGAGGGCAGCATGGAAGCAACTGGGCCCCTGGTAAAAATGAGAATGTGTGCCAAGAGCAAGGGAGCCGGGCCTTGTCTGCATTACTGGAGGCTCCCAAGCCCTCCTGGGGACCCAGGGCTGGGCCGGCTCTGGGGCAATTAGACCACAAGGAAGACCAGCCCGACTTGGGACGTAGCCTCTTTTATGCAGGCATTAGTGACCAGTGGCTGAAGCAGGGCTCAAAATAGGTCTGGAAGGACAGGGGCAGCCCAGAGAGGGAAAGCAGTTCACCCAAAGACAAACAGCACATGTGGTGTTGAGTCAGAACATTTATGCACACCCGTGATTCTGAGAATGCCCATAGCTACCCCTGCCCCAGACAAAACACTCTCACCAGTTTCTGAGCCGGAGAGGTCAAGGGTGGGGTGGGGTGTCAATTCCAGGCCTTAGCCCTGGCAGCAAGGTCTGCTTCCTAGGAACGGTCAGGGCAACGATATCCCCGTTTTGCCAATGGGACAAAGGAGGCTCAGAGCAGTGATTAGATGTCACACTGAAGGGGCAGAGTTAGAATTTGAAGGCAGGCCCCCTGGCCTCTTTAAGTGTCAGGCTCCAGAGATTCCTCTCTGGCCAAGAGACCTCAGGCCACAGCGTCACACCCTCTCTCCCCCTGGGCGCTGCACCCACTCTGGGCCCCTTTGAAGGTGGCTATAAGTGGCTCCTGTTGGCATGTGGGTCTGTCTGGGGCGGGTAAGTAAGTGGCTTTGGTGACGAACGGGATGTCGGCCCTTCTCCCGTGCTATGTTTAGAAAGGTGTCAGTCCCCAAACAGCCTGTCTCCGAGGTCATCCAGGAGGTAATCATGAGTGTCTCTAAAACCCTGTCTCTGACCTTTCTGCACTCAGACACGGGGCCACCAGAGTCACCAGGTGGGATGTGATTTGAACGTGGCTGGTGGGTATGGCGGGGACATGCCACCCTCCTGGCCCCAGGGAAAGAGTAGAGGCTGGGAAACGGGGCTGTCCTCTCCCCTTGCTCCATCAGATACTAGTGAACATGCAGGGGATAATGCTTGTGAAAGAGTGCTGATTCACACATGCCAGACACACATGCGCACACATACAACACACTCATATGTGTACCCTCATATGTGCACACAGAGGTACCCACACACAGAGTGGGGAGAGGAGGAGTTTTAAGTATATTCTACACAATCCTTAACATTTCAAATGTTTCTCTATATCTGTGATTCTGTTTCTTTTTTGTTTTATTCACTAGTTTGCTTTCAGTTGGGCTTCCCTGGTGGCTCAGAGGTTAAAGCATCTGCCTGCAATGCAGGAGACCTAGGTTCCATCCCTGGGTCGGGAAGATCCCCTGGAGAAGGAAATGGCAACCCACTCCAGTATTCTTGCCTGGAGAATCCCATGGACAGAGGAGCCTGGTGGGCTACAGTCCACGGGGTTGCAAAGAGTCGGACACGACTGAGCGACTTCACTTCACTTTGCTTTCAGTTCAATTCAGTTGCACAGTCGTGTCCGACTCTTTGTGACCCCATGAATCCCAGCCATCAGGCCTCCCTGTCCATCACCAACTCCCGGAGTTCACTGAGACTCACGTCCATCGAGTCAGTGATGCCATCCAGCCATCTCATCCTCTGTCGTCCCCTTCTCCTCCTGCCCTCAGTCCCTTCCAGCATCAGAGTCTTTTCCAATGAGTCAACTCTTCGCATGAGGTGGCCAAAGTACTGAAGTTTCAGCTTTAGCATCATTCCTTCCAAAGAAATCCCAGGGCTGATCTCCTTCAGAATGGACTGGTTGGATCTCCTTGCAGTCCAAGGGACTCCCAAGAGTCTTCTACAACACCACAGTTCAAAAGCATCAATTCTTCGGCACTCAGCCTTCTTCACAGTCCAACTCTCACATCCATACATGACCACAGGAAAAACCATAGCCTTGACTAGACGGACCTTTGTTGGCAAAGTAATATCTCTGCTTTTTAATATGCTGTCTAGGTTGGTCATAACTTTCCTTCCAAGGAGTAAGCGTCTTTTAACTTCATGGCTGCAGTCACCATCTGCAGTGATTTTGGAGCCCCAAAAAATAAAGTCTGACACTGTGTCCACTGTTTCCCCATCTATTTCCCATGAAGTGATGGGACCAGATACCATGATCTTCGTTTTCTGAATGTTGAGCTTTAAGCCAACTTTTTCACTCTCCTCTTTCATTTTCATCAAGAGGCTTTTGAGTTCCTCTTCACTTTCTGCCATAAGGGTGGTGTCATCTGCATATCTGAGGTTATTGATATTTCTCCCGGCAATCTTGATTCCAGCTTGTGTTTTTTCCAGTCCAGCGTTTCTCATGATGTACTCTGCATATAAGTTAAATAAGCAGGGTGACAATATACAGCCTTGATGTACTCCTTTTCCTATTTGGAACCAGCCTGTTGTTCCATGTCCAGTTCTAACTGTTGCTTCCTGAGCTGCATACAGGTTTCTCAAGAGGCAGGTCAGGTGGTCTGGTATTGCCAACTCTTTCAGAATTTTCCACAGTTTATTGTGAGGCTTTGGCATAGTCAATAAAGCAGAAATAGATGTTTTTCTGGAACTCTCTTGCTTTTTCCATGATCCAGCGGATGTTGGCAATTTGATCTCTGGTTCCTCTGCCTTTTCTAAAACCAGCTTGAACATCAGGAAGTTCACAGTTCATGTATTGCTGAAGCCTGGCTTGGAGAACTCTGAGCATTACTTTACTAGCATGTGAGATGAGTGCAATAGTTTGCTTTAAGATTCCACACATAAGTAACATCATACAGTATTTGTCTTTCTCTGTCTGACTTACTTCACTTAGCATACTACCCTTCAAGTCCATCTTGTTGCAAATTTCATTCTTTTTATGGCTGAGTAGTATTTCATTGTGTATGCACACCATATCTTCTTTATCCATTCATCTATTGATAAACACATAGGTGCTTCCATATCTTGGCTATTATATATAATACTGCTAAGAATATTGAGATGTGTGCATCTTTTCTAATTAGTGTTTTCATTTTTTTTTTCTGATATCTACCCAGGAGTGGAACTACTGAGTCATATGGTATTTCTAGTCTTAGTTTTCTGAGAAAACTCCATGCTATTTTGCACAGTGGCTGCACCAATTTACCTTCCCACCAAGGGTGTGTGAGGGTTCCCTTTTCCTCACCAACATTTTTTTTTTTTTTAGTGCTAGCGATTCTGACAAGTGTGAGGTGGTATTTCATTGTGGTTTTAATTTGCATTTCTCTAATGATTAGCAATGTTGAACATCTTTTAATGTGCCTGTTGGCCATCTGCATTTCCTTTTTGGAAAAATATTTTTTCCAGTCTTCTGCCCATTTTAAAATTGAATTGTTTGCTTTTTTGACATTGAGTTGTATGAGCTGTTTATATATTTCAGATATTAACCCTTTATGGTGATTTACTCATTAAGTCGTGTCCGACTCTTTGCAACCCTGTGGACTATACCCTGCCATGCTCCTCTGTCCATGGGATTCTCCAGGCAAGAATACTGGGGTGGGTTGCCATTTCCTCCTCCAGAGGATCTTCCCGAACCAGGAATCGAACCTGGGTCTTCTGCATTGCAGGCAGATTCTTTACCAACTGAGCTACAAGGGAATCCCCATGTATATACACAGGTATCCTATAAACATTTAATGAGAGCTGGTTATGGTTGGATTTATATCCACCACTTTACTGTATTTTTGTTGTCATTTTTCTTTTATTCTGTTATTATTTATTATTTGTCCCCTCAAGTTTTATCCCCTTGTCCTTCTTTCTGCCTTCCTTTGGATTAGTTAAATATATTTTAAAAATTCAGTTCTAATTTATGTATTACCTTTTTAGCCATGTACTTTTTTAGTTATATTTTTCAGTGGTTGCTCTAAGGATTTCAGCTTATATCCTTCCATTTCCACAGTACGCCGAGAGTAATATTGCACTACTTGATGTGAAATGGAAAAAACCTGCAACTTATAAGTCCATTTGCTGCCCCTGCTACCTCTGTATCCACCCATCCTTTATGCTATTATTGTTATATTAAACACATCTACATGTATTATAGCCCCCACCCTGCCATGCCATAATATTTTGCTTTAAGCAATTCTATATATGCTAAAGAAATGCAGAGAAAAAATACTTTTATATTTATTCACATATTTCCCATTTCTATGCTTATTATTCTTTGTGAATATTCAAGTTTATATCTGGTACCATTTCCCTTTAATCTGAAGAGTGGTCTTCAGCATTCTTTGTAGTACAGACCTGAAGGGGACATACTTTATTAGCTTTTTAAATCTAAAAATGTCTCATTTCATCTTTGATTGAACATCCCCAGTTAGAGTGACCAGCCATCCTGGTTTGCTAGGGACTGAGACATTTCCTGGAATGTGGGACTCTAGATGCCAAAACCTGGGAAGTCTGAGTGTCAAATACGACATACTTTCCATGGTTTAACCTATTCTGTCCTCACAATAACTCCATCAATGTGTGTTATTAATTTCCATTTTATAACTGAGGAATCCAAGGCCCAAAAAGGTTTACTAACTTGACTAGGACATGTAGTCAGAGACAGCCAGAGCTACAATCTGAACCCAGAGCCCACGCGTTGAACATGACAGCAGACATATGTTACGTGTTTAGCTCAAGGACTGACTCACTGGACATGACTATGAATGTCCGCTTTTGTCACTGTTACAGGGAAGGGAACAGGAGAGTTTCATTGACTTAAAAAAAAAAAAAAAACTGTTGTACACCCACTAATTGGAGCCCATAATCTTTTCTTAGGAAGAAAATCTTTGCTCCATTTTACCTGTCTATTTCTTAGCAAGTACCTTTCCATCTGAGAAGTCCTCTTACTTGATATTATTATTTGTTAGAATGATGATAATTACAATAGCACGCCTGCTCAGTCATACCTGACTCTTTTGCAAGCCCATGAACTGTAGCCCGTCAGACTTCTCTGTCCGTGGAATTTTGCAGGCAAGAATGCTGGAGTGGGTTACCATTTCCTCCTCCAGGAGGTCTTGCCAACCCAGGGACTGAACCTACATCTCCCGCATTGCAGCAGATTCTATACGACTGAGCCACTGGGGAAGCCCTGGGAATGGGAGAGTTGGAAGAAGAGGGAACAGCCTGGACGGATGCTCAGAAGTAAGAGAGATCAGGAACCAGGGAGTTCATTGGCCAGAGACCAGATGACGGGAAAAAGGAGGCAAGAGCTGGGATCAGATACGGCTTTCATTTTCCAAACCAGCTTTGGCAAAGCCTAGGTTGCAAGATTAAAGAAGATTCAGTCATTAAGAGAAATATTTTCATATAATATTTTTAAAAGTCCAAAATATCCACAATGAACATATTAACATTTTAAAGACAAGATCTGACCCTCCACTTGCACAATTTGACCTCATTTTCCTCACCCTAATCCCAGCCCTGTCAGACCTGCTTTCATTTAACTTTTTTCTCTAAAGATTTTTTTGATGTGGACCATTTTTTAAGTCTTTACTGAATTTGTTACAATATTGCTTCCATTTTTATTTTTTGTTTTTTTTTTGCCTCAAGGCATGTAGCATCTTATTTCCCTGACCAGGGATAGAACCTGCAGGCTCTGCATTTGAAGGTGAAGTCCCAACCACTGGACCACCAGGGAAATCTTTATGCAACACTTTGATATTTTGTTCATTGTGGAATTTTGGGAGACTTAATTTTGATTTTTTAAGAAAATAGCACATTAAAATATTTATCTTGAGGACTAAGTATGTTGTTGTCACTGTTTAATTGCTAAGTCAGACTCTTTTGCTACCCCACGGACTGTAGCCCACCAGGCTCCTATGTCCATGGGATTTCCCAGGCAAGAATACAGGAGTAGGTTGCCATTTTCTACTCCAGGGGATCTTCCTGACCCAGGGATTGAACCTGCATCTCCTGCATTGACAGGTGGATTCTTTACGACTGAGCCACCAAGGAAGCACCCCTTAAATTTTGCCACCCAGGTGAGTGCCTGGCCTTTCATTCTTGTCCTGGCCCACGACATTCCTAGTGGTTGTCCTGGAGAAATTGTTATAGCATCTCCCTTTCACTCTCAGAAGTGTCTTGGTTTGTGTGACAAATTAGACAGTACCGCTCCCCCGCCCCAGCACTAACACAGACTTGGACACTCGGCCATGCGCAGTAAGTATTGCCAAGTCCATGGGTGAGAGGTGGACATCCCTTTTCAGGTCTCAGAACCACAGCTCAAAGGTCTCTTTCCTGCCCCCTTCTGCCCATGGTTCCATGGCTTACACCCTGGGTTGGGGGGTATTCGGGGGAGAGAGCGCTCTCAGACATGGCATTGCTATTTCAGGGCAGACGATGGCTTCCTTCTCTAGCCCAAATGAAACCTTTCCTCTCCCAAATTCCTCAGCCCTCTCATTAGCGGTTGTGTTTGTGGATAATAGCTATAATGAGGAGGCAATAAAAAAAATCCAGAATGTGCTGCCCGGCCTCTCTTTACCCCTTCCAGAGGGAGCGCCTGCCAGCTCTGGCTGAGGTCTTAATGACTCTGAGGTGGACTCAGGGGCCAGTAGTGGGCATTTGTATTACAGCTGGATTATTTAATCCCCATTAGTTTAAAATGTCGGGCCACAGGCCAGGAGCCCAGGAAAATAAGTGGTGACAGGTGAGAGAAAAATAGCCTCCCGGCGGCCTCTGCAGCCACTTCAAAGGCCACGGCCCTGCCAGGTAATTGAGCCGTAATGGACACCATGTCCGGGAAACGGGTTGGCCAGAGACGCCCCAGCACACGGGAAAGTAGATGGCAGGGAAGCAGGGAAGGGTTGGACTGGCCGGGCCAGACCCAGGATGGCCCCTGTAATTAGGCCAGGACGGAGCAAATACCTTTTCTGTCAGCCGCTGTGTGGAGTTACTCACGACTTCCATTTTGGGAGGAGGGAAGAGCGCCTTGGGCTGGAGAGAAGTCAACCTCTGGAGGAGCCCATCTCTTCACTGCCCTGGCCTCCCCCAGGATCTGGTCCTTAGAGGGAGGAAGCAGTCGTGTGTTTGCGTGTGTTTGCACGTGCATGTTCATGTGTGTATTTGTGCCTGCATGCATGTTTGCATACATGTGTGCTTACATGAATGTGTGTCTTGTGCATGTGTTTGCATGTGTCTTGTGTGAATGTGTATTTGCATGTATATGTCTTATGTGTGTGTTTGCATGTGTGTTTGTATGTATGTGCCTTATATGTGTCTTGTATGTGTGTGTTTGCATGTGTGTGTTGTGCATGTTTCATGCATGTGTCTTGTGTGCATGTGCTTGCATGTGTGTATCTTGTGTGTATGTGTTTGCATGTATGTGTGTTTGTGTGTGTGTGTCTTATATGCATGTGCTTGCATGCATGTGTGTATTTGAATGTATGCGTCTTGTGTGTATGTGTTTGCATGCATGTGCGTGTTAGCATGTATGTCTTGTATGTATGTTTGCATGTGTGTATGTTTGCACGTGTGTGTTTCATGTGTTTGCATGTGTGTGTCATGTTTATGCGTTTGCATGCATGTGTCTTCTGTGTTTGCATGCATGAGTATGCGTTTTCACATATGTGTTGTGTTTGCACATGCGTGTTGTGTGTGTGTGTGTTTGTGTGTGTGTGTGTGTGTATGTGTCTTCCGGGTGTGTGTGTGGTCCCTCTGTGTTTCCTTTTCTCTCTCATCCTTATTTGGAAACTCACTTGAGGAAGGTACTACAGCACCCTGCATCCATCCATTAGGACCCTTGAAGCAGTCCTCCCCTCCAGCCAGATGTCTTATTGAATTTCTAGAACTCCAGCTGAGGGTTGGAGGCTGGATTAGCTGTTTAGAGAGTGGCTCCAATCAGCAGGGTGCAGAAAAGGGGCTCTCCACCCTGCAAAGGCCAGGGCAGGTCCCAGGCTCGCTGACTCTCCTGGCAGAATCTGTTTAAGACTGTCCCAGCACTCTGACTCCCACAGAGAGGTGTAGGGGGTCAGGCAGCCCATGTCTGGAGAAGCACTGAAGCAAAGTACAGCCTTTTCCACACTGCAGTCATTAGAAGACCTCCTTCACCCATGTTCCCGCAGTCCACAGTCTACTTTGACCATTCCTGGTTATAAAATTTTTCATTAAATCGACTCACTTGTGAGCTTAAATTTACTTTTAAAAGAAACCTGTGATTGCTAACAGAAATGGAAAAATCAAGGTCATTTGGTGTAAAAAAAAAGCATATCATGATAAAAATGAGTACAGTGAACAGAGAAGGCAGTTTTCCCTTCTAGTTCGCTACCATGGCTGCTCAAAGTTCAAGTTCAAGGTGGATTCTCTCTTTGTAAGCAAGTGTAAGCGAAGTGTCAAGACATTCTAGTGCCAAAGACTTGGTCAAGGTTACTCAGCTCATTCATGAAGTGGTGGAGCTGGGCTTTGAACCCAGGCCGGCTCTGAGCTCTGAACCACTGGGACAGAGCTGTCTCTCTCCCTGTGCATGCACGTGTAGCCATGTGTGCGTGGCCTGGCTGTGAGAGCGTGTGCGTGGGTGTCAGGGCCCGCGTGAGTCAGATGGCATGTCTGCAGCCTGGACCACCATCAGGCAGCTCAGACTGAGAAGAGTTTACTTTGCAAAACCAAACCCTGCTCATTTCAGTTTGTTAACATGAAAGCTGCCTCTAATTCCATCTACAAATACCACATTCTCCGAACTACAATTGGCAGGAGTGGCCAGCATCGCCCCATTTTGCATTCCTTCGAGTCACCAAGTGGAGCGTGGCTATAATTCAGGATTCAGCACTCAGGTTTCATGAGACAACATCAAAAATGCCTGTGTAACCACCCGACTCCTCCGAGGCCCCGGGAGGGGGCAAGGATGCAACCCAAGCCTGCAGACTGCTGCCCAGTCCCTGCCCAAGACGGGGGCCAGGCTGGCGGCCCTCTGCCGCCCAGACAAGCGTGGGCTCTGTCGGAGCTCAGGCTCAGGGCCGGCTGCCCACACGGGCACTGCCTCACTGCCCGCCACAAGGACAGGGAGCTTGGTTTATAAATAAGCACCTAGCGGCCTCTCACCTTCCCACTGGGATCAGGCATTTCTCTGGCCAAGGGACAGGAACCCATCTGGCTGAATGCTGCCATTGACAGTGGCCAGAAGTGGAGGGGATGGCAGGGCGGCTGTGGGCTCTATGCCCACAGGCTTGGGGCCCCACTGTAGGGCTCCTGAAGGACCAGGGAGGAGGCAGCAGGGCCTGGGAGTTCAGTGCCTCCATGAACACCCCAGGTCTCTCCTGGACCATCACAGTTCTGCCTCTGAGGGTCCCCAGGGCTGTTGTCCTAAAGCCCAGCTCTGATCTCAGAACTTCTGAAGCCCATCAGTGTCCCCCTCCCCACAAAATCGAGTCTAAGAAATTCCAGAGCCTGGTTGTCAAGAACTCTTCCAGTCCAGCTCCAATATAGACCAGGTAGGAACCTTAGATGGAGAAGGCAATGGCACCCCACTCCAGTACTCTTTCCTGGAAAATCCCATGGATGGAGGAGCCTGCTAGGCTGCAGTCCATGGGGTCGCTAAGAGTCAGACAGGACTGAGCAACTTCACTGTCACTTTTCACTTTTATGCATTGGAGAAGGAAATGGCAACACACTCCAGTATTCTTGCCTAGAAAATCCCAGGGACAGGGGAGCCTGGTGGGCTGCCGTCTATGGGGTCGCACAGAGTCAGACACGACTGAAGCGACTTAACAGCAGCAGCAGCAGGAACCTTAGATGGTAAGGTGTCACTCCGAGTATTCTTGCCTGGAGGATCCCATGGACAGGGTGGCAGCCATAAGGTGGATTGAACCTTCATCTCCTGCATTGCAGGCAAATTCTTCACTGCTGAGCCACCAGGGAAGCCCCTCGATTTAGTATAGGAAACACTTTAAGCATACATTCATTAGCTGGGATATACATGCTAAAGATTATCTATCATAGAGTTACATACATAACATCATATACAGGCACATACATTTAAACACACAGTCATATGTTATGCATACTTCCACATACATAGGTTCATGTCCCCTACCTGTTTACGTATAAAGCTGAGCACACAATGCTGTGCCAGATATTCACAAATTCTGAGACTGTGTATTTATTTGTGCCCTATATACATTCACACACAAATGTAGCTCATATAATTTTAGGCACATGCAGAATCACGTGGTGTGCATGCATACACGTGGCCATGCTCCATATTTATCTATTCAGTCATACTCCATATGTATGTCTTCATCTGAAGTCATATGGCATATTCATTTATATTGAATATAAATATTCAGGTGTGTATATGATCGGAATCCTGGATAAAGTGATAGCTTATTTCCTTAAAAAGAAACACACAGTTGATTAATTTTCCCCCTGAATTTCTCTCTTGTCAAATGGGAGGAAAAAGTTGTTGTGTTTGTGTATCAGGCCCATTAGCCTAGATAAACTGTTGGCCTTCTCTAATGATTAATGACAGAATAGTGCAGTTGTTGCAAAAATAAGTCATGCGGTGAGGAAAGAACTGAAGATTATATCTAACACCAGGGGATGGCTTATTAATCTCACTTCTGGAGGAATTCCTGAGTAAATCAGTCTCCTTTATTAATGATATTTCACTCTGCTCCGCGAGACATCTTTTATCCAGCCAGAAGGGCAATTATCTATTTAGGCCAGGAAACAATATTAGTTACTGCCTCAGCTCCAGGGCAAGGAGAGAAGCCAAGTCAAGAAGGAGAAAAAAACAGAGCCGAGGGCTCCTGTTCCCAGACTGACGGATGCCGGGGTCCCTTACACCTCTGAGCAGGTTCCTTGTCCTGCGCCAAAATGGCTTGTGTATGTGAGTGTGTGCATTTAAGGGTATGTATGAGTGTGTGTGTGTGTGTGAGACTGGGGTGAAGGGACCTGGGGAGATATTCTCCCTCCCCTGCCTGAAATACCCAACACTGACTCATTCATTCTATGAGCATCTAAGCACCTGCTATGTGCAAGGCCTTAGCCAGGGCACTGAGGGGCCCCTGGAATGAAGAAGGACACCCTCCCCTCTGGGCCTCCACCCTGGAGTCCACTCTGCTTTGAAACTTTGTTTTCATCTGATGCTTCTTCGATTGCAGTATGGGAGAACGGGATTAGCTAGTAAGCCATAATAGCAAAAGGGAGGCGTATGTTCTAGATTTAAATGACCATTTTTCTCGGATGTTTTCATTGCCACATGGCAGTGACTCTACAGACATGACAAGAAAAATGGGGGAGCTTATGTAGCTGGTTACTAGGAAAAACAACCAACTTACTGACCCTCTCAAAGAAGGTTTAGTGAATTTGCCCGTTTGTTGTCTTAGGCATTCTTTCATTGAGCGGGCATGTATGGAGCACCCACTGTATACCAGCATCTGTGGTAAACTGTGGAGAGTCAACCATGAGGAAGACATGACTCTTGCCTGTCAAGAGTGTTTAATGGGACATGGGGCGTGAAAACAAAATAACAGCGTTGCAAGATAATGAAGGACACGTGAGTTCTATGCACCTAGTGCAGTGGCAGGCCCAAAGTGTGTGTGTGTGTGTGTAGCAGATGGGGGAAATCACTGAGGTTGGGCTGAAGCAGAAAAACACTTGAGTTTGACATTCTTAACTGATTCCCAATCCCGGCTTAGTCGCTGATCAGCTCTGGGACTTTGCATGTATCCCCTTGTCTCTCTGAGCTTCAGTTTTTCCATCCATAAAATGTGAGATTTTGTGGATGTCATATTATCCTCATGATTTTTTTCTAGAGGATCAAATACGCAGAAATAGTTGGTATAGGGAAGATGTAATTGCTGCGTGCTCAGTTGCTCAGTCGTGTTCAACTCTGTGAGACCATGTGGACAGTACCCGCCAGGCTCCTCTGTCCATGGAATTCTCCAGGCAAGAATACTGGAGTGGGTTGCCATGCCCTCCTCCAGGGGATCTTCCTGACCCAGGGATCAACTCGAGTCTCTCAGGCCTCCTGCATTGGCAGGCGGGTTCTTTACCACTAGCACCTCGTGGGAAGTCATACAGAAGATACACAGGTACAAAAGATGCTCTCTCTGTCCTCAGAGGTGATCCAATAGAATCACAATATCAGTCGTCCCTTTTGAACAGTTACCAAAATTTCAGCACTATTTTAAGGGCTTTATGTATGTCATCTCTCAGGATGACTCAAACCCTGGAAAACATGACAGATTGGAAATTGTTCTGGATTGAGCACCCCAGGAGTGACCCAGACAGGAAAGCACTGTGGAGCAAAGGCTTGGTGGGAGAGCCTCAGGGATCACCCAGGCCTTCAGTTCTCAGAATAGACAGCCAAGCAGCCACCATCTTGCTGCCTTACAGCCGAGGAATCAGAATCTGCAATTTGATGAATTAGGTGTAAGAAGCACTCTTCTAGTCTACTCTCCTTTGCAGCCCAGGACTCCTTCCCCAGCCTCTTTCTACTCCACCCCAGGTCCTGCTTGTTCTGCAGTCCTGTGTTGCACAACCAGCATAGGTGGGGAAGCCTCCCAGACAGGGGAGGGGTCTGAGCTGGGAACAAGTGGAAGCCCTCAGGATAGGGTCCCAAGCTTCTCCTTCTAGGGCCTGGAAGGAATGACATGGGGTCTGGGGTTCATCTAAGGGTGTGGTCTGGGTCCCAGGGAAGCCGGGTTTTCTCCTTACTACTCCCTTGCAATGATCCCTGTAACTTCCTCATTTCACCCTAGGAAGTGGGCACTGCTTTTGTTCCCATTGTGCAAATGAGAGAACTGAGGCCCTGAGAGAGTCCCTTCTGCACGTGACTTGGTGGCAGAGCCTGCCCTTGAAGCCAGGTCTGACTGTGACAAGCACTGACCACCAGGCTGCACGGCCCCACACCTGCCATCCCCCTCCCTGCTCCTCTTCCAACGCCCAGGATTAAACTGCAGGACAGCAGGGTCGGGGGAGCCCTCCCTCCTTTCCCAGTCTTGGCCTTGCCCGGGCACCCCTAGTTGTGAGCTCCACACAGCATGTCTCCCCAGGGGCAGGGGCTGCGGGGGTTTGGGGGCAGGCAGAAGGGAGCCGGGCAGCGGTGCTGGTGGGCAGTAGCCGACACTGAGGCACGACCCCTCACCGTCAGCATTTTTGCTGCCCCCAGCCCTCCCCACCGCAGTAATTAAATAAGTCTCTGGAAGAGGAGCCTGTACAGTATGTCATAAAATCTCTCTGAACTACCTATATTTACCCCTGAAAGTGAATTCTTTATAAGACCCGGGATATCAAAGCGGCGGGGATCAAAGTCGTTTTAATAAGCCAGCCGAGTGTGCCTGCCCGGCCTGGTCTCCTCTCGCCGCCCTCCTCGGAAGGCACTTAGATGCCCCTTGGGCCGCATTGTCACTCTGATTGCTCACTGCACACGCCTTCGGGGGAACAAAAACGCTGGCCACTCGCTCCCCGGGTGCTGCCCACCTGCTGTCTGCATTGCCTGGCCGGTGCTGGGCAGCAGTCTGTGATTTTGCGTGTCTAGAAGCGTCATCACTAACAAGTCACTGGCTGCTAGGAGGGTCTGAGCCGGGTGTTGAGAAGTGGCCTGCCGATGCACTTCAAGAGAAAAAGATAACTAGGTGGCACGTTGAGAATTGGAACAAAGTCAGGAACCGGCTCTCTCGGGGTTGGTACAAGGAAGGCTTTTGCTGTGCTGATTACCTTCTGTTCATGATTTGGGTGTTAGTTAGATGGGTGTGTTCCGTTTAAGAAAATTCATCAAGCTGGAGAATTAAGCTGCGTGCACTTTCCTGTAGGTGTGTAGGAAAAGAAAAAAATTTTTCCTGTAGGTCAGGGGAAAAGTTTTTACAAATATCGGCAGTTCGAGTACAATTCTGCCTGTTCAGATTCTCAGGAGACCTGACCACCGTCAATGGATGCTAAGGTATAGCTGCCCAAGATGAGAGAGGTGCTCTCCAGTGGGCCCCCTTCAACCCCAGACCATGTCATACTTCTGTCCCATTTGCCTGCCCTTGTAGTTCAGTGTGAGATTCCTAGGCTAGTTCAACCCTCTTATTGTACTAATGGGGAAACTGAGGCCCAAAAGTAGGGAGCCAGTAGGTTGAAACCAGACCAAATTTTTCACTGTTGCTTTCGACTTGTCCTCCTAAAGCAAGAATTGGCAAGCTGTGACTTGGGCCAAATCCAGCCTGTTGCCTGTCTTACTGGAAACAGCCAATACACATTTATTTATGTATTGTCTAAGGCTGCTTTTTTGCTACCTGTTATTTTATTTTGCTTTTATTTATTTATTTTTGGCTGTGCTGGGTCTCCGTTGCTGTGCAGCCTTTGCTCTCTTTGCAGTGAGCAGGGACTACTCATTGTGGTGTCTGGGCTTCTCATCGCGCTGGCTTCTCTAATTGTGGAACACAGACTCTAGAGACCTCGGGCTTCAGTAGTTGTGGCTCCCGGGCTTTTGAGCACAGGCTCAATAGTTGTGGCACACGAGCTTAGCTGCTCCACGACATGTGGGATCTTCCCGGTTCAGGGATTGAACCCCTGTCTCCTGCATTGGCAGGAGGATGCGTCACCACCAAGTCACCTGGGAAACCCATGTGCTACCTGGTTTCACAATTCGTGTTTGAGGCAGAGACTCTCTGGGGCCCACGAAGCCCCAAATATTTGTGATTTGGACCTTTAGAGAGAAAGTTTGCTAACCTCTGCATTATACCATGAAGTTTCCTAAGTCATGTCCCAGACACAAACAAAATGGGAGTGAAACCAAGCAATAGTCACCTAGTTCCTCATTCAGTCGGGAATTCTACCGGATGACTCCTCTGCCCGACACTGCGCCGGGCTCGGGATAGGTGCATGAAAGGACAAGTCAAGGTTGGTCTCTCCAGACAGGAGCCAGGACACACTGGGGTGTTTAGGGAACTAGGCTGCCCTGCCGCTATGGAGCTATGCGGCCTTGGAGAAGAGTCTTGACCTCTCTGAACCTCAGTTCAGCACACCTGCCATCCCCTAGTGTTATTGAGAAACTCCTGAGAGGTCACGTGACTCAAAGGGCTTTGGGAGGTTCTAAAGGGTGAAGGTGGTGGTGATGATGACTACAATAGTAATAATGCTATGATCTCAAAGCTACTGAGTACCTACCGGCCTCCATGAACCTGGTTCAGCATTATTTTTAAGATTTTTTTTGATGTGGATTATTTTTAAAGTCTTTATTGAGTTTGTTACAATATTGCTTCTGCTGTTTTGGGTTCTGGGTTTTGGAATCTTAGCTCCCTGACCAGGGATCGAATCCATACCCCCTCTGCATTGGAAGGTGAAGTCTTAACCACTGGACCACCAGGAAGTCCCCAGACTTAGCTTTTTTTGATGGATATTCTATTTGATACTGACAACTAACATTCGAGATAGGTGCTATTATTTTCCTCAATTTACATACAGGAGAAAACAAAGGCATTTAAAACTTTAAGAGATTTGGACATTCCACAGATATTTACTGAGCACCACACTCTATTTTCAGCTCTGGGGGTGGAGGAGGGAAAAAAGTAAAGATGTGTGAAGCATCTCTTCTAATTAATTAATTTGCTTGTCCAAGGTCACACAGCTGGATAGTGAGGAGCTGGGATTGGAACTTCACTTTGTATATATTGGCCAGGAGTTTTCTTACTGAAGATGAGAGAGAAGGAGCAGGGCTGGAGCCAGCCAGAGCCCCAGGACCTTGGCCCAGGCCACCTCTCCAGGCATCTCCCAGTTCAAACACAGTAACTCATATGTATCTAGAGCCTGGCAACTGGGCGCCACCCTCTGAAGGCTCTGGAGAGCTCCCAGGGGCTGAGCATCTGTTAGGCCAGCTGGTTGCTGGGGGACCCGGCAATACATCCAGTGGACTGTTCCTGTGACTCAGTCCAGCCCTGAGTCACAGCCCAGAGCTCATCTGAGGCTTCTCCAGCAGGGCCATATCAAAGAACCACCCCCACTTGCTTCCTGGCTATCCAAAAGACTCCGCAGGGACAACAGACTTTGGCTTCTTTGGAACTTGAGCTGTCTGGGGCATTCACAAATGCTGATGAGATGATGGCAGACCCTGCCCTAGGACCCTGAAAATGACTTCTCCATTGTGAAGGGTAGGAGAGACAGAAGTGGACCCAGCCAGGCTTTGGCCCCGGGGCAGGGCATGAGCGGACCCTATACCTCAAAGGCCATGCCCCCAACCCTGCCCATTCACCCCGTGACCCTGGCCAGCTGGGTCTGGCCTCTGCTGGGTCTCTTTGGGTTGTTCCCCAGGTCTTCCCACCCACCATTTCTCTCCTGCCTCCAAACCTTTGTGTAGGTGACTCTGTCCACCGAGAACACCCACCCCTTTGCCTGGTGAAGTTCTCTCCAGCCAAGGTCCCCTCCCTTTCCAGGTCTTGCTCAAAGGTCACCACTTCTGGGAACTGTCCCCGGTGCTGCTACTTTTGTACTCACCCCTGCACCCACCCCTAGGCTCATGACCCCCCGCAAAGCAAGTTACCAAGAGACATTCTGGCCTGGACTGGGCCAGGGTCATCTCGGAGTCCCCAGTGCCAGACAGAGCCTGGCCTGGATGAGGACAAATATGTGAATAAATGATGATTGGGCTTGGTTTTCTTCTCCAGGCCTCCAGATAGGCTCTTGGCTTTGGAGACAGGCCAAGGGAGGCTGTGTGAGTAGGGGGTGGGCTGTATTCAGACTGGGGAGTCTGCCTCATGGGCTCCTCTGCTGGCCCTGAGGTTTGGGAGGGAGCCCCAGAAACCTCCCCAAAAGTTGTCCTCACCCCATTTCCTGGGCTGGGAGGAGAGAGGGTGGGCACAGTACCATTCATAACACCCAGAGAGGGTGGACAGATGGTCTTGAGGAAGCCCAGAGGGTAGGGGTAGAAGTTCCTTCTTGCAGAAAGACAGAGGGGAAGGGAGAAGGAAGAACCCTAGCCCCCCAACAGCCTTCACCAAGAGACAGCACATGTTCATGACAGCTGGCACTGACTTAATACGACCTTGCAGTGCAGCATGCACTGTCTTGGCTACCTCATTAGCTTGTTTAAACCTCACCATACATGCACACTCAGTCGAGCCTGGCTCTTGGCAACCCTAGGATGGCAGCCCACCAGGCTCCTCTGTCCATGGGATTCTCCAGGCAAGAATACTGGAGTGGGTTGTCATTTCCTCCTCCAAGAGATCTTCCTGACCAGGGATTAAACCTGCCTCTCCTGCATTGCAGGTGGATTCTTTACTGCTGAGCCATTGGGGAAGCCCCTTAAACTTCATGTCAAATGTACAAAGAAGAAACTAATAATACCTCTCATTCAGGTACAAAGAAACTGAGGATCAGAAAGATTAAGTAACTTGTCCAAGTCACACGCCTAGAAAGTAGTAGGACCAGAAGCTGGCTCTATAGTCTGGATGCAAACCTCCCCAAACACACACTCATACACACACACACACACAAACACACACAGGCACACAAACACACACACACAATTGCAGCCAGTAACTGGCCCATCAGACCTTCACAAAACTCATGGGCATAGCCAAGTTTCCAGTCAGGGCCAAGACCAGGGGGAGGCCAATTTTAAGAAGGTACTCACTCTCAGGTGCTGACCTGGCACTTGCTTGAGCCTGTGAGTTTTTGCCTCCTTAGCATAAAGCATGATACTGGCAGAACTGGGAATCATATCCACGGTTGCTGGGAAGCAGGTCATGCTCAGAGCCCCACTAGGTTGCTTGAGATGGGCTTTGTGACAGTGGCCAAGGGCGCTTCAACAGGCCTCTCTCAAAGCACTTCTCCTTTTGGAGAAAGCCTCTGGCCTTGTCCTCCCCAAACCTCTCCATCTCCCCATTTGGGGAGTCTCTCCTTTTCCCTCTTCTGCAGAAGCAGCTCAGAGCCCCAGACATGATCCTCTTCTAGCCATTTTCACCAGATTCCAGCCACAGACCCTTTGCCCAGGCTCCACAACTGGCGACAGAGAGTCCTCAACCTGAACCCTACCGCACCCCACCCCCGCCTCCAGGCCCAATTCCCAGCCAAGCAGTGAGGACCGGAAGCCAAGTGGGCACTGACAATTAGCAGAGGAGACTGAGGAGACAGGAACTCTGGACAACATGTTCTTTTCCTAGGTCACAATGGACCCTCCCAAATTCTGAGACCAGGGTCAGCTAGGGATCATTCTACTAAATTGGAGCTTCCTTGGTGTTTCAGATGGTAAAGAATCTGCCTGCAATGTACTCCTGGGTTCCATCCCTCGGTCAGGAAGACCTCCTGAAAAGGGAATGGCAACACACTTCAGCATTCTTGCCTGGAGAACGCTATAGACAGAGGAGCCTGGCGGGCTACAGTCCATGGATCGCCAAGAGTCAGACACGACTGAGCAACTAACACTTACTCACAACAGATGAGGAAATGGAGGCTCCTGAGAGTTGGTGAGCCACCCAAGGGTACGAGCATGATGGAGCCCACGCCAGGGCTGGATTCCAGCCTGCTGGAGCCGTCTTTCCTTTGGGAAGGGGGGAAGCATGGAAAATAGTTCCTCATGCCTGCACGATAAGTGCGTGGATCTCATTTGAATCCCATCTAGATCAAAGTGAGAGTTTTTCCTAGTTAGGCTTTTTTAAAAAATTACTTTTGGGTTTTCAAAAGATAATGCTCTGCTGACTTAGACATCAATAGCTCACTTAAAATTTGGGGAATTGCACTATTAACTTTTTTTTCTTTTTACTGTCCCTCCCCTATCCATTCCTCACCCTGGATCCTGGAGGCAGAGCCCAGATATCCCTAGGACCTCTGCTCTGTGGGGCAGATTCCTCTTCCCAGGGGTCCCCCCTGAGCACCTCACCAGGAACAGGATTTGTTGAACCAGGGAAGCAGAAGCTGGCCTGCGCAGAAAAGTAGCGGGATATCCCTCTTTCTCAGGGTAGCTGGGGGGACCTCCAACTGAAGGTTTGCTAGATTGCAGGTTGAAGGCTGGGGAGCCATTCCATAACCTGTACCATAATAAGACTGCGAGACAGGGAGGGAGACCCATGCTATAAATAGATCAGCACATTGGTTCATTTCTCTTGGTTGAAATGTCTGCCTACCCACCCCAGCCCCCTCAAAATGGGAAAATTGTAAAAAATGATAAATTGAGGTTTTGTGTGTGTGTCTTGTTTGAAACCAATATGATCTCAATTCTTTTGTGAGCTTTGAAAGTCCGTGCAGGAACTCCCCCCTCGCTGTAAATACCCAGCGTCCGGGCCTTATGGCATGTGATCTGTAATAAACTTCAAAAGAACACCTTTGACATTTTAGATAACTTGCAAATGATGATGCAGAGAGATCTTTTGCCACTACAAAGAAAGAACAAAAGAACCGACATGAAAGAGAAATCAATAAACATATGGCAATTAATAAAACATTTTCTATGAATACCCTACAAAGAGTTTTACAACGGTATAAAAACCCAACAGTTGTTTCAATGTGGATTTAAGAAGTCTCAGCTGGCGTATTAAGACATCCGTGCGGAGCAGCACACGGGAAGGCACAGGAAAATCGGGGCCAAGCCTGGACTTGTAAATCCATCAGAGGCCAAGGTACAGATCAGATGGGGGGATCGCTTGGAAAGTGGCCCAAGGAGCCAAGCACTGCATTCAATTTTCAGGAACAGAAAATTCAAGTTGAGGGGAACATGCCTTTTCCACTGGTGGGAGCTACTGGCAAAGAAACCCATGTAGAAGTTGGGCTGAGGTCCCCCAACCTCATCAGCTAAGCCAAGCCCTGGGAGTATTCTCAGAGATGGTTTCTGTGGCCGACCCTAGAGACCTCTATTTTCCCCCTCTCTAATCTCTGCCATCCGCCGATTGTTTCCAGCCTAGGGCCAGAGTGGGATTCAATAAGTGAAGGAACTGGATAATCAGTAAGGCATGGGCACAGGCCAATCAGAATGGATGCAGCTAGACAGACCCCAGATTGTGAGCCTGGCTGAGTTCTGCACTGAATTCCTAGCTGCAGGTTCTAGGACCTCAGTTTCATGTTTGATTCCTGCCTCTGATGCTTCCAGCTCACTAAATGGCCATCACTGAATCTCTCTGGCCTCAGTCTCCCCTTCTGTGTAATGGGAACAATGTTATCTGGCCATGCCCCCTCCCAGGCTTGTTGGATGCTAGTAAATGTTGGTGACCCCTGCCTGAACAGGCTGAAGCCTTGCAATTGATCTCTGCACGGCTTCCCACATGAGATGGTAAGATTGCATCACTGACTCCAATGGACATGAATCTGAGCAAACTTTGGGAGATAATGAAGAACAGGGAAGCCTAGTGTGCTGTGGTCCATGGGATCACGAAGAGTTGGATACAACTTAGCTACTGAACAACAACTGCTTTCCAACCTCATCCTCTGCCCTGGGGTTTTTCCCGGCTTCATCAACAATTTGTATTAAATAAATACCAGGGTCTTCTCTGGCCCTTCACGCATGTAGAAGTTTCTGCTTGACCTCCCCTGCAAGCCAAACTGGGTGAACAATCCCTTCAAGGCTGCAGCTGGTGTCCCCTCCAGCACGTCTCACAGGAAACTCTAAAACTTGGGCAGGTGGATGGGGCTTCTTTGGACATCTCAACATGGAGTTCAAACTGGACAGTCTATGCGACACAGAAAGCAAGATGGACCGAGCAGAGGACAAGAAGGGGCAGGAGGAGAACAAGACAGAGACACAGAGATGTGGGGGCTGAGCTATTCTCTGTGCCCATTTTTCTGGCCCGTGTGTTTTCACGCAAGGAATTGTGTATGGGAACGTGTGTGTGTGTGGCCTCAGAGAAGGCTGCTTGAAGAGAAAGGCAGAAAATATCTTCCCAGCTGGGCCTCAAATCTTCTGCAATTGAGTTGAGGTTTTTGTCTTTAGTTTTTTCACATCATTGGGACTTAAACTCCTCATTTGTAAAACAGAGGCCGTACAACATCAGAGGCTGTTCATAACAACTGAGTCACATGATTCCGATCTAAAGGGCCCAAGACAGGCCTGAACACACTGTGCCTGTGAGTGACATGATTATAATGATGACAGGACTGATGGGGAAGGTGGTCTGGCCTGGATCTGGCCCTCGTGTTCCTTTGACGTCCTGTCCCCAGTCCACTATGTTTTGCTCACTGACAGGACCAAGTTGGAGGTGGTAGCACCCACTCCATCTGCTCCCCAAAGGCAGCCTCCACCCCCTGCCAGTGCCCCTTAACCCTCCATCACAAGTGGGAGTCATTGAGTTCTGTCTTTCATGCTTTTAAGTCAGAGAGCTTGCTATTTCTCCAGGCAGACTTCTCTGTCCCAGACAGCTTTCAATGGTAGAAAGGTCTGAAATCTTTCTCTTTTGGCTCAGTGATTCTCAATCCTGGTTTCCCCTTATAAGAATCAGCTAAGGTGAGTCAGAAATTCTGAATCAGAACCTCTTGACAGGGGAGGCAGGCGAGTCTGGGCATCAGTACAGTAAATCCCCTACATACAAATGAGTGCAGTTCTGAGAGCACGTTCATAAGTCCAATTCTTTCATGATTCCAACAAAATTAGCCTAGATGCCCAACTAACACAATTAGCTATACAATATTGTACTATAATAGGTGTATAATACTTTTCATGCAAATAATACCCAGGTGGCGCTAGTGGTAAAGAACCTGCCTGCCAATGCAGGAGACATAAGAGACACGGGTTCAATCCCTGGGTTGGGAATATCCCCTGGAAAAGGACATGGCAACCCACTTTAGTACTGATGCCTGGAGAATCCCATGGACAGAGGAGCCTGGCGGGCTACAGTCCGTAGGGTTGCAAAGACTTGGACACAACTGAAGCAAATTAGCACACATGTACGCATGACATAAACCGATGAAATGAGAGTGGAGTGCAAAACCAAGGAGGTGAATGCTTTGGAAGTTCTCAGCAATGACAGTTTTCTAAGAAAACGTGCTGTCAAGCAAACTAGGAAGGACATAACTAGAAAAGGCTACAGAAGTAGTAAATGTCTAGATGGATTCTGCATTCACATTGCTTTGCATGTAAAGACCTCTAATTCTGTAGAGGTCTCACTCCTCATCGAAGAATGTTAGAAATTATCAGTGGAATGTTATGGGTTTCACTCAAGTAAGAACGATTCCTAGAAATCAAAGAGGAGGGGTCATGCTCAAAAAAAATTTCTTTGGCCTTGTATGAAATAAAATCAATGACTGTACATTCATTTATCATATTTATGATGAAATGCTTGCAACAGCTAAATATATACCATTTCTAGGAATTCTCCACTGTCATTTTTGATTACTGAATGACTACCCAGCTGATTGCTTAAGACACTTCTGCTATTCCTCTTCAGGTCAGCAGTGCTAGGACTGATAACCTGCTATACAGGTGAGAACACAGAGGCCAAGCAGTGTGGGATGGTTTGTCCACAGCCTCAGAGCTGGTGAAGGTTCAGCTGGATCCAGCTCTTCCGCCCGGATGGGGGACAGAATCCTAAAAGGGACCACAAGATTCCCACCTTCCGGTATACAGTCTGTCCAGTCCGCTCCCCTGAGGGTTCAGTCCTGTGATGAAGTTTCTAATCGATGTACTTGGAGTTAACCAAAGTGAGATGATCCTGGGTGGGCCTGACCGAATCAGGTGAAGATAAAGGTCCAAAAGACCTTTTCCCAGCCAGCCTTGAAGATGAAAGTCACGTTGAATTCTCCAGCTCTGGGGCACTGAATTCCAGCAACAACCTACATGAGCTTGGAAGGGGAACCCAAGACTCAAATAAGCCTCGACTCCAGCCAACAACTTGATGGCTGCTGCTGCTGCTAAGTCGCTTCAGTCGTGTCTGATTCTGTGCGACCACGTAGATGGCAGCCCACCAGGCTCCCCCGTCCCTGGGATTCTCCAGGCAAGAACACTGGAGTGGGTTGCCATTTCCTTCTCCAATGCATGAAAGTGAAAAGTGAAAGTGAAGTCACTCAGTTGTGTCCGACTCTTTGCGACCCCATGAACTGCAGCCTACCAGGCTCCTCTGCCCATGGGATTTTCCAGGCAAGAATACTGGAGTGGGGTGCCATTGCCTTCTCCGATACAGCCCCCTAAGACTCCAAAATACAATCACGCTAACTCCAGGTCTTCCTACCAGATGGAACTTTCTGTCCTTGGAAGACTGTGAGCTGTTGTGGTGAAGACAGACTCATTCAAGTTGACTTCTTACTTCTGGAGTGGTGTCTTGCTTTTATTCCAGGCAAATTAATTTCCCATATGAAATTCAGTTTAAGTAAATTATTAGGAAGAAAGTCTCCCGCCTCCTTCCAACTCCAAGGGAAGGGCACTTGCATTAGCTTCTGTTTTTGAATTAAACATCAATAAAGTGGCCTGTCATTAGTGTTACTTCGGATGAAGCTTTTGTAAATTTCATACTCTGTAAGATCCTCCTCCACCTAATAAGTTTACTTTTTCCAAGTGTCCAGATTCCTCGCACCGCCACCCTCTTCTCAAACACAGAGACGCAACCTCTAATTGCCAGTCCCAGAAGCCCTTGGGCCCTGCTTTTAAAAATGAAAGTGCCTGAAAAGGAACCACTTGAAACCATTTATTAGCCGCTCTGGGTGTCTTCTTCCCCCTCCAGGGAGACTGGAAGTCTCTTCTGTTTTCACCAGATTGAACAGCTAAAGGGCAAAGGCGAGGTTTTCTTTTATTTTGTTATTCTTGGTTCCTAGCATCAGACGCGGCAAGACTGACACACACAGGAGATACTTGCAGAAGGGAGCAGGAAAGGAGAGGAAGAAGAAAAAAAAGCAAAAGAATGGAGGGAGAGTAGAGGAAAGGAAATACCAGGGGGATTGTGGGAGGGAGAAGGGGGCAGGGAGGAGGGAGGGCAGGTGACAAGTGACAGCTGCTCTGGTCTTACAGTGTGTAATGACACAAGCAGAACATCCCTGACCTGTTCACCCGGGGCCCTGGCCACACCCTTAATGCACCCAGAGGTGGCTGCAGCCCTTTCTGGCCTCTCTTCCAGCTCGCTGAATCTTTCTACTCAAGGGCAATTTCCTGGCTGTGGGCACATGCTCAGACCACATTCAAGACTGGCAGTAAGTGCCAAAGGGCTACAGCCAGAAGAGCGATTCTCCAGGAGCCAGCCAAAAGAACTGGAGGCTAATCCCACCAGATGCCCCTGTCCCAGAACAGGGAGATGCTGAGGTGTGTGCTACAGGCTTCAGAAAAAATTAGCCTGAAAAAATTAGCCCCTGTTGCCCCAGCAGTAGCCCTCCCCATGCTACCCCTTTGCTGGGTTTCTGCCTTCCTTGTCTCACTGCCTCACTTACAGGGCTTCCCGGAATCACCTTCCAAATATCCTTCTTGCACTCATCTTGTCTTGCCCCACTTTGAGGGGAAGCCGTCTCAAAGCCCCTTCTTGCCCAGCTCACGCCTGAGGCAGACATTACTAATCAATCCCATCGCTTGCTCCTTTGGGGCTCAGGATCCTTCCATGCCCAAAGCTCTGGGCAGCCATGATTCATCATCCCATGGAAGAGGGAGCCCTCACTCCAAAAATTCTGTCCCTCTTGCCTTCTCTCCTGGGGTCACTGGAAACCCCTGTCCAGATGCAGTGAGAGGGGCAGAGCCCCTCAACAGCTGAGGGAAATACATTTCCACACTTTATGGTAAATGGTGTATAGTGTGGAAAAACCACGAAGTAACGATGACAACTCATCGATATTGAGTATTCACTCTGCATCAGACATGGTAACAGTTACTCCACACAGAATGAGATCTTTTGTCCGGACGATAACCTTATGAGACAGATATTTTCATCATTATTTTATAAATTGGAAAACTAAGGGACAGAGAGGGCAAGTCACTTGTTGAAGGTCACACAGCTTGTTGGCGGTGGAACCCCGATTCAAAGCCAGCTTGTCACAAACCAATACTGCCTCTCGCAGTTAACGCACAAAACATCAGGCATCCAAGTGATGGAGCTTTTCAGCACATCCTAAGCTAGGAGAAGACATGTCTGCCTAAAGCAGAGTGCAGCCTGGGAGGGCCCAGATTAGGGAACACACATGCCCCCTGAATGAGTTGGGACCAGCTCACAGGATCAGGAACCAGCCAGGGCCACGTGTATACCTCCCCTCCCAGGCCTTTCCCCCAGCCAGGGCTCCCTGCTTCCAGGGTGGCACTCAAAGCCCATAGGCCCAGAGACTGGGAACTTTCCCTGGCAGGTCCACATGCCCGGCTGGAAATAAATCGTTACTATGCACCCCTGCGCAACCTGGAGACTTTCTTCCAAAACAAGCCTGCTTGGTGACTTGCCACTTTATCTGCAAGCAGGAAAAGAGAAAATGCACTTTTGCACCTCAGATTTCTCCACCATCTCCTTCCATGGCTGCTTATGGGGAGCCCATCAGTGCCTGAGACACACAGAGACTGATTATGCCGTTGCCAGGCCTCAGCAAGCGGGGGAACTCATTAAGTACATGTCAACCGCACACCTACAGCTGCCTCCTAGGAGGGAGGGCCAGACCCGGGCTCCAGGGTCTGAGAGCTGGGGACACCAGGGCCTGGAGTTTCTGCAGACGCAGGTGCTGGCATTGGGAAGGATGGGAGGCTGGGCCCTGGCTGTGGGCTCATAGTCACAGCTGATATTGTGGCTTTTAGAGATTACCCGCATCAGGCAGGACCTATTGCAATCCAAGAAATAGAATAGGTATGGTTATTGAAGAGTTACGTGTGCCAGGCATTGTACTGAGAGGTTTCCACATACGATCTTACACATGGGAGGTGGTATTATCTCGCAGTCAGAGGCTACCTGAGTGCAGATCCCAGGCCTGTAGAAGCTGTGACCTTGAGTGAGTTTAACATCCCTAAGCTTCAGATTTCTCATCTGTAAAACGGGACTACTAATAGTTCCTACACTTGGAATAGTTCACATAGAGTGGTAGCTGTTTTTTTTTTTTTTAATCATTTTATTTAATGATTAAATAATCATTTATTTAATGATTCTGGGAGGAGCTATTATTATCCCCCCTTTGCAGAGGTGGAACCTGAGGCTCTGAGAAGTTAAAGCCATTTTCTGGAAGTTGCACAGAGGTGGCTGGGCTTGATGGCTTGGCCTGCCTACATTCTGAGAAGATCAGAAAGCATTTCTTCTTTGTGTGCTCATGGTTTCCTGGGAGCTAAGGAAGTGGCAGAGCTTCCCACTGGGGTCTGGTCGCAGCTCTTCCTCCAGGGACCTGAGATTCTTATTTTCTGAGTTTCTGAGGCCTCACTGGTGCTATGAGCAGGTAGATGGATGTAGGATATAGGCCGTGGTAACAGCTGTGAATTGCTCCTGCCAAGAGATCTTCTAGTGGGTGAGAGCTCTTCAGTGCGTGGGAGCCCAGGTACATGCGGAATCACTCTGGCCATTTCCTTTGCCCCTGGTACCTCAATACCCAGCTCTAGCACTAGTCCAGATAGTGCTTAGCACCCCTACCTTCAGAAAGGGTTTCAGAATGGATTTCAGCCCCGACTTGCCTCCTTGACCAGGAGCTTTTTGGCAGTGTGCAGCCTGCACAACCACACACGGCCGCCCTGCAGACGCCTGACAGTCTCCCTCAGCCCCATCTTCCTTGGGATAAGCATGGCAGCCCTCCAGTGTAGCTATAAGAAAGTAGTCGTTCTGGGAATGCGGAGGGTGCAACAGATCTGACCGTGGATTATAGGGGCCTCATTAGAATGAAGTTGGGCTCAGGAAGAGGCTGATGGAGGGGGTGACAAGGGGAGACCACTTCTATTCCCTATGGCCCTGTTCTTCTGAGTAGATCTGAGGACACATTCAGAAGTCACTCTTCAGCCAGGAGGAGATCAGTGTCTCTGCCTCTCTCCTGCAAGGCCTGCATGTGTGTCTGGGCTGGCTAAGGTGGTACCCTACTCTGGGCTCAGGGTCCCAGCTCCTCAGGGCTGGTCTACAGCCCAGAGTGGGACCCATGGACACATTTACTAAGCCCATTTTAAATTGGAGCCATTGGGGTTAGAGTACAAGTCATCAAAAGGGGAAGAGTGAACAGGAAGTCCAGCCTTGGAATTCACCATCCTGTCTCCCACAGGCTGCTCTTAATAGCTGACAGCCTCCTCTACTCTCACCGCAGGCAGACAGTCCCTTTAGCAGAAGACAAAGCCCAGGGTGAGAGTGGGGAAATGGCTTGACAAAACGTACAGGACCCAGAACACTACGAACTCTAAGGTCCACGCAGTTGGCTTCAGCTTTCTGTCCCACTGGGTGGACAGACCCCTCTCTGAACCCTTTGCTGATCCCTCCCCAAAGCCTTTGTGTGGGACTCCAGTCAGGAAGTTCAGTCTGGATTTCTCAGTGTTCCCACGATGACTCCTCTTTCCCTACCTTGTCACCATCTTGCAGAGATGTATACAATGCCCATTGTCTCCTCATTTTGGGGAGAAGCTGAACGTGGGTTCACACAAATAGAACCCAGAGTTAGGCAGAAACACCAAGTTGTTTTGTTATTGTGTGGAATTTAAATTTGGTATCAGTTCAGTTCAGTTCAGTCGCTCAGTCATGTCCAACTCTTTGCGACCCCATGAACCGCAGCACACCAGGCCTCCCTGTCCATCACCAACTCCTGGAGTTTACCCAAACCCATGTCCATTGAGTCAGTGATGCCATCCAACCATCTCATCCTGTGTTGTCCCCTTGTCCTCTTGCCCTCAATCTTTCCCAGCATCAGGGTCTTTTCTAAAGAGTCAGCTCTTTGCATCAGGTGGCCAAAGTATTGGAGTTTCAGCTTCAACATCAGTCCTTCCAATGAACACTCAGGACTGATTTCCTTTAGGATGGACTGGTTGAATCTTTTTGCAGTCCAAGGGACTCGCAAGTCTTCTCCAACACCACAGTTCAAAAGCATCAATTCTTTGGCACTCAGCTTTCTTTATAGTCCAACTCTCACATCCATACATGACCACTGGAAAAACCATAGCCTTGATTAGACGGACCTTTGTTGGCAAAGTAATGTCTCTGCTTTTTAATATGCTGTCTAGGTTGGTCATAACTTTCCTTCCAAGGAGTAAGCGTCTTTTAATTTCATGGCTGCAAACACCTTCTGCAGTGATTTTGGAGCCCAGAAAAATAAAGTCAGCCACTGTATCCACTGTTTCCCCAAAACTGGTATATAGTGTACCTATCCATGCCAGGTAAACAAAGAAGGCAGACCACGACCGTTCATGTAGTGACTGTCTCTCAGTTCCAAAAGGCCCTTCCATCCTCAGCTTTGTGATGTAGGGGCTGGGGTTTTCCAAGCCACACTTCTGGCGCCATATTAGTTCTGCTGATAGGATCGCTGGAGGGAGACTGCAAGGCTGGAGGAGGAGGAAGGGGCTGGCTCCCTCTGGATGACCTCCTGTCCGCCTGTGGTCAAGGCTGGAGGAGGAAGAAGGGGCTGGCTCCCTCTGGATGACCTCCTGTCCGCTTGTGGTCCATGCAAACATCAACCAGTGATGCTTCACCCTGGCGGTAACACTTCCCTCTCCAGCCCAATTTGGACTTTTCTAATTATTGTAGGACCAGCCGCATTATGCCCCTCAGAGATACCAGCTCTGGCTGCAAGTGCCCCATTTCCAGCAGGCTGGACCTCTGACGTCTGGTTCCCCTACCACAAGCCCAGAGACATTAACTCCAGCCAACGGGAGCTCTCTCCTTCAGCGATCTGGACCCCAGGCCCAAAGGGTTCCCCTTCCAAGCTTCTAAATGTTAATAATCCCAATCTCCTTCCTTTGTTTTCCTGGCTCTAGGCCAGGCAGTCACAAACTTCATGAAAACTTCTTTTTACCTTTTTGGTTCTCTGTGCCTGCCTGCTCAGTCGCTTCAGTTGTGTCCAACTCTTTGCAACCCCATGGACCATAGACCACCAAGCTCCTCTGTCCGTGGGATTTCCCAGGCAAGAATACTGGAGTGGGTTGCCATGCTCTCCTCCAGGGGATCTTTCCAATCCAGGAATCGATTGAACCTGCAGGTCCTGCACTGCAGGTGGATTCTTTACCGCTGACCTTTTGGTTCTCTAATACTTAGTTAACAGTTTTAATACTTCTTTATACTAAATTCTCTGTTTACAAATACTTGGGGTGGTTTCTGTTTCCTAAACTGGATCCTGACTAAGACGTAGCCCCGAAGACTTTGTTTTCCCTTCTTCTCCACCAGGAGTTCAATCTCCACTCCCACCTATGTCTCTTTTGGTACAACCAAATCCTCCGCAGGCTTCTGTGCCTCCGTTCCACTTCCTCCAGGAAGACCTCTGGGCTTTCCAGTGGTGAGGCATCTCTCCCTGCTCTGAGCTTTCTGACACGTTCTTTGTCTTAAGGTACCAACTAATTCCTACTGTGTCCTTGTGGCTAGTGTACAGGTCTCACTACACTATTTTCCCAGGCTCCTCAAGTCTGAGATTCTGTGTCTTACTGTTTTTTGCATCTTCCAGGGTCTAACACAGTGCTGGGCTCAGAGTGAGTACTCAGTAAATTTTTGCTGCATAAAGGAAGAATAACTTCTCACTCTGCCAAATGTAGTCCCCAAATAACAGGGTTTGAGGAAATGAAAACAATCCTCAAAACTTGACTCCCCAAACCAGGCAACAAGATGCTCTGTTCTCTGCTTCCTCCTTTTCTCCATCACCTGCTAGGTGGAGCCTGAAGATGACTCTGCACCCATACCTGTATGCATCTACAACATATGTGGACACACAACTGAAATAAACTAACTTCTAATTTATTTACATTTTCTGATCTCCCTTCCCTCACTTTTCTTATATATTTATTATTAGCTATGATGTATCTTCGTTGAGGCACGCAGGCTTCTCTCTAGTTGTGGTGCATGGGCTCCAGAGTGTGTGGGCTCAGTAGTTGCCCCACAGCATGTGAGGTCTCAGACCTTCTCCTCTGTGTTGGAAGGCGGATTCTTAACCTCTGGATTACCAGCAAAGAGTCTCCTCTCGCTTTTTAAAGACAGAAGGTCTTGGGGAATAGTTTTGCTGATAAAATGGGTGGAACCACAGTTTGAGGAAACCCAGAGAGAAAAGTTAACTCAGTTTCAAAAGGAGATGAGCTTTGGTGAGGGTCTCTAGGTGACGGTGGAAGGGAGCTGATAGGAGAAGGGATCTGGGGAAGAGAAAAGATGAGAAAGCTCCATGGTGCACTTTGGAAAAAGACAAAGGTGTTTAAAATAGCTTTCAAAGAATTTCTGAAGTGCAATGCAAGGTATAAAGCCTCTGTCAATCTCCCCAGGAAACCTCGAGTAGAATGCACATCATTCATCAGTGCTTTGCACATGTGTTTGTGCTGGGCTTTGCTCTAGGGATGCAATGACATTTAGGATTTCCTTGTAGGGGAGCACTGGGGAGAGAATATGGCTGCTCCACATGTGGAGCTGCTCCAGCTTCAGTGAGATGTACACGTGCATGAACTTACACCTTGAGGTCCATGTGCCCATCTGCACATGTAGACATGGCCACCATATCCTGTAAGTACTCAGACTACACGTGAGCTTCTCTGCACACACTCTGCCACCCACCTACACGTGTATGCATAACTATCCACAAGCATACACACATACAGTGTACACACACCACAAACCTTTTAAACTTCACAAAGCGTGGCTGAATACACACATGCACCATGCACACACATAGGTGTCCTGTGCATGCCCTCATGAGTGAATAACCACACATTCACAGATGCACACGTGCACTACATTTGTACAATCAGATGCCTGCCACACACACTGCGTAGGCACACACAGACACCATGTATGCACACCCCAACACCTCACGTGCAGGAATGAGCTGATAAAAAGGCATACCCTGCATATGCTCATATGCGTGCCTGAATATGCTGTATAGGTAGGGATAATTTGCTTCTGCACACCCATACTGCACGTGAAGCACACATGCACTGTGTATGCACACCCACAAGAATGCACACCCTCACACAAACCCACACTCACCACGTCTGCACGGACAAATGCACCACATTTGCACACACGTGCATGATGTCTGCATAGTCATACGTTGCAGGTACACATAATCGAACATTCACGTATGTGCACACTTGCACATAGATCACAGCACCTATGCACACAATGCACAAACGGAACATACACGCAGGCTTAGCCACATACATCCAGCACATGCACACCCACATACATGATGCATAGTGTACTTACGCTTATGAATACCTGCACATCCAAGCACCCTGAGCATGCGTGCACTCAGGCAAGCACACGAGTGCACACACACACAAACACGCACGCACGCACGCACGCACACACACACAGGCCAGCCCTCGCAGGCTCTCGCCGCCAGCCCTGCCGGCCCGCCTGTAATTGCTCCCAGCCCCGGAGTCTGGCAAATCGCTCTTGCGGGGCGGCGGCTGCGGCCCCTGATTAATCCCAGCTTTTCCCGCGCCCCGAGCGCCGAAGCCCCCCGAACGGCGGCCCGGCAGGCCCAGCCCCAGCCCAGGCTCGTCATCAAAAGGCAGATTTCCGCGCCGGGCACCTGTTTGCAGGGCTGCGCCTCCTCCCGCGGCCGTGTTTTATCTCCGCGCGGCGGTGAATAATTCATGGCCCCGGGTCTGCTTTGCAGTCAAACGCGCTGCGTTCTGTCCGGCGCCGCCGCCGCCGCCCGCCGGCCGCTGTGATTTATTATTTACTAACGCGCGGCCGCGCCGTGTAAGGTGAGCATTGTGGCTGCTCGCAGAACTGTTACAATCTGGCCTCGTTAGTGGCCTTTCTTGCTGCCTCTCCAAACAGCGGCCCCGCTTATTGATTTTCCCGCGGAACCTCTGCCGTGAAATCCCACCGCTGCTGCTCTCAAAGCTGTTGCTATAAAGTCAGGCTTGGCCCTTCTTCTCGAGAACAAGAACTCGTGTTTGGATGCGCTTTCTTCTTTTATCCATTGTGTCTTCTCCTGTGTCGAGGCGTTCCCCATTAGTGCGTCTCCCTCGGCTCCCTCCCTTCCTGGCGACGATGCGCGCCAGGCAAAGGAGATGAGGGTTTCTCTTAAGACAGCGCGACAGGCCCGTCGGGGGAAGGCGGAGGGGCTTTCATGGTGGCAGCGGTAGATGGAGCCGGCCTGGGGGAAAAAAAAAAGTTTTCCTGCCTTGGAAGTTTTCAAACGCAGAGAGGCTGATCGGGGTAGAAGGATGGGCTGGCTTGTCTGGCTACTATCACTGCGACAGTGAAGAGAGGGTCTCGGGAGGACTCGTAAGCAGAAAAAGCCAGAGAGGCAGGGGCTTGAGGGTGCCTAGACTCTGTGCCAGGCACTTGGTGGGACTTTTCTGATTTATTGAATCTTCAAAACAATCGCATAAAGAAAGTGTGAGATCTGATTTATCACCAAGAAGTCTCAGAGCAAGAAGGCCCTGGGATTTGAATCCCAGGCCCACAGAGGCCACAACCTGCTTGCCTTGTTTCTCCTAAGTCACTCTGCTCCAGAGCTAGGTCATTTCAGGGTCAAACTTTGGTGTGGCCTGGGAATGACCTCAGTATCTACTTCCATGGCCCACAGAAGCCCCTCTGTCCTGGCAGAACCACCCCAGACATAATCCCTTCCCTTGGTCTGCCCCTTGGCCTGAAATTCTACTGTGATAGCCATCCTTCTGAATTAAGGGACCGTGGACCTAAAAATGCTTATGGTTCTATAGGGAGGAGATGCTGGGATGACCCACATGGATGTATCTGACCAGAGCACGTCTAAAGTTCCCTTAAATAAGCATTTCACATCTTGCAGCTTAGCAATGTGGTACCTTGGAGACAGCATCCAGAGTTGGCAGGGGATCCTGGATATTTGACCCACTGGGGGTCCTAGGTCAACCACATTCACTCTAGCTCTCCATGGCTCCTTTAATGTGACGAGGAAAAGGTGCCTGAAAATTCCCTTCCTTCCCCCCAATCTGTTCTCTGCCACATGAAGCAAAGATGGGTCTCCAGAATTCTCTCTTGAACTGGGGAATGAGTAGTGGCAGTGATGGCCAAGGGCAGGCTGAATTTCCACGTTCATTTGTGTTGTTCTAAAACCACTTGCAAAAAGTCAATCAAACACCAATATGACATTCCTCCACATACATGTTGCTTTCCTGGCCACAAAGCAGTCCACCGTTAGAGCCTTTGTTTTGCTTTGTTTCATCTATTCATTAACAATCATATGTGGGGCACCTACTAGTGCCCAGGCAAAGTTCTGAGTATGTGGGAAAATGGTAACAACCAAAACAGACAAAATCTTTGGTCTTCTGGATCTTATATGTTGAATAGAAAAAATTTAACTTTTAAAATAGAATTTTTCAAAACAAACAAATGTGTTAGTTACTAGCCATTGTCTAAGTCCATTCAGGCTGTTACAATAAAATAATATACCACAGATTGGGTGACTTATCAACAGCTGCGATTTATTTCTCATAGCTCTGCAGGCTGGAAGTTCATGATCAAGGTGCCAGCATGGTCAGGTTCTGGTGAGCCTCTTTTTCCAGGTTTGCTGACTTCTCGCTCTGTCCTCTCACAGTGAAAGGGTAAGCTAGCTGTCTGGGATCTCTTTTATAAGGGCACTAATCCCACTTCTAAGGGCTCCGTCACCATGACCTAATGACCTCCCAAAGGCCCCACCTGCTAGCAGCTTAAACCTTAGGTTTCCAATATATGAATTTAAAGAAGACACAAACACAGAGACCACAGCAGCCGCCACCTGCTCCCACCACTTGATCGACCATCTGCCCTTCTCTGCTTTGCTCTGTTGACCAAGGAGGCTGCATCCCATGGACTGCATCTCTCAGGCTCACCTTTCCTCTGACTTCTGGTGGGTTTGGCCAGTGGGAGGTGCTAGCTAGAGATTGGAGGGCAAAAGGAGAGAGAAAAATTGGAGTATTTCTTCCCACTCCCTCCTGCCCTTGGCACTATGCTTCTCGCTCCCTCCAGAAAGGCCTCTGCCAGGATGCCAGCCAGGCTCTGACACCAGCCTCCCGTTCCCTGCTGTCTTCAGGCCTAGGAATACTGACCGTTTCCCTCCGCTGCTAGTCCTGGATGTCTCAGCATCCCCACCCCACCCACACCAGTATAAATGGTCCCTTCTTTCAATTCTTTGTAAAAGCCCAGTCAAATGTCCTTGTTTCTCCCCTAGACCTTGTCTGTTAACAAACAAATATGTAATATGAATCTGATTATCAGAAAAATAAAGCCAGGGAAGCATGGAGTGATGGGGGATGGTTTTGGTGAGAAGATGCCATTTGTGCAAAGAAATGCGTCTAGGAAAGAGCAACCACAGCAGGGGAACAGCCAGTGCAAAGGCCCTGGGGCAGGTCATGTGGTCCAGGCACATGTTGGTGACCCCAAACAAACATGTCTGCTCGATTACATGCAAAGAATCGCCCAAGTCTTGGCTGAATGGATGCGGGTGCCTGGAGAACTTCTTGGACCCCCAGTGTCTTCATGGCCAAGGAAATCTTGGAAATCTAAAAGAGACTTTTGCAATCATCTAGAGTCTGAACTGAACTGAACTGAACTGAACCCCATGCTCATGTCACAGGTAAGTAGCTGGCCTCTCAATAGAGAAGAGGCTTGCTTGAGGTCACACAGAGCACTTGCAGCACAGATAAGACCGGAATCCTGTGTTCAGTTCTGTGTCCATGCTTCTTAACCTCTCTATTCATTCTAATTCCTGTGTTTCCTTCCTTCCCAGAATATACCAGGGACATTTAGGGTGGGTGCAGAGCTGTGTGTCAAAGCCAAAGTCCCTGCCCTACCCTCCCTGCCATGCTAGAAACACAAGAACGACCTCAGTCAGTGTAGCCCAGGTCCTTCAGTAATCTCCCTCCTCCAGACACTGTTGGCTTTCATGTTATTTGAGTATGAAACTCTTAAATTAAAAGCATAAGCCATTAGATAGGAAAGGAAGCCTTTTAAAAAGACAAATATTAACTCTACTGACAACTAAAAAAAAAAAGACCTTGGTCCCAGCATACCAGATGACTCAGATGTGAGTAATATTTTCAAAGTTATTATAATGTAAATATTTAATGCTATTTTAACCAAATTTATATTGGGAGGCTAGGGTAAGGAAAAAGGGGATGGAAAGGCGGAGAATATTCAGTAAGAAAGCTAGGCTTTTACTTTCATAGTCACAGGTCAACACAGACACCTAAAAATGAAGAGATTAAAAAGTAGCTAGGGCTTCCCTGGTGGATCAGTGGTAAAGAGTCCATCTACCAATGCAGGAGATATGAGTTCGATCCCTGATCCAGGAAGAGCCTACATGCCACGGAGCAACTAAGTCCATGCATCACAGCCACTGAACCTGTGCTCTAGAGCCTGGGAGATGCAACTCCCGAAGCCCGCACACCCTAGAGCCTGTGCTCAGCAACAAGAGAAGCCACCACAGTGAGGAGCCTGCACACCGCAGCTAGAGAGTAACCCCCGCTCTCCACAGCTAGAGAAAGCCCACCAGCAACAAAGATCCAGCACAGCCCAAAATAAATACATAAATACAAATTATTTTTAGAAGATAGCTGAAAATTTCCACTTTCAGCCAAAATGGCTGAACTAGATGCTTTACTTCAATGATAAAACTGGATAAATTATGTGAACTAATGGTTTTTAAGACATTGCTCATGAGATAATGAAGGACACGGATCCCTAGGAGATGGACAACAAATGAGGTAAGCTATAGCCCAGCTTACTGCCTGGGGAGAGTTTCTAGGCCATGGCACAGGGAAAGGAAACCCAGTGGGTTCCCTGGCTGAGGAGGTGTAGTGAAGAATACACGGAGACCAGGCAGCAGAAATGTGCAGGGAAGAGTACAAGAAAGGAGGCCGCTGCACAGATATCTGCAGACAGTCCTCAAAAGTATTCATAGGGTGATGATTAGCGCATGCATGTGAGGAAGCTTCCCAAGGTGGGAAAAAACCACCCAGAAGGATGAAAAAGAATAGTATTTGGCATTCCACAGAGGACCTATTCCCATTAGCCAGAGTAGAAACCCCTCATAACTCATGGAACATGGAGTGAAGTACTCAGAAGGGTCCTGCCTTAATAACAGGGGACAATTACCCCTAGACTAAACACTTCTCTGGGGCTTCTCTGGGTGTCTAGTGGTTAAGAATCCATCTTGCAATTCAAGGGACACTGGTTCGATCCCTCATCAGGGAAGATCCCTCACATGGTGGAGCCACGAAGCCCATGTGTCACAGCTACTGAGTCTGCACTCTAGAGCCTACACGCCCCAACTGCTGAGCTCTCGTGCCACAATAATGAAGCCTCTACAGCGAGAGAAGACCCTGCAATGAGAAGCCCATACCCCGCGACTAAAGGAGCCTCCCCTAGCTGCAACTAGAGAAAGCCCACGTGCAGCAACAGCACAACCAAAGGATATAAAATAAATATTATTTCAAAAAACACTGCTCTGATCCTGCCAGAGACAAAGAAGTTCATTTCATAATGATAATGGGGTCCATTCATCAAAAGGATGTAGTAATCCTAAACATTTATGCACTTAATAACAGAGCTTCCAAATGTGTGAAGCCAAATCTGATAGAACTGCAAGGAGACATAGATAAATCCACAATAACAGTTGGATGTCCTTCTTTCAATAATTGATAGAAGAAGTAGACAGAAAATCAGTAAGACCGTAGAAGATTTGGAGAGCAGTATCAATCAACTTGACATGGTTGGCATTTGCAGAACCCTTTATCCAACAATAGCAGAATACACATTCTCCACAAGAACATTTACCAAGATAGACCATATTCTGGGCCATAAAACAAATCTCAATAAGTTTAGAAAGATTCAAAATATATTCTCTGACCATATGGAATTACGTTTGAACTCTATTACAGAAAAATATCTGGAAAACCTCCAAATGTTTGGAAACTAAATGACACACTTCTAAATAAATCATGGGTCGAAGAAGAAATCAAAGGAAAATTAGATTTTTTTGAAATAAATATAAATAAAAAGACAAAATATGAAAGTGTATGAGATACATCCAGAAAGTATGAAGGGAAATTTTTAGCACTAAACACGCTTACTACAAAAGAATAAGGGTCTATATCAATGACATTCACTTGCATCTTAAGAAACAAGAAAAAACAAACAAAAAATGAAAGGAACAAATTAAACCTAAAGTAAACAGGAAAAAAGAGCAATAAAGATTAAAGTGGAAATCAATGAAATGGAAAACATTGAAGTAAATTGTTGACACTAAAAGCTGGTATTTTGAGATCAATAAAATTAATAAATCATTATCCAGCTTGGTCTGCATAAAGAGAAGACACTGGTTATCAGGACTAGCACTGAGAGAGGTGAAATCGTTGGATGCTCTTGTTGTTCATGTCCGACTCTTTGCGACCCCATGGACCACAGCACGCCTGTCCTTTACTATCTCCTGGAGTTTGCTCAAATTCATGTCCATTGAGTTGGTGATGCTATTTAACTGATCTTGGAAGGAGAGCAGCGAGTGATCCTGAAGAGACATCTTAGTTCCTTGCCCAGGAGTTAAACCTGGGTAACCTGGATAAAAACTAGGGGTCCTAGCCACCAGATCACCAGGGGCTAGAGGCTAGAAGCAAAGGGACCCTGCCTCTGGCCCCTGTTTGAAAGCAAGAATGTTTCAAGATGGCAAAAACTGTGAAAAGGGGTACAAAGTTTATTATTAGAGACACAGCACAATATATGGGAGAGCACAGAGGAAAACAATTTATCTAAATCAGAAGCAAGGCAGAAACACACACCCGGAGAGAAAGAGTGTGGGCGTCCTCACTAATGAGGAGGAGAACAGTACATCAGAGACTAGGCAGAGATACACACCTGGCAAGGAGTGCAGGCACTCTGAGTCAGGAGGAGCACCATAAGGAGGTGATGTAAGTCACTTACGTAGGGCTTTCCTTCTGGGTCTTTGTTTACCTTGGCCAATTATCTTGTTTCACCTTTGGCCAATTACCTTGTTTCTTTCTTCACGCTGGACTGGTCCATGGACCCTCCCCAAGATGCATGTGCAACTAAATGAATCCCACCTCAGAGGCCTATGGGTGCGTATCCACACTTATTATGGGCTGGGGTCCCCTCCGTTTTTGACTCTCAAGAAGCCTTCCTGCACATGTGCAGACAGGGAAGTCTTCTTTGACCTCAGGAGAGGCCACTTTGTCTCTTTGCTTTAGCACAGCTCAGCTTTTGCCACTAGCTTTGTCCTTGGAGTGTCTGGCTGAAAACAAAGGCTCAGTTTTACTTCTCTTGACAAACACCAGGTGTTCAGCCCAGAGGCCCCATTGTCTCCTATGTCATAACCATCTCATCCTCTGTCATCCCCTTCTCCTCCTGCCTTCAGTCTTTCCCAGCATCAGGGTCTTTTCCAATGAGTCAGCTCTTCACATCAGGTGGCCAAAGTATTGGAGGTTCAGCTTTAGCTTAGTCCTTCAAATGAATATTCAGGGTTGATTTCCTTTCGGACTGACTGGTTCCATCTCCAAAGTCCAAGGGGCTCTCAAGAGTCTTCTCCAGCACTGCAATTCAAAAACATCATTTTTTCGGCACTTAACCTACTTTAGGGTCCAACTCTCACGTCCGTACATGACTACTGGAAAAACCATAGCTTTGACTATACAGACCTTTGTAGGCAAAGTGATGTCTCTGGTTTTTAATATGCTATCGAGGTATGGCATAGCTTTCCTTCTAAGAAACAAGTGTCTTTTAATTTCATGGCTGAAGTCATTATCTGCAGTGATTCTGGAGCCCAGGAAAATAAAATCTGTCACTGTTTCCACTTTCTTCCCTTCTATTTACCATGAAGTGATGGGAATGAATGCCATGATCTTCCTGGTTTGAATGTCGAGTTTTAAGCCAGCTTTTTCATTCTCCTCTTTCACCTTCATCAAGAGGCTCTTTAGTTCCTCTTCATTTCTGCTGTTAAAGTGGTATCATTTTCATATCTGAGGTTGTTGATAATTTCTCCCAGCAGTCTTGATTCCAGCTTGTAATTCATCGGGCCAAGGATTTTGCAAGATTTACTCGGCATATAAGTTAAATAAGCAAGGTGATGATATACAGCGTGGTCGTACTCCTTTCCCAATTTTGAACCAGTCCATTCATTATGAAGGACAGGGAAGCCTGGTGTGCTGCAGTCCATGGGGTTGCAAAGAGTCGGACAAGACTGAGTGACTGAACAACAGCATTGTCTCAGGTCCGGTTCTAACTGTTGCTTCTTGATCTGCATACAGATTTCTCAGGAAGCAGGTAAGCTGGTCCGGTATTCCCATCTCTTTAAGAATTTTCCACAGTTTGTTGTGATCCACACAGTCAAAGGCTTTAGCATAGTCAATGAAGCAGAAGTAGATGTTTTTCTGGAATTCCCTTGCTTTCTCTGTGATCCAAAGAATGTTGGCAATTTGATCTCTGGTTCCCCTGCCTTTTCTAAACCCAGCTTATACATCTGGAAGTTCTCAGTTCATGTACTGCTAAAGTTTAGCTTGAAGGATTTTGAGCATAACCTTACTAGCATGTGAAATAAGCACAATTGTATGGTGATTTGAAAATTCTCTGGCATTTCCCTTCTTTGAATTGGAATGAAAACTGACCTTTTCCAGTCCTGTGGCTTCTGCTGAGTTTTCCAAATTTGCTGACATATTGAATGCTGCACTTTAGCAGCAGCATCTTTTAGGATTTGAAATCGCTCAGCTGGAATACCATCACACCCACTAGCTTTGTTTGTTGTAATACTTCCTAAGATGAACTTGACTTTTCCTAAGACACCACTTGAGGATGTCTGGCTCTGGGTAAGTGAGCACACCATCATGATTATCTGGGTCCTTAAGACCTTTTTTAAATAGCTCTTCTGTGTATCCTTGCCTCTTAAATATCTGTAGAGCTATAAACTCTACAGATATTTTAAAGATACTAAGGGGCTATTATGACAAGTTTATGCCAATAAATTGAATAGCTTTATAAAATAGACAAATTCTTTGGAAAAAAACTACAAAGCTCATTCAAAAACAAATGGATATTCTGAATAGCCAAATGCATTGAGGAAATTAAATTTTAGTAAAAATAAAATCCTCCTCACAGAGAAAAACTCTAAACCAAAAAGGCTTCAGTGATGAATTTCACTAAATACTTAATAAAGAAATGATACTAATTCTATAAACACTGTTCCAGAAAATTGAAGAGGATGAACCATTTCCCAACTCTCACACCAAAACCTTACCCTTACACCAAAACCAGATAGGGATATTACTTGAAAACTACAAACCAATATCTCTCTTGAATGTAGAGGCAAAACTTCTAAACAACATTTTAGCAATTTATAAAAGATATTACATTATGACCAAGTAGAGTTTATCCCAGGAGTGCAAGTTTGGTTTAACATTTGAGAATCACTCTGTGCAATCCACTATATTAACAAACATATATATATATATATATTTTTCAATGGATACATTTAAAGCATTCGAGAAACTCCAATATTGATTCTTGATTTTTTTTTAATTGCAGCAAACTATGAATAGAAGGAAACTACCTTTACTTGACAAGGAAATGTACAACAACCCACAGCTAACATTGAACTTGATGGTGAAACATTAATTGCCTCTAAGATCAAGAATAAGACAAGCATGTCTACTCTGCCCATTTCTATTTAATGCTGTTCTAGAATGTCTAGCCAGTGTGATAAGGCAAGAAAAGTGACTTAAAAACACCCGTATCAGAAAGGAAAAAATAAAACTGTCTTTGTTTATGGATGACATGATTTCTATGTAGAAAATCCGATAGCATCTACAAAAGCACTTCCAGAATTAACAAACAAAGGGAATAAGGTTGCAACTTTCAAAACCACTATACCAACAGGAGTTGTATTTCTATATTCTATCATTGAATAATTGAAAATTTGAATAAAACATACCATGTACTAGAAAATATGAAATTCTTAAGAATAAATCTGACGAATATATGCAAGATCTGTGCCCCCAAAACTACAAAATGGTAATGAAAGGCATTAAAAGATCCAATTAAATAGAGAGATGTATCATGTTCATGCATTGGACAAGCCAATATTGTTAAGATAAGAATTCTTCCCAAATTGATCTGATGATTTCATGAAATTTCAATCAGAAGGAAAGTTTCATTGTGGAAATGGACAAGCTGATTTTGAAATTCATATAGAAATACAAAGGACCTGGAATAGCCAGAATACTTTTGAAAATGAAGATCAAAGTTGGAAGACTAACACTCTCTGACATCAAGTAATCAATATAGTAATCAATACAGTGTGGTATTGATGTTAAGATAGACAAAAAGATCAATGGAACAGAGCAGAGAGTGTACAAATAGACCCACACATATGTGGACAACCAATTTTCAACAAAGATGCAAAGAGAAATCAATGAGACAAGGGAAGGTTTTTAATAAATGATGGATAATTGGATATTCATAGGCAAACAAGTGAGTTTCAATCCACACTTCTCCCTAGATATAAAAATTAGTCACAGACCTCAAAATGGATCATAGACCTAAAATGTAAAACTTAAAATTATAGAAGAAAAGGAAAAAAAAATTGTGACCTTTGCTGAGGTCATAGATTTCTTAGAAAAGGTGTCAAAAACATGTTCCATACAAGATCAAAATTGATCAATTGAGCATCATCAAAATTAAGGACTTCTGGGAACTTCACTGGCAGTCCAGTGGTTAAGACTTTGATTTCTAATGCAAGGGGCATGAGTTCAATCCCTAGTCAGAGAGCTAAAATCCCACATGCTTCATGGCCAAGAAAACAAAAGATAAAACAACAAAAAAATATTTTACAAATACTAACAAATATACAATAAAAACAAATTCAATAAAGACCTTAAAAACGATCCATCATCAAAAAAACTTTTAAAAAATTAAGGACTTCTGCTTTTTGAAAGGTTCTGTTTAGAGAATGAAAAGGCAAGCCACAGACTGTGAGAAAGTATTTGCAAATCATAACTCTGATAAAGGAGTTGCATTCAGAATATGTAGAGAACTCTCAAAACTTAATAATAAAAACATGGGAAACCCAATTTTAAAAGGAGCCACTTAACCACTGGACCACCAGGGAAGTCCCTAAGCCTGTGTTATTTCTCCTCTCAGCCTTTTGTGGCTGTGTCTGTGCTTACCTGCCCCTGAGTGACATATTTATCCAGACCACTGTCCACCAGACTCTGTCTAGGGAAGCAGCACTAAAGGATAGAGATTTGGTATTGGTTGAGGAGGAGGCTGGAAGGACCAGAAAAGATCTTTCTGGGGCCCTGCTGAGTCCCACACTAGAGGTCTACAAAGGAAAGTCAAAGGCAAGGCAGAAATGATGGGATACCAGGGAATAGGCAGGGCAAAAACAGCAGAATCCCAGGAAGCCAGAAGATCAGAGGTGCAGGGACCCCGGGAAGCACAGGAGCTGGGCCTGTGTATCCTGGTCCCAGCCTATAGGGAAGTTCTCTCCCCTCCCTAGGGGTGCTCACCCTGGTCTACAGGCCACTGCCAAGCCCCTGGTACTTTGCAGTAAGGCAATAAGTTAGAAGGATGAAACAGATGGGCTCTGCACTCCAATCTGCCTGGACTCTACTCTCAGCTCTGTCCCTCCCTGGCCATGTGATGGACCTACCCAGCCATGGTTTAATTGCCCCTCTATAAATTGAGGCTATTGACAATGCAAGGCTGGCAGGATGAGCCAATGCACGTAACAGCCTCTGAGCAGCAGCCTGGTCCCAGTCAGGACCCAAGATGCCTTGTTGTTGCTGTGAACAATTTCCCAGATGCTCCCGGAAACAGAACCCTGGATTCAAATCCCGTCTCAGCCACATGGTACCTGGTGAGTTGGGGCAAGCTGCTTCTTCAACTTGAGCCTCACATTCTCATCCATAAAATGAAGGCTATACTATCTACCCTAAAGTATTGTTGGGACTTCTCTTGTGGCTCAGCTGGTAAAGAATCCGCCTGCATGGGTTGGGAAGATCCCCTGGAGAAAGGAAAGGCTACCCACTCCAGAGTTCTGGCTTGGAGAATTCCATGGCCTGTATAGTCCATGGGGTCGCAAAGAGTCGGACACCACTGAGCGACTTTCACTCACTCAAAGGGTTGTTGGGAGGGCAGAATGAACTAAACTGCTTTGAATAGGGGCTGGCAAAAGAGTCAGGGCTCAGCCAATGAGGAGCATAATGATTTTCTAATCATTAGCTTCTCAGCTGGGGTTTGGTCCCCACATCCCCTGCAACCCATGCTCCACCCCACGTCTGGTATCCTTACACCCCACCCTCAGCTTCCTTCAGTCATTGAAATTTATAAAGAGCTTTCAGTTCAGGTCTCAGGATACATGACATGGTGGAAAGACCTTGAACTTAGATTAAGCAAGACTGTGTGACCTTCAGCAAGTTATTTAACCTCTCTGAACCTCACTTTCTTCATCTCTACAGGAGACGTAATTATGCAGCTATATCAAGGGGCCGCTGTAAAAATCAAGTGAGATGATATATACAAAACGCCTGGCACACAGCAGGCACTCAGTAGACATGAGTTTCTCCCCGACCCCATCTTCATCTCCCAGGCCTCCACAAGGGCAGTGACTAAATCTGATTCCATCACACAAGTGCCCGATCTGCAGTGGGTCCCCAGGAAATGTTTTCCAGGTGAGTTATTCACTGAATGAATATAGTGATGCCTAAGAGAGAGGCCACCCAGATTTCTCCCCCAGCAGGCCTGCCCGAGTGGCTGACAAATCTATTATAGATGCCTCACATCTCGATAAATATTTCAATGCAAATAAATAAAGGATGTCACGGGCCTCTCAGCGAGCGACTCTTCGCAGCTCACTGCACACAATGTCTATCCCTGATTCCTGCCCAAAGTCAAGGTGTCCCCTGGGATCCTTCACTGACTCTAGCCGGACGCCATGTGTGCCAACGTGGGGGCACAAAGAAACAAGGAAGCCGGTTCCTGAGGAAACGGAGGTCTCTTCTCACTCTGGGGTGGCCTGGGGTCACAGGGGAAGCCAAGTTTCTGTTCCATGGGAGCCTACACTCAAGTAACCTCCACCAGCCCATCACTGAGGGATGCCCGGGATTATGTTCATGTGTCCAGCCTGGTCTGTGCCAGGACAAGGGGCAACTGAAGGTCTCTTCAAAGGAGCTGATTAGGTGGTGAGTCAGGGTCATCTTCCAGGCTCATCTGTACTCCAACCCCTTTTCCTTCCCAAAAAGGAAGGTCTGAGCCTCACAGCCATTTGATTCATTCATTCATTCATTCACTCGTTCGTATGTTCAAAGAAGGTTATGGGCACCTGCCACATGCAAGGGCCTAAACACATGGTGTTGGTAAGGCAGCCAAGTTCCCCCACGTGGGGGACAGAATTCTAAGATGGCGGCCCGGATTCCTGCCCCTGCGTACGTGGTCTGCGTAATGACCGCCCCGGAGTATGTACAGCCTTGAGAACAGAACGGGATTTCACTCTGTGACCGCGTTATACTCTACAGCAGAGGTGAAGGACTTTTTTTTTCAGATATAATTAAAGTCTGAAATCAGTGGATTTTAGTTGATTTTGAGTTAATCAAAAGGGAGATTATCCTGGGTGGACCTGACTGAATCAGGTGAAAAGTCTTTAAAAGAGTGACTGGGCTCTTCTTTTAATTATTAGTATATATATTTTATATGGGAGAAGGCAATGGCAACCCACTCCAGTGTTCTTGCCTGGAGAATCCCAGGACGGGGGGAGCCTGGTTATATATATATATATATATATATAATAAATGAGTGTGTGTCTGTGTGCGCGTGTGTGCTCAGTTGCTTCAGCCATGTCCAACTGTTTGTGACCCTATGGACTGTAGCATGCCAGGCTCCTCTTGGCCATGGGATTTTTCAGGCAAGAATATTGGAGTGAGTTGCCATGCCCTCCTCCAGGGGATCTTCCTGACCCAGGGATGGAACCTGTGTCTCCTGCATTGGCAGGTGGGTTCTTGACCACCAGCGCCATCTATATGTTGGCTTGAACTGGGGATCCCTGCATTGGAACCTCAGAGGCTTAGCTGCTGGACCACCAGGTACGTCCCAGCTGGGCCCTTCTTGAGGAGGAATGATTTCTCCTCCAGCTTTGAAGAAGTAAGCGGCCAGGAGTGGGAGGGGATACAAAAAGGCCATGTGACAAGGAACTGTAGGTGACCTCTTGAAGCTGAGAGCATCTCCCGAGCACCCCCAAATCCTAGCTGACAGCCAATGAGAAAGGACTTCAGGCTCGCAGCTTCAAGCATCTGAGTCCTGCCAATAATCACAGCATCATGGAGCCTGCCTGCCATCTTGAACACAGACTTGTGAGACCCTGGGCAGAGGACCCGCTAGGCTATGCCCAGTGTTCTAGTCCAGGGCAACTATGAGGGTAACAAGTGCAAGCTGCTGACTTGCACTTATGGTAACTTTTAAAGCAGTGATAGAAAATTAATACATGGTTCTTGTGGTTCTCAGAGTCTGGGGGCAGGGGGGTGACAACTCCAGCCTAGAAGGGCTGGGGCCAGCACAGGGATGAACCGGGAGGCTGGGGATATTCCAGTGGAGACCTGGCCAAGGAGTCATGGAGGAGTCAGGAAGGCTCTGGGGTGGGGGAGTGGGGGAGGGGGAGAAGGAAGGGGAGGATGAAGAGGAGGAGGAGATGGGAAGAAAGAAGGGAAGGGGAGGAGAAAGTGGGTTTCAGATGCACGGAGCAGTAGGTCCAAAGGCCGGAGTTCAGCATTTCAGCTGGTGGCCAGTAGAATAAGAGCAGGTAATATTCCATTGTATAGATGTTCCACATAATCTTTATCCATTCCATAAAGAGGAATGAAATTGAGTCTTCTATAGAGACATGGATGGACCTAGAGACTGTCATACCAAGTGAAGAAAGTCAGAAAGAGAAAAATAAATATTATATATTAATGCATAGATGTGGAATCGGGAAGAAGAAAAAAGGTATAGCTGATCTTATTTACAAAGCAAAAGTAGAGACACAGATGTAGAGAACACAAAGGTATGGATACCAAGGGGGAAAAGGAGGTGGGATGAATTGGAGTTGACACATATACACTGCTGATATTATGTATAAAATAGAGAACTAATGAGAACCTACTGTATAACACAGGGAACTCTATTCAGCACTCCCTGTGACCTTAATGGGAAGGAAATTCAAAAATAGGGAATATATGTACATGCATAGTGGATTCACTTAGCTCTACTGTAGACACAACATTGTAAAGCAACTATACTCCAATAGAAATTAAGAAAAGAAGAATAGAAGGAGGTGAAAAGAGGGCATAGCAGAGCCTAATGGGAGGGGTTTCAGAGATCATACCCAGACATTGGGACTTCATCCTGGAGGAAATTACATGCTCAGACTGAACCTTTAGCAGACCCCTCTGGCCCCTGGGTAGGGGGGAGGTTGAAGGGGGCAACACTGAGGCCATGAGACCAGTTAGGAGACTGCTGCCAGTTCAGGAGAGAGAAGAGTGGCTATTGCACATCTCAGACCCAGGCACCGTGTTTCCTTACCCTCTGTCTGCTGCTCTGGGCCCAAAGATGAATGTTTAATGGACATTTCAAGGGGCCAAGAAAGGCCACATTCCTGGAGGATTCCTGGTCCCAGCAGATGTGTGAGATGGACGAGGGGAGGCTTGGCCAGAGCCAGGGCTGGGCAGGCAAAAGGAAGTCAAGTGGGCGTGTCTTTAGGCAGCTTCAATAGTGCGAGAAAAGTCTGAGCTTCGGGAGAGTGGAACACGATTAAGAACAGGGACTCCTTTTCTGTCTCAGCTCTGTTCTACACTGTTCCAGCCCCGCCCTCTGGCACACTCTCTGCCCAGGGTTAACAAGGTGACAGCCAGTGGAGGTTCTGGAACCTCAGTGCACAAAAAGAAACTTTCCTCCTTTAGTTCCCATCTGAGGTCATGGGACTTGGCTTGAGATTTATGTTAACCCAACAAGGACCACATGGAAGTGGGTAGGATTGGGGATGTCTTCAAAAGAGAACAGAGTTACTCAAAGAAGAGGGAATGGATGCTGAGCCCCACAAAGAATAGCCATCCACAAAATGGGGCATTGCCAGTCCTCCTGGGCAGTCAAAAGAGCCTTGCTAAATATCAGGTGGTTCTGAGGCAAATAATCTGCCTGCAATGAAGAAGACGCAGGTTTGATTCCTGGGTCAGGAGAATCCCCTGCTGCTGCTGCTGCTGCTGCTGTTGCTGCTAAGTCGCTGCAGTCGTGTCCGACTCTGTGCGACCCCATAGACTGCAGCCCACCAGGCTCCCCGTCCCTGGGATTCTCCAGGCAAGAACACTGGAGTGGGTTGCCATGTCCTTCTCCAATGCATGAAAGTGAAAAGTGAAAGTGAAGTCGCTCAGTTGTGTCCGACTCTTAGCAACCCCATGGACCGCAGCCCACCAGGCTCCTCCGTCCATGGGATTTTCCAGGCAAGAGTACTGGAGTGGGTTGCCATTGCCTTCTCCAGAGAATCCCCTAGAGAAGGAAATAACAACCCACTCCAGTATTCTTGTCTGGAGAATTCCATGGACAGAGGAGCCTGGTGGGCTACAGTTCATGGGGTGGCAAAGAGTCAGACATGACTGAGCAACTAAACAGCAACAACAACAGCAAAAGATATGTCTTCAGCACAGCAGCTAGCAGTCTTAGTCTTCTCTCTACCCACTGAAGCTCTATCCCTTGGTTGTCTTTATGCCTTTATGTATGGAAGCCCCGGGAAGTCCCCCCAGAAGTCTCTCCTCTATCCTGTTCACTTTGCTGCACTGCCTAGAATTCGACCCTTTGTAATGATTGATCTAGAATAGTGATAGGGGTTCATGAATGCTTGACATAAACACATCTAACCCCATGAGGTATGTACTATTATTATCCCCATTTTACAGATGAGGAAACTGATACACAGAGAAGCAGGAACATTCAAACCTTGATAGTCTGGCCCAGAGTTCATGCTCTTAACCACCACACCACAGCTCCTTTCATCAAGTTTATAGAACAAGATATTAAGTTGCTGTCTGCCCATAAAGACTGACAGATAGACTGCCTACCCTGTTTTAAATTTCCCAACTAGGAGAGACAATCATTATGGGCCCACAGAAAAGCTCATCCATCCATGCACCCACCCATCCATGCATCCTTCCACTCATCCATCCATGCACCCACCCATCCATGCATCCATCCATTCATCCATCCATGCACCCACCCATCCATGCATCCTTCCACTCATCCATCCATGCACCCACCCATCCACCTATCCTTGTGCCCATGCATCCATTTATACTTTCTTCCTCTTTCTCTTTATCCTCCCTTTCTTTTCACCCTCCCTCCCTTCCTTTTTTCCTTCTTTCCTTCCTTCATTGACAGACTATTTGCTATGGCTTTCCTGCATGTCAGGCATCCAGAGTGGGTGCCCAGAATGGGGTCAGAGGCCTGGGGAGGGTCGGGGGTGGCCTGGCTACTGGCTCAGAGAAGAGAGAGTGCAGAGCTCCTCTCCTCCTCCTCCTAGACCCCAAGTCTCTTATGTACAACTCAAAGCAAAAAACCATGCAGAACTTCAGGATGGAAGCAGTTTCTCGAAACTGGGACTACTAGTCATTCACTAAGTGTATCTGCCAAACTGGACAGACAGACAGAAAGACAGGCTGTGACTGCGAACAGATGCAATTATAAGCTAAGCCAACAACCCATCGTGCACACTTCCGGAAACACAGTGAGATCTGGGGCGTCAATTATTTAAACCCTAATTAACATAGCTCTGCATGTCTTTTTTGGGGGGCGCACTCAGAACACACAGCATTGTTATCGCGGAAGAAAAGAGAGAATGAAATATTGATGGGGGTCGGCTTTGTTCTCTGCTCAGCAAGAGCGAGCCGGTTGTAGGAAGTGGATTCCCGCCGTTGCAGCAGCTTTAATTAGGAAGGTCGGTGGCTTCTCCGGCGTCTTGGATTCCTTTAATTTCCACAGAGGGAAGCGGCTTCTGAATTTTATTGAACACAGTTGAATTTTTATTTTCAAAAATCAAAACAGCAACAGTTCTTGGCATCTGTTATGAGCGCTGGGTGTTATTTGCTCTTTAGAGATAAAGTTGTTTTTATACTGGGAGAGAGAGAGCCAGGGAAAACGGGGCCGAAGATTTGTCCTGGGAAAGATACTCGACTGGGAGAGGGTAGTCAGCAGAAAAATAAACCTCTACTCGACCCAGCTCGGCCCCGGGCTCCCCAGCACTCTGGCTGGCCTGAGAAATCCATTTGACAGTGAACAGTACGTGCCACGTTTGAGGTAGTTAACTCTTGGGGCATTGGAGTCTGATCTGGTTCCAGAAGTTTCTGACACAGGAAATCAAGTAGGGAGAGGTCACTGAGGCCCTAGGGATGGGAGGAAGGCCAGGGTAGATCCCTGGGAGGAAGGGGAAGCAGGGGCGGGGGGCGGGGGGGTGGAACTGGGGTGAGGGGAATAGAACAGAAAACGGGTGCCAGGGAGGACAGGCTCTGAAAAAAGGGTCCCCAGTGGCAACCTCAAAGGCCAGAGGAGCCTCTAAATGCTTGATCCCAGGTCAAGGGGATGGGAGGTGGGAGAAGATGCCTTGGAGAAAGGCTCAGGTTTAAGTGGCATCTCTCCTTCCACTTGTCTTTTTCGGTCGTTGGATGGTGGGTTCACTCTTTAAGCATGTGCCATGCATGTCCTAGAAGCCAGGCATCTAGCAGGCAGTAGGGGTACAGAGAGACAGAGCCCCTGTTGCCACCCAAACAGGAAAACCACCAAGAGCAGTAGTCCCATGGGATGGAAGCGGGGGCAGAGTGGTCTCACTCACTTCAGAAGTGATGTGTGATAGGAAGAAATGAAAAGAAGGAAGGAAGGAGGGAAGAAAAGAAGGAAGGAAGGAAAATGTATTTCAAGGTAGAAAGTAGCAAAGAGGACATTCCAGGCATGGCCTCTGTAAAGGTGAATGGTGGAGATGGGGGAAGGCGGTGAGAGGGCAGAAATTTACTGGAGTTGCAGCAGAGGAAGCAGATGAAAATGAGGTCTGTTCCGGTAACAGGGTCTCTGCGGACTCAACCTCAGGATGCAAAGCAGACAAACCAGCCCGAGAGCTGGAGCAATTCTGCCTGAACCTCAGGGAGCAGGGTTCATGGTACATGACCACTCACTGAACCCCGGTCACACTCTGCAGGCAGGTCTAAGTCCCCTATAAAATGATTATGGGCTGCAAGGAACAAAGGTGTGGTGGCATGAAATGAGGTCTTTTTTTTTTTTTATACGTTTTTCAATGTTTCTTTTTTTTAAGTTTTAAAATATTTCTTTATTCATTTGGCTGCATGAGGATCTTCTTGGCATCATGTGGGATCTACTGTTGTGACATGCAGTTTCAGTAGTTGCAACACACAGGCTCTCTAGTTGTGGCACACAGGCTTATTTGCATGTGGAATCTTAGTTCCTGGACTAGGGATTGAACCCGTGTCCAGTGCATTGGGATGAAAATTCTTAGCCAGATCACCAGGGAAGTCCCAGGGTCATTTCTTTAGATACAGGAGTGTTCCAGTTGCAATTAAGCTAGGCTGGAGCATTTACTCAACAAGTATGGGGCAGGCTAGTGTAGCAGAGGCTGCAAGAGTTTCACCCACAATCCCTGGGATCCTTCTCCCTCCTTGCTGCACACTGGAGTCCAGCTCTGGGCATGCTAAAGAGTCAGCACCTGACTCTTTCTGTTAGATAAAGAGTCAGCACCTGACTCTTTCTGTTGGATAGCCCTCAAGTTGCTGAAACACACTTTACCTGCATGCACAGAAAGCCAGAAGTGCCTGGACATTGACATCCTTCTAGAGCACCTTGGTGGATGTGGGTTGTAAAGGCTTTGCTCTCCTCCACCCTTAAGCAGGACAACTCAAATGAATGACACGCTATCTCCAGCTCCAGGTCCCCTCTCTATGACTTTGTTGACACACACCTTCTCTCGGCTTCCTTCCTTTTCCTGTCCTACTTCTCTACTCCCTATGGATTGTTTCCAGAAATGCTTCCTGAGGCATCACTTTCACCTGACTCCAGCTCAGGGTCTGACTTGTGGAACCCAGTCTTAACAGCCACCTGTGTGCCAGCCATTTTTTTTCCGCCCTGATGTCACAATGTTAAATAAGTCACACCTGTGCATGTGCAAGTGTGACCAAGAACATACCAAGGAATAATATAAGTGCTGGGGATGCAACAGAGAATGAAACCATCAAGTGCACCTGCCTGGAGGAGCTGACACTCTCTTGGGGAAGACAGTGAACACAGCATTCAATAAATGAGGCAATCAGGAAAGGCCTCCTGGAAGAGGCAACTTTGGAGTAGACACTTCAAGGAGTTGGGAAGGATGCAAGCCACTAAAATAATCCACATAAGAAGTTTAAGTGTGGTTCCAGGGAGAGGCAGTGGCAAGTGCAAAGGCCCTGAGGCAGCATATGATTGCTGTGTTCCAGGAATACCAAGGTAGCCAGTGTGGCAGGGGCAGAGTTCACAAAGGGAAGAATAAAGGAGAGGGACAGAGAGGTATGGGATGGAGGTCCTGCAGGATCTCTGCATTTCAGTCCACACACAGTCGTTTTTGTTCTGAATGTGGTCAGAACCAGCAGAGGGTCCTGTATCAGTCTCCTGCAGAGCGATTTCAAGCCCAGCTGAGAACTGACCTTGAGAAGTCACAGGGACGTTTTGCTCAAAGCGGATTTGCAAAGAACGATGTCATTCAGGTAGAAACTGGCCTCTCCCTGGAAGGCCTTCTGCAGCAGCTGCCATGAGAACACAGCTCTCTGCATCTTGTTACACGCATGCACATAGACATTAAAGGCATCCTACCACACCCTCTCGCTGAAGCTGCTTTTTTTTTGTTCCCCTCACTCACTTGTTTATTCAGCAAGCACTCACTAGGCTCCTTGACATGTGAGGTGCTACTCTGAGATCAAGGCCACCCTGGTGAACAAGGCAAGACCGGGTCCTTGCCCAAGGAGACCTCACATTCTAGCAGCAGAAATGGATGATAAACAGATATAAAATATACTTCAGATAGTGCCAAGTCCTACAAAGAAAAATAAAACAGGTTAGACTAAGAGTTCTCAACTGGGAAGACTTTGCCCCCAGAACACATTTGATGATGTTTGGAGGCATGTTTGGAGTCATAACCTTTGGAGAGTAGATGCTCCTGGGTCTAATGGGTAGACCCAAGAAATGCTGCTAAACGTTCTAAAATGCAAAAGACAGCCTCCCCCAGTGAAGAATTCTCCAGTGCAAAGTATCAACAGTTCGGAGACTGAGGAACCCTGGGATAAGGGGCGGAGTCACAGAGAAGTATGGAAACCAGGATGGTGTGGGAAGCCAGGATGGTCAGGTTTCCTCCCCAGATGTTACCTCCACACAAAAAGGTAACATTTCTGCAGAAATGTGAATGGAATTGAGGAGTAAACGACAAGGCACTAGCATTTCAGGCAGAGGGAACTAGCCAATGCAAAGGTTCTAGCCAATGCAAAGGGTGCAAAATACTTGAAGTGTTCAAAGAATACATGTAGATGTAGTCCATCCTTTTTAAAGACTTCAGGGTATTCCACTTTCGGAATTAGACACCTCAAGGAGCACAGATTTCAATCTAGGATCATTTCTGAACCTCCTCCTCCAAAACAAGCAAGGCATCCCTGTTTACCAGAAGGGCCGTGGCAACCCCAAACGGGCTCTAGCTAAGCTGGACATCCTGGTGGGAAAAGGGCATTTCCCCCTAAGATAAAACCCTTGACCCCTTGGACTTGGATCTGCAGCCCCTTGGTTAGTGGGTCCAGTAGCATCACCCCAACTCTCCATTTTATAGGGTCAACAGAGCCTCAAAGGTTTACAGGCAGTTTGGAGAGGGGCTGGCGCACCTGACCTCAGTTCCAAGACTGCCTCCATCACTCTTTTGCCAGCCAAAGAGTCCCTCCAGCCCCTCTCCGATTTCATAAACAAGGCTCAGCTCTGAGAATCTCTTTCTCCCAGGCCCACACCCTCTTTGCTGTGACATTTCCTCTCCCGCCTTGAGTCTGCCTCCCAGGGCCCAGCCTCGCTGGAGGCTTTGATTAAATATGCACCTCCTAATCTCATCAGAGGCCAGAAACATGCATATATGCAAATCAACATCTGCTCCTCTACTCGGGGAAGGATCTTCCCAGAGTGCTCTGGGAAAAGAAGCCCAACCCAGTGAACTCAGAGGGGAAGGCTCCAGATCATCCGAAAGTCACTTCGAAATCCCTAGGTCCCTGGATGGAAATTCACTCTCCATGTAACTGGAGGTTATACTTGACGGAGCCATAAAGAAGCAGCCCCATGTTCCACCTCACGCTGCCTCTCCCGAATCAAGCCTTTTCTGTGTCAGAGGAGATGTGGCCTGGCCCCTGATCCAGGGGAGCTTGCCCCTCTGGCCGACAAGGGGACACGGCAGCTAGTGGTCACTTCTTGCCTTTGCCGGGTGTCTCCATTGCTAACCTGAAGGCATCGTTTACCTGGAACATTACTGTATGTATGCTTAGGGCTCACACCACCACCTCAAAGTCTCTATGGCTTGAGACCATAACACTCCATTTGTCACCCGTGTGAAGCCAAAACAGTGACATGGAGTGAGGATGAAGTTCTTCCATCTTGTGGCCCTACCAGTCTCCAAGACCAGTGAGTCCTCCGGGTGGAGAATTGCACTGAGGCTTTGCGGGCGTGGCCAGGAAGTGACGCACATCACAAGATGATCACATCCCACTGGCCAGAACTTAAGTCACGTGATCCCTCCTAACTGCAAGGGAGGCTGGGAAATCAACCTGGTGGTGCTGCCTGGAAGACCAGGAGAAAGTGGGTTTTCAGTGTTCCGGAGCGGCCTCTGTCAGGGTCATTCTGTCACACAACTTCAGAACTGAAAGGGTCTTAGAGCACTGATTGGTTTAGGTCTCTGGTTTGTAAGCAACAGAAAGCAGTTAGCATTAGGAAATTCATGGGCAGAACAATCACCAGCTTGAGATATAGTAGGGGAGCCTGGGAAAGGCCAGCACAACTATGGGGTCACAGTAAGAATGACCTGGTGCGATGTGAGCCGTGCATGTCTTCAGCCTTGAGTCACTGTTTCCATAAAGTCCCCGTGAGACCACCTGGCTGGTCACACCTAGATCCTACACCTAGATCCTACTCTGACCACCAGGAGCAAAAGGGAGAGGAGAGGACTGAACTTGGCCTGTGGCTTCCACACAGCATAGTATCGCTCAGGAGTTTGTCATCCCACCCAAACGATGCCTCTGAGGGAGACGGGTGACTCTCTAGCAGGAAATCAGGGTGCTGACTTCAGGAGATGCGGCATTGGGACAAAGAAAGGTCTGTTACTGAGATCAGAGCTCTTCCTTGCAGGTGGGCCCACTGGAGATCAGAGAGAGGAAGTAAGAAAAGAGGCAGAACTAGATCCTGAGCCACCCATGGTTGCACTGATCACCTGTTTGGTGACAGATGGGATTTGACGCCATTTTCCTTTTCAAAACCTTTGAGCCCCAGGGTCTCTTTCCTGAGCCTTCTTCCTTGTCAGGGTCTGAAGTCACCTTGATTCTTCCTAGAGGAAACATGTCTGTTGGGAAATTAGCTATTTGGGGGTGGCCCATGTGGTGGGGCTTGGGAGGAGTAGTTGAGTAAGGACATAAGAGGTAAAACCACCTGTGGGAGAAATCACCGGATATAGCTTGTAAAACTGTTAAACTATAAAATCGCTATAAAGCTGACATTTGGGTTGGTGGTTAGTACCTGGGCCTCTCCAAGCTCCCTGACTCTTTGACCATATTATTTCAAAGAAAATGTATTTGTATGATTATATTCCAAGTGTGTGGTAGACATGAGTTTTTTTTTTTTACTACCCAGCATCCTTATACCCTGGTACTGAAAAGAGCACCCCAATTTCCTTTAGGGAATTGCCCCTCTCCTGCAAAAGAGTCAGACATAACTCAGCAACATATTTATATATCTGTGTATGTGTGTACATCTGTATGTCTGCGTTACATATGCTATCACTACAACTGTTAAGTTGAACCACATGAAATTGATGGTACTGGACCATATTTGAGCTATAAAAATGGCACCTTCAAAAGTCCTATGTGTGCACGCATGCATGCTCAGTCACTTCAGTCATGTCTGACTCTTTGCAACCCTATGGACTGTAGCCTGCCAGCTCCTGACCATGGGATTCTCCAGGCAAGAATACTGGAGTGGGTTGTCATGCCCTCCTCCAGGGGATCTTCCTGACCCAGGGATTGAACCTGTGTCTCCTGCATGGCAGGTGGATTCTTTACTGCTGAGTCACTGGGTAAGCCCGTTTAGCTCTGTACCTATACCAAATCTGTATAATCTAGATCAATATTTCCTTCTCTTTCACACACACAAAAACACAAACATTCCTCTAATTCTGGATCTGGGACTATCGCTCATTCCCACCACCACCATCCAGAACCTGGCCACCCTGAGATAGAGAGGAAGCAAGGCCTTGGGGACCCGTGGGTCAAGGAGGCCCATGGATAGCTGTCCAGCTCTCCTGGCCTCAGAGCGAGCTGGTCCCCTCCACTCCCTCTGCTGACTAGGGGAGGCCCTAATTAACCAGCCACCACTCCCTCCGCAATAGAAGGGAGGGATCAATGGACCATTTGACACTGACTTGGGTTTGATGGGCAGGGAGGAGGCAGCCCACAGACATTGGGCCCCAAGTCTGCATCCCCTGGGATGAACAGAGCCAGGGTGGAGGGAGGGCAGCCTAACCTCGCTCTGGGCTAGTCCAGAGTCTCCTGTCCCTCTTCTCCAAGGGGAGTGCAGCGTGACCACCCTGCTTCTCCAGGTCCTGTCTGCCTGTCACACTCTCCCCTCGTGGGCTTGGTTGGCCTGGCCTCCAGGCACCCTCCCCACCTCAGTCCCAGAGGCCTCTGGCTGCCCAGCTCAGCCCCCGGCCGCCCACTCTGGCCGCGGGGCTGTTTGTGGAGCCATCCCAGGCAGCCCCAAGCCTCTGTCTTCCTATTTAGACAAACAAACAAAAGCCGGTTCGGTTACCACGGGCGGGCTGTGAGGCATCCAACACAAACCGAAGCCGCCCGCCTGGCGTCTCCGGATGCCCTGGGTTCGGTTCAGGCGGTCCCAGGACATTTGCCTTCTTCCCGCTCTGGCCTCATTACCCGGCTCTCCTCGCCTCAGTGACACACGTCCCCAGCCCCTTCACAGAGGCTGTGTGAAACGGGGCCAGGCAACTCTTTGGCTGCAGAAGAAGGCTGACATCCTAAATTCCCTGGGTCCTGGCTACAGCAGAGACTTCTTGTACCCTTAAAGCCCTGGAATGTCCTGCTCCAGAGGGGTTTGGAGCTAACCTGTCCAGCACCCATTTAACAGATGGGAAAACTGAGGCCAGAGAGAAGGGACTTTCCAAGGTTACACAGTAAATTTGAGACAAAACTTTTAAAAACCATAAGCAGGGTCAGAAACTACCTACCTGGTACAATTTGGGAGTACCTCCTGAAGGATGTTTTCCTCCATGGATTTCTTACCCTTCTTAGGGTAAAGAAGTTTGTGTATGTGCATGTGTGGGGGGGTGTATATGCATATATATATATATATGATTTTTAAAATATCATACACACACACACACACTGAATGAACATTTCTAGCAGTGTATCAGAGAAACTACTAGTAGAGGTTGGCTCTGGGGAGAACTGCAGAAAATACACAATTGTGGGCAGACTGACTTTTCACCATATGCTCTTCTAGATGATTCTTACTAGGTACATTTTCACTTTGCAATAATTAAAATAAGGGCAAACATTTACCTAGTCCTTACTATGAGCAGGTACTGTTCTTGGTGCTTTTTTGTGATAGCTCACTTCATCCTCATTTGCCCCACACCAGGGATATATAATCATCAGTATCCCCATTGGACAGACAAGCAGACTGAGGCATTGAGATGTTAAATAACCTACTCAAGGCCACAGTCAGTAAATGGCAGAACTACAATTTGAACCCTGATAGCTCAGCTCCAAAAGGCAGGCCTGTCACCTCTGTATTAATCTACCACTCTATTAAAAGCTTTTGACAAATAAAATAGGAAGTGGAAAGGCAAATCCTGGGGTGGACAGGGAATGGATGTGATGTCAAGTCACACACAGCCTCCTCTGGGCAGACTCATCAAGAGACTCAGGCTCTGTTTCCCTGGAGATGGGGAGTGGGGACAGGGCAGGGCCCCTACCTGGGGTGGACAGGGAACGGATGTGATGTCGAGTCACACACAGCCTCCTCTGAGCAGACTCATCAAGGGACTCAGGCTCTGTTTCCCTGGAGTCGGGGAGTGGGGACAGGGCAGGGCCCCCAGCTCTGGGGTGCAGGGATGGAGGAGGGGAAGGGAGCTCTGGAAGCGTGGGAACAGAGAAGGGGGAAGAGAAAAGGGCTACATCCTCTGGGGCACAAGTCTGCCCAAAACCTGCTCATCTCCCTCCGTCTGATAGTCACAAGATAGGAATCAGGACTCCTACCGCAGATGAAGAAGGAATCCAGTTTTCAAGGCTGCTTCTTCAACAAGAGCAATAGGAAAACCTTGGTTCTGGTGCTGCTTCCTCAAACTTTTAACACTGGGATAATCATAATAATTCAGTCTGTTCAGTCGCTCAGTCGTGTCCGATTCTTTGCGACCCCATGGATAGCAGCATGCCAGGCTTTCCTGTCCATCACCAACTTGCGGAGCTTGCTCAAACTCATGTCCATCAAATCGGTGATCCCATCCAACCATCTCATCCTCTGTCGTCCCCTTCTCCTCCTGCCTTCAATCTTGCCTAGTATCAGGGTCTTTTCCAAAGAGTCAGTTCTTCACATCAGGTGGCCAAAGTATTGGACTTTCAGCTTCAACATCAGTCCTTCCAATGAATATTCAGGACTGATTTCCTTTAGGATTAACTGGTTTGATCTCCTTGCAATACAAGGGACTCTCAAGAGTCTGCTCCAACACCACAATAATTAATACACAATAATAATAGCAATGATAATAATGTAGCTGTATTATGGCAGATTAAAAGTGGCCAAAGATTCTCTGACATCCTCCATGGAGAGGTGGGGTCATGTTCCCTCTCCCTGGACCTGGGTGCACCGTGACTGCTGTAATGAAGACAGCATCGAAGAAATACTAGTTTCCAGCCCTTGTCTTGCCAAGACCAGCAGCTCCCACCTCCTGTCTTTGGGTACGCTCACTCTTGGAGCCCCAAGCAGCCATGTGAGAATGCCAGCTACTCTTCTGGAGAGACCACAGGGGTAGGGACAGGAGCCCAGAATGAGCCCAGTCTTTCCAAAAAATATATGACTTAAGACATCTTAGATCCTCCAAACTAGCCCAGCCTCCCACTGACTAACACCAAGTGACCCCACTCAAGACCACTTGGAGCAGAAAAATTGTTCTGCTCCAAAAATGGGTTTTCCAGCTTGTGAAACCACCACCCGGGTCAGGAAAGAGAATACTGAAGCCCCTGAGACGCCTCCAGCCAATCACCACCCTTCCTTTGTCACCAGAGATAACCACTGTCTAGGCTTTTTCATGATGTTTTATCTTTCTTAAAAATTATTTTATCTTATATAAATACAGTATTTAATTTTACTCTTTTTTGAGCTTTCTAGGAAGAGAATCTACAGTATGCATTCTTTTGTGTCTTGTTTCTTTTGCTCAGCATCACATGTGTGAGATTCAACCATGTCGTTTCATATCCTGGTATCTTGGTTGTGTTCATTGCTGTATAGTACTCCATTGTATTGTTACACAACAATATATTGATCAGTTCTATTATTGTTGGACATTTGGGTTGTTTCCAGCGTTGCTCTCTTTGGTACAATGCTGCCATGCCCATTCTTGACCGTATCACCTGGTGAATAGGGGCTCACACTTCTGAATATGTGCCAGGGAGTGGAATTTCTGCATACAGTCTTTGCATATCTTTAACTCTTCTCAATAATTTTTTGTCCCAGCTTTCCCTCTAACTAGCAGCATCTGAGATTATGCTGTGAACTATACCTCATCCTGGGTTTAACTTGTATTTCTTTGATGGTTGATGAGGCCAACCACCACTTCATCTATTTATTGCCCATTTGGATTTCCTCCTTTGTAGAGTTCCTGTTTAAATTTTCTTCCCATTCTCTAATAGCTGTATAGCATTAAAAATTTTTTCCAATGTTCAAAAATTGAGGGACTGTCTACAAAAATACAGACATCTGGTGACAGTAGAGAACAGAGACTCTCTGGCCACCGGGGGCTTGTGTCCCTGCTTGGTGATGATCCACTGGGGCTGAGCAGGGAGAGCCCCTTTAGTCAGTGTGGTCACCAGGGTCTCTCTGTGCCTCCTACTTCACCCATTCGTGTGCCATGCTCGGCTGGCACTTGTATTTGGGACTTCTGATTTAGTGTCTCAGCTGCTTTTCACCTAACCTGCTGTGGTGGGTTAACTGCAGGATTGTCCCAATTTAATTATGCTTCTTATAAAGTCTTCATCCTTGGATTGTCCTCTCTGCATGACTTGCTTTGGCCAAATGAGACAGTGGCACATGAGAGTCAAGCAAAGACTGGGAAAGCGTTTGAGCATGAGAGCTTATGCTCTGGCAGCTCTTGAAACCCTGCCATGCGGGCTAGCCTGTTGGGCAATGAGCACCTACTAGCAGAGAGGCCCCCATTATCCCAACCAAGACCATCATCATCCAGCCAGCCCCAGCTGATCCACTAGTTGACCACAGAGACATGAACAAGTCTGGTCAGGATGAGCCAAATCCAGCCTAGACCAGAAGAAATCCCCAGTGAAGCTCAGTCCAAATTGCTGTTATGCAGAATTGTGAGATAATAAAAGGTTGCTTTTAAAGCCATGACATTTGGGGGTGTTTTGTTACACAGCAAAAGCAAGTCGATACACTTGCCAATTGAGTATTCCACAAACCTCAGAAAAATCAGAGAGAAATGCAGGGAAGTACTTGGAGCCAGATTCCACATCTGCGTCTTCACATGGGGAAATAGCTGACACAGGATCCCCTTCTCCGAAGGTACTGGCTTGCCCTTCTCTGATGTCCCAACCCTACTCTCACCCTCCTTTACCCTCAGGTCCTTGAGGACCTGCTCTGTTGTGACCTCACCATACTACAAAGAGCCCCGGCAATAACCCGGTATAATTGGTTAATATTTTCTCACCTTAATTAAAAGTCCAAATGGAAATATTGGCAGCTTAGGCCCTCATTTGAAAATTGAGCCCTATTCCCATTACTAGGAATGTCTAATTAAAACATCCGTTAAAAGTCCATAACGTTAAGTTAATGGGGAAAGCCAGGAGGAATTCAATCAGATTTTATTTCTGTAAAATTAATATTAGCAACTTAAAAAAAATGTCCCCAATGCTGATCGTTATTCATAAAAGCCTCTCTGAGCATTAGAATGGAAGTCTCATTTAGACAGTCTTAGATCTGGCTGGACTCAAATGGGATTTCAGCAGAAGACAAAGAGCCGATGTGCCAAATCCTGAACTGTGAAGATGGACCTTTGGGCTCGAATCAAAAACTTCCTAATAGTCCTAACTTGGGAGGCTCCGGGCTGGAAATCTGGAGACGGGGATTCTAGCTAGGGGCTTTAGCCGAGCCGTTTAACCTCTTTGGATACAGTTTACCCTTCTGTCAGATAGGGTTAGCAATTACACTTCAGACCTGCTATTTCACAGGTGTGTCTTGAGGCCATAAGATAATAGTGATGAAAGACCTTTGAGGAAATAAACTTGGCCTGAAGGGAGGGAAGAGGAAGAAGGCTGGATTGGAGCTACGCAACCTCTAGTCTACTTTGAGAGAGACTCATCTAGATCACACTGGGTATTCAGTTAATGGTTGTTAGGGCTTCCCTTATGGCTCAGCTGGTAAAGAATCCACCTGCAATGCAAGAGACCTGGGTTTGATCCCTGGGTTGGGAAGATCCCCTGGAGAAGGGAAAGGCAACCCACTCCAGTATTCTGTCTTGGAGAACTCCATGGACTGTATAGTCCATGGGATCGCAGAGTCAGAGACGACTGAGCAACTTTCACTTTTACTGTCTTCGGCAGCAGCTTAGGTATTACAAAGAAAATATATAATAACTTCTAGTTTCAGTTAAAATAAAAAGTTTCCTTCTCATTTAGAACAAACAAGAAATTTTAAAAGGTAAACAATGAAAAGAAAAAGGAAAGTCATTCTAAATTTTACTACTAAGAAATCACCATTTTTACATTAATGCATATTACTCCTGTTGTTTCACTCCCATATATGATGATGAACAATAGGTAGGTTGATAAAAAGATGGGTAGATGGATAAAAACAAATTATACAAATGGGCTCCTACCATACAGGCTACTTTAAAAAAAGCTATTGAATATATCAAGGCTATGGTTTTTCCAGTGGTCATGTATGGATGTGAGAGTTGGACTGTGAAGAAGGCTGAGCGCTGAAGAATTGATGCTTTTGAACTGTGGTGTTGGAGAAGACTGTTGAGAGTCCCTTGGACTGCAAGGAGATCCAACCAGTCCATTCTGAAGGAGATCAGCCCTGGGATTTCTTTGGAAGGAATGATGCTAAAGCTGAACCTCCAGTACTTTGGCCACCTCATGTGAAGAGTTGACTCATTGGAAAAGACTCTGATGCTGGGAGGGATTGGGGGCAGGAGAGGAAGGGGACAACAGAGGATGAGATGGCTGGATGGCATCACCGACTTGATGGACGTGAGTCTGAGTGAACTCCGGGAGTTGGTGATGGACAGGGAGGCCTGGTGTGCTGCGATTCATGGGGTCGCAAAGAGTCAGACACAACTGAGCAACTGAACTGAACTGAACTTGAGTTTAATGGAAGAAAAATAAACTTGTGAAACTAAAAATATTGCTGAATATTTCATTTCAAGAGCTATTCATTCCTAAAAGAATAAAGGGTTAAGAAAAAAGATTGTGAAACAGTAAAGGTCTGGTCTAGTGCTATGGTCAGAATTTATCCTTCCCACCCACTTGAAGCATCTACTGAAACCTAACTCCCAAGCTATTAGGAGGCAGAGCTTTAAGGAGGTGATTAGTCATGATGGTGGAGCTCTCATGAATGGTATTAGCTCCCTTGTAAAAGAGACCTGTAAGAGCTCCCTCCCCACATCCACTGCATGAGGACATGATGAGAAGCCAGCAGGCTATAACCAGGAAGAGGGTCTTCACCAGACCTTGATCCTACTAGCACCTTATCTTAGACTCCTTGGGCTCCAGAACTGTCAGAAATAAATTTCTGTTGCTCCTGCATTGCAGGCAGATTCTTTACTGTCTGAGCCACCAGAAAAGCCCAAGAATATTGGAATGGGTAGCCATTCCCTTCTCCAAGGCATCTTCCCAATCCAGGGGTTGAACCCAGGTCTCCTGCACTGCAGGTGGATTCTTCATCATTTGAACCACCAGGAGAGCCCACAAGCCTCCCATTCTATGGTATCCTGTTGTAGCAATCCATATGTACTAAGACATCTACATCGTAAGGGAAGCTTTTGGCTGCAAGTAATGGAAAAGTGACCTACTCTGGCTTAAGCAGTAAGAGAATGTATACATTTACAGAAACCTACTGTTAGGGAGCTTCTGGTCACTCAGTAAAGCAGTTCAGTGATTTCAAGGATTAGATTCCCTCTCATCTCCTCTCTGCTACCCCAGAACTGGCTCTACCCCAAAGATGGTTTCCTCCTGGCTACAGAACTTTATGGTGCTAAGAACAATTATTTACCAACCACCCCAAAGGAAGCTACCATTAGTATTTTTACTTTATAGATGAAAAAACTGAGGCTCAGAGAAGTTAAGTGACTTGCTCAATCTCACACAGCTAGCAAGTGGCAGAGCTAGAATTTCAAAGAAGCAGTCTGAGATAGATTGCATTATTGGTGCTTATTTTTTTTGTCCTTGGTCATATGACTTTACAGTACTTCTCAGTAAAAAGGTGGAGTGTATTTCCCCATCCTTGCCTTTGGGTTGAATCATGTGACTCTCTTAGGCCAAGATCATGAGACAGAAGTAACAGTGTGCCAGTTTAAGTCTAGGCCATAAGAGGTTTCATGTTTCCATTTTCTTCCCTTGTGAGAACATTCTCTGGCTAGCTCACTGGACCAAGAAAGAAAACAGACAAGTGGAACGAATTTCACAGATCTTTAGGTAAAGTACAGCTACTCCAGTTCCACAGCCTAGATCAGCTAATTCCTGAATGAACCACAAATACATAAGCAAACCCAGCTAAAAGTGATGCTATTTCAGCTTACCCAGAGAGGTATCAGCTAAATTAACTGCTATTTTTATAAGCCATGAGGTTTTATCAAAAACATTTTGTTGTTGTTGTTGTTACACAGCATGATTGTGGCAATGGCTAGCTGATACAGTCTGACTCCAGAGCCTGCACTCTTAACCACCATCCCACACTACCCGTATCTGGCATGAGCTTCACTTCCACTAAATGGAGGCTGTTCTACCTGAGTATGGAGAGGGTAGGGATTGAGGGAGATGCCTTGAAACCAGGCAGCAAGCCTCAGAAGGACTCTGGGGCTGGCTAGGGCCCACCGCATCTCTCAGTCTCACGGCTGTGTAACCAGGCAGTGTTTCATCTCTCAATTATGCATTGCTATTGATCCACAGGGCCTGCAAAATACTCAGTGCATTACAGTCCAGCAAGGCATAGCTCTGGCTTCCCCTGGATATCGGTTTCTTGCTCTCCATCTCTCAAAGCTGGGCTGGCTTGTACTCCTGGAAAAAAAGGATAACACAGAGGGACCAGACTGGTTACAACTGGTACCTCACCAGACCCAGGCCCAGAAAACAGCTGGGATAGAAACTCTGTGCCTTGCAGCAGGAATTGGCAGCATTAGGGCATCACCCTGTGCCCTGATGCCATGGCTCAGCCACTCACCCTGAATGGAGGTTTACAGCTCTCCTGACCTCCCCCTATTTTCTCTTGTCACTGAAAAGATTTCTGTAAGCTGTTCCTTGCGCTGGAGCTGTTGGCCACCTGATGTCTCAGGATAAGCTCCCTAGGAACAGACTGATGTGGGGATACTTATACAAGTGATTTTTGAGGACTCATTCCCAAGAGAACCTTAAAAGAGAGTGATGAAAGAAGAGGCAGGGGAAGAAAGTGAGCAAAGCTGTGGATTCTGCAAAAGTCAGTCCTCCGCCTGATCCACAGGGAGCTCTAGAGAGTGATGACATGAACTGTTCTTTCTTAAAGCAAGGAGTCTGGATTTTTGTGCCTGCACAGCAGTCATTGACTAGTGTCTTCCCCAACACAGAGGCAGGGGAACAAGGAATCTCTTATGCATTTCTGAGTGAAGTGGCTCCTCCAGCTGATGAGTCTCTGGAGAAAGGGCAGTTGTGGGCCATCAGAGTCCTGCTTACAGTGTCCAGAGTGGGTGCACCAATGATTACCACCCCAACTCACTCCTCCTTGTCCTTCAGGATTCCACCTGAATGCAACTGAGACCCCAGGCAGCCAGATAAATAAACAAATACATATTTTAAATAAGAAAGCCTTGGCCTTGACTCCGTTCTGCCTTGGATGCAGACGTGAGTTCTAGAGAGTCAGCAGCCATTGGGAGCCTACGAAGCAATTGCACAAGATCCAAAGTCAACATGGGAATGAAGAGGAAACTGAAAGATGAGATGGACCTTAGGCCCTGATGACATCATGGAGCCAATCAATGCCTCAAACTGACACCTCCAGAGAGCTGGTAATGGGAGAAAAAGAAACCCCTATTCATTCAGATCACAATTGTAGGCTTTTCTCTTCCTTGAAGCTGGCATTCCTGACAAGGAGATTTTCCCAGACAATCTCTTAACTACCCTGTGGGGTGGTGGGGCCACGTAGCCGCGTGCCCATCTCATGGATAGAGAAACTAGCATGGCTACATGGTTTCAAGCTGTCTTCCCTCCAGCTTGCTCGCAAACCCTAGATTTGCAGAAAAGACATGCATGTCATTTGGTCCCAGGCGTGCAGTACAAAGGGGCGGAAATATATTCTCCAAACAAACTGTCCCAGTGCATCGTGTGGGTCCTGAGTTTGCAGGAATATCAAATAGCACTGAATTAGGCCATGGTTTGGGAAGCCCTGGCTGCCGCCCCACTGGTTCTTCTGGGGCTCCCGGGAGAGTGGCGGTGGGGCCAGCGTTGGAGGGGGAACAGCAAGATGGGTCTCGATTACTCAATGGAAAGTGGCTTCATTCTGGGGAAAAAATACACCCCCCAAAAAAAACCAAGATTATTAAAAAAAAAAATGCTCTGTATTGCAGACTTTGAGCTAAATAAGAACCGCTTAAATCAATGTACGATAAGAAAGTGAGGGGATTGGATATAAATTCCCTGCCACAGAGTTCTGCAGACCCTCATGCGTGCATGTGTGCTAAGTTGCTTCAGTTCCGATTCTTTGTGACCCTATGGACCGTAGCCCACCAGGCCCCTCTGTCCATGGGATTCTCCTGGCAAGAATGCTGGGGTGGGGGACATATGTATCCCTGTGGCCAATTCATGTTATGTATGGCAAAACCCATCACAGTATTGTAAATTAATTATCCTCCAATTAAAATAAATTAATTAATTAGGAAAAAAAAAGAATATTGGGCTGGATTGCCATGCCCTCCTCCAGGGGATCTTCCCACCCAGGGATTGAACCCTCTTATGTCTCCTGCATTGGCAGGTGGGTTCTTTACCACTAGTGCCATCTGGGAAGCCCTCTGCAGACATTCACTGTATCCTAAAGCCTGTTGTTAAAGTTGGAACAATTATCCGTGGAGCCCCAGGGCCCGAGCCACTTCCGGGTCTCCGCAGAACAAAGCTGCAAAGCCAGCTCCACGGATCCCCAAAGAGAAGCCCCTCGCTCAGAGGCCCCCAGCTCTGGGGGATAAATTCCTTCTCAGCCTGGGCTCTCCTCACCCTGGCTGAAGCCAGCTCCTTGGAGGAAGATGTGCTTCTGTCTTGCCTGAAGAAGCCACTCTTAGAAGCCAGGGGTCCCTCTGGAGGCAGTTCTGAGCTTCCTAGCCTGCTGAGTCTTTCTAGAGAGGATGTGATCCACAGAGGAGCTCCACACATTGGTGAGTTAATTGTATCTGCTGTTAAGCAATAAACCCTAAAACGTGAGTGGCTCCACACAGTAGAAGTTTTCTTGCTCATTCACACAGTAGTCTCAGAAAGGAGTGCCTGGGACCTAGATGGCTTCTCCTGAGTGACTGGAGACCAGAGCTCTTTCTTTATTTTGGCTTCAGCTTCCCTAGGGCCTTGCTGACCTCTCTGTGAATTCATGGATGACTGAAAAAAGGGAAAGCAACCCTTTTTTGGTTTCTTAGGAAATAGGAGCTAAATAACCTGCTTGAAGCCCCGCACTGTCCAACAGCTGGCTGGACGTGTCTGGATGTTCTGCAGGCAACCAAAAATGAACTCCTTCCTTGTCTCCACCACCTTCCCACTTACTTCCCCATCTATTGACAAGAGGCTCCACCCTGCGGAAGCCCTGGGGTCATCAAGAGGAATGACTGTCTCCTCGCTCCCCTGATCTCATTATCCTCTGAGCCTTACGTTCTTCTCCATCTGGATAGACCATCCCATCCACCACACACACCTGCATTGGTGGCTCTGCTTCCTGCCTTCAGCAGGCTCCTGGTTACGTTATATGCCCTTGAGGCCAGGACAGCATATCTCCATGGTGCTGAGTACAGGGTCTGGAAGTGGAAGTGTTAGTTGTTCAGTCAGGTCTAACTCTTTGCGACTCCACGGACTGTCGCCCACCAGGCTCCTGTGTCCATGGAGTTTTCTAGGCAAGAATACTGGAGTGGGTTGCCATTCCCTTCTCCAGTGTTTCTTCCTGACCCAGGGATCAAACCCGGGTCTCCTGCATTGCAGGCAGATTCTTTGCCATCTGAGCCACCAGGGAAGCCTGAAGACAGGATGTGATCCCTGAATACTGAACAAGGCAGAAAACTTCAATATGTGCTGTGATCTAGGATGATGATACAATGAGTGTCTCTCTCATTCTCTATCCAAGAGATGACACAGCAACATTCTCAAGGAATCCAGGCTCTTAGGTTCGATTCCTGCCTCTACCACTTAGTAACTGAGGGTGTCACTTTGCCTGTCTAAGCCTCAGTCCGCTCATATGTAAAATGGGGATAAATGAGTCCCCACCTCCCTGGGCTGGTGAGAAGAGTGAGATGGTGATACAAAGCATTGCCATGATGTCTGCAGCACTTTAAAAACACAGCGACTATTTACTCCCAGGTGGTCCCAGACATCTTCTGTTTGCCCCTCCAGATCCAATCTCCACTCTTCTCCACCCTGCTCTGGGACTTGAGAGACTGATGTCTAAGACAGGACCAAGGAGCTCCCTCACTCTCTTGCTTCTAGGTGGGTTTAGCCATTGAAAGTCCCAACACACTCCAGAGGGGAAGGGGTGAAGCACACTGGGATATTTACTCCTCCAGCTTCCCCACCCTCGTCAGGTCACCGTGGGTTGTCTGCATGCCATGCTGAAGGCCACTGCTCCTCCCAGACAGCCCTCTTAATTCAGCCCACTCCTGGGTTCTGTGAGAGTTGCTTCTTTGCTTAGACCTTCACAGATACATCCCCAGGGGGCTGTCCTGTCCCTTGTCAGTGTCCTCAAACCATCCCACTCCTTTGTCCTTTCATTAACCTTGTCTTTTGTTACCTGTTTGGAATCATTGTCTGTTTCCTTTTAGGAGGCATGCATGCGTCCTCAGTCATGTCCGATTCTTTGTGATCCCATGGACTGTAGCCCACCGGGCTTCTCTGTCCAAAGAATATTGGAGCGGGTTGCCCTTTCTTTCTCCGGGGGATCTTCCTGACACAGGGATCAAATCTGTGTCTCCTCGGTCTCCCACATTGGCAGACGTGTTCTTTACCAGCTGAGACACCAGGGAAGTGTCTCCTTTTAGGGCTCCTGACAAAGTCACTGTGGTTAAGCTTTATTTATTGTTTTCTGTCTTTCAAAAATTTTTCCTCATCCGTGATCGCAGTAGATTTTCCCTGAGGTGTGGCAAAACACACAACAGAAGAGCGATCAGAATCTCAGAGAGGTAAACTGCTTTGCCCAAGGTCATGCAGCTAAGGAGCAGGGAGCCACGTGGGAGGATGGGGAACCATTACCATTTCCTTAGCCCACTTTTTTCAGGGCTAAACAGCACAGTGGATAACAGGCCTGCTTCCTCTTGGGTCAGGAGAGGAAACTTTTCAACACAGATAATCAGAGGAACTGGGTGGTGGGAGAGGCTACAGGCAAGAGCCAAAAAACAGTAAAGGATTCAGAGCTAGAGACTGAGTTTTTAATAATAAATAAACGCGAAGATCAGACTCTTTACATGGAAGGCTTGGGTTGCTGGCTGCCAGCATGGGGTACCCAGGAAGCCACCCACCCTCAGCCCTCAGGATTCTCTGGTTAGCATCCAAGTGGTCGGTGGGACAAGGTCTTGAAGGATGATCTTCAAACCCCAGCGGGGAGGAGCAGTGAATATTTTGGGATGCTCCTTTTTCCCATACAAATAAAAAGGCCCTTAGAAGTTATATTGTGTGTCTGAATTTCCTGACTGTATATTAATCCGCTTTCATGTGAATTATGCGATATTGTCATGGGGGAAAGGAGCAGCTGGACATTGAATGAGCAGCCCTGGAATCAAAGAGGACCCATGCTGCGCTGTCACCTCTGCAGAGAAGCTCAGGGAGGGCGAGTTGCTCCATGGCACCCCACCTTCCCCAGGCCCACAGGGCCAGTGTGTTCCCAGAAGGGCCGGGGTGGGGGGCCTGGCCCAGACCAGTGGTGGGGACTGGGGGGCGAACGAGGGAATAGGTCAGATGCTCCATCAGAAGAGGTCACTCTGGAACTCAGGCTGATGGTTGCTAGGTTGACACGCAGTCCCAGTGAGAAATAATCTGATTTTTCAAGAGCAGCCAGAAACCCAGGTTTTTATAGGAAGCCTTCCAAGCTTTAAATATGAGGGACAAATTCAGATTTCTAAAAGATATTAAGCAGGCCAAGCAAAAGCCTCTGCAGTTTGCCTGTAGACAGACTTTCCAGATTCAATACATTGGTTGGGGGTGGGAGGAGGGGGAGTGTCTGCTTCAAGGCTGGGAAAGTAGTGTGGCACTTTGATTTAGGCTGAAATTAGGCAAAGACCTTCACCCCCATCCTTTCTTTCCTTCTTTTTCACCCTCCTCAGATGCCTCTCCCTAATGCATTCAGTTTCCTGGTGTGATGTGATGAACAGCAAGCTAGAGGTGTGTTATGAACTGAATGTTTATGTCTCACAAAATCCTATACTGAAGCCTTCTCCCCCACAATATGGTTGTCTTCGGAAGTAGAGCCTCTCAGGAAGTAATTAAGGTTAAAGACAATCCTAAAGATGAGGCCTGATCTATAGGATCAGACCTTATAAGAAGAGACACCAGAACAGAACTACTATATTACCCAGTAATCCCACTACTGGGCATACACTCAGAGAAAACCATAATTCAAAATGACACAAACACCCCAGTGCTCACTGAAGCACTATTTACAATAGACAGGACATGGAAGCAACCTAAATGTCCATCAGTAGAGGAATGGATACAGAAGATGTGGTACATGTATACAATGGAATATTACTCAGCCATAAAAAGGAATGAAACTGGGTCATTTGTAGAGATGTGGCTGGACCTCGAGTCTGTCATATAGAGTGAAGTAAGTCAGAAAGAGATAACCAAACATCATATATTAATGCATATGTGTGGAATCTAGGAATATGGTACAGATGATATTTACAAAACAGAAATAGAGACACAGACGTAGAGAACAAATGCATGGACATCAATGGGGTGCCTATGGATACTATGTATAAAATAGATAGCTAATGAGAACCTACTGTGTAGCTCAGGGAACCCTACTCCGCACCCTGTAGTGATCTAAATGGGAAGGAAATCGAAAAAAGAGGGTATATACGTACACGTGTAGCGGATTCGCTTTGCTGTACAGAAGAAACTAAAAGAACGTTGTAAAACAACTATACTCCAATAAATTTTTAAAAAAAATAAGAGACATCAGAGAGCTCACTCCCTCTCCATGTGCACATACAGAGGCAGGGCCACGTGAAGACAAGGAGAGAAGATGCCATCTGTACACCAGGAAGAGAAAGTGGAAGTGTGAGTCACTCAGTCACGTCCAGCTCTTTGTGACCCCATGGACAGTAGCCCGCCAGGCTCCTCTGTCCATGGAGTTCTCCAGGCAAGAATACTGGAGTGGGTAGCCATTCCCTTCTCCAGGGGATCTTCCCGACCTGGATCGAACCCACGTTTGCTACACTGCAGGCAGATTCTTTACTGTCTGAGCCACCAGGGAAGCCCACACCACAAAGAGAACTCTCACCAGAAACCAACCAGGCTGACTCCTGACCTGGGACTTTCAGCCTCCAGAGCCAGGAGAAAATAAATCTCTGTTGTTTAAGGTACCCAGTCTGTGGTATTTGTTTGCAGCCCGATCAGACTAATGGAGGGTCCAAACCTTGGTTCCATTTGCTCCTATCCCAGAGATCCATGTTTCTAATTCAGGAATAGGCTTCCCTGGTGGCTCGGGGGTAAAGAATTCGCCTGCCAAGTAGGAAGCATGGGTTCAATTCCTGGGTCAGGAAGATCCCCTGGAAGAGGAAATGGCAACCCACCCCAGTATTCTTGCCTGGAAAATCCCATGGACAGAGGAGCCTGGTGGGCTACACCCCACAGAGTTGCAAAGAGTAAGGCACAACTTAGCAAATAAACAACAATCCACTGACGGGGATCGTGGCCACCTTGTAGGCTTGCTGACGGGGTCAGTGGTGGCCGTGAAAGTCCCTTGTAAATGTCGAGATCTGCAATGGGGTAGGAGCACTGCTCACCCCTGAGGGCCCCAACTATCTCAAAAGCATGTAGTGACTATGACTATCAGTCTGTATACTCAGATGTCCCTTAGTTTTGCAAAACTGGATTAGGTGTCCGTTCCTCTGGGTGGCAGGCCGTTCCAGTTTGGTCTCCTGAGTCACTCAGTGTTCAGCCAGGGCATCACCCTGGGTATTACCCGGAGGGAGGATTTTAATTCAAGACATTGAGAAATGGTGCAGTTTTTGAAAGGTGCTAGGGGGTGGGGAGAAAGCAAGAGTTGGGAAGGCTGCTGCTGACTTCTAGGAAATCTGGACTTTCACAGATCGGGAGAAGCTGCTGCCTGTGACCTCAGCCACACATGGCCCCAGTGTGTGAGCTTTGCAGTAGGAGGTCTGGATATCCCAGGAAGTCAGTTGCTGCTGGTTCCACGATGGGAAAACCCTTGCTTCACCTCTCTCATCTTACTCAGGGGATCATAATGCCCATAATGCCAAGGTCTTGCTACCCAAGCCTTGAAGCTATACCATGGCTCCCAGAGCAGGGGCTGAAGATAAAGTGACAAGCCCTGCAACTTGGTCCAGGCTCCTGGTACAGCCAGAGAGCAACTATTTCTTGGTCCAGCCTCGGCTGGGAGGAGGCCAACAGGCATCCCTGGAGGGTACTTCTCTGCCATAGAGCTGAGGAGACCTCTTGCTTTGGAAATGATGGCCAGACCTTGTCTCTATTGTCATCTTCCTGGCTTCAGCCCTAGGCTCTCCAGCGAGCTGTCATTCAGGGTCTCTTGCAGAGTTTTTGCAGGCTTCAGAGGGTTTTCTATGCCTGCCCTTCACGTGTGTGGGCCATTTCCCCCAAATAGACGCGCTCCTCCTTTTTAGTACAGCAATCGGCAACTAATCCAGGTGGCTAGTTCAAATTTGCTGAGCCCTTCCTCCTTCCTCCTCTCTCTCTCCTTCCCTCCTTTAAAAAAAAAAACAAACAACTTTTAGTCACCCCTTTCAGAGGCATGTGGGAACTTAGTTCCCCAATCAGGGATCGAACCCATGCCCCCTGCATTGGCAGAGCAGAGTCTTAACCACGGGACCACGAGGGAAGTCCTCTCTCTTTTCTTTTTAAAAATTTATTCTCCTTATCTATATGTCAATGTTTGTATTGAAATACAAATACCACATAACCTCTGGGGTCAGTGAGGCCTGGATTTGAATCTTGCTTCTGCCCCTGGATCTCACTAGTCTGCACTTGTTTCCTTACCTATCACACTGAGGGGTCATAGACCATGAGGTTGAAGGGAGAACAGGTTGAGGGTGAAATACCACCACTTTCACCGGCATCTTCCTGGTGTTGGGTCCCCTGTGCTCTCAGAGCATAAGAGGACACGGGGGAAACAGCAGATACAGAATAACTTCTGTCCCTTTAAGGAACATCTTCACTCAGCTCTTTGTCACCATCCCAAGGCGTCTTGGCTTGACTGAGTCAGAGAGGCTAATGGGCAGGGACTTGGACCATATATTGATTGACCCTGCAGCATCTCAATTCCTTTACAGGGGCATGGAGGGTTCTCACAGAATAAGCCACACAAATCCCACAGCCTTGAAATTCTGCTTTGCCTCACCCAGTAGGGGTCCCGGTCCCCTGGAGTCGGATGCAAGGACTGCATTCCCTGGCTCTGAGCTTAAGCTGGTTGTTATTGGCTGCTCAGGCTGGTGTCTGCATGATAACCCCGGAGCTAGCATACTCGGGCAAGGGGCAGATGGGAAGGTCCCCAACATGAGTCTGTTGTCAGATGATGACTAAGCTGCCCTCATCGCCACCGGGCCTTGTCACAGTGGAATCATGTTTGTCAGACATGAATTGTAACCTTGAGGTTATCACATGGGTCCAGGGGAGGGATGCAGACAGTTTGCACCACCACCTTTGATCACTTCTTCTGGAGGCGTGGAGATCGGCAGGGCTAGGTGTCAGAGACAGATCTTTCCAGCTCCAGCTGAGGCAAGAGGCCAGACCCGGCAAAACCAAAGCTCACTGCCACAGTTCCTTTACAGAGAGGGTGATGGATTGAGACATATAATTAATATACGTCTATATATTTATATATAAAAACCCTTACAAATCACATCCCTCAAGCCAGGTCTTTAAATAATGGAAGACGGTAGATTACTGCTTTATTAGTCCCCTTCCAAAAGCTTATAAAAATTATCTTTTGCCGCTGGGAAGACATTTTTATCAGAATTTATGGCAACTCAGAGAGTCTCGAGATATCAGATTCAGAAACTAAGAAGCTTTCTGCGGCTCTTTCTGCAGCAGACAGACCCCGGTCTCTGCTCTCCTTGTAAATTAAAATCTCTAACATTATCTACGTTATGAAATAAGACACTTGGCTCTCCTATCTTGAGTCTGCTCTTTAATTAATATAGACTTGAGTAGTCGAAAGCTATAAATGCTTGTGACTCAGAAGAGTCGGTATGGGGTGACAGAGGGGGACACATGGAATCTGACGAGAGGAAAATTTAAAACACGCCCCTCCAGGGGCAAGGCTCTGACTTGGGGGTAAGCATTCCATTAACGGTGTTGGGGAGATTTTCCTTGGCACGTTCCTGGCCACAGCTGGGGGTCTCTATGATTCATCAGCCAGGATCTTATATCTCCCACATTTAGGGCTGCTGAGCTGGGTGTTCCTTGTTAGGGAAATACAGGCTTTGCCCGCCAAGAGCTGGCATGCAGCAGAGCCTCTGAAGTGTGTTCAAGGATCAGTGATGAATCACACACCTTCATAACTGATCCACCATGAGATAAGTATGGAAATCCAGGGGAACCCTTTATTTCCATGGGTTTCCCTGGTGGCTCATCTGGTAAAGATTCCGCCTGAAATGCGGGAGACCTGGGTTCGATCCCTGGGTTAGGAAGATCCCCTGGAGAAGGGAATGGCTACCCACTCCAGTATTCTGACCTGGAGAATTCCATGGACTGTATAGTCCATGGGGTCGCAAAGAGTTGGACATGACTGATTGACTTTCACTTTACTTCCAAGCAACATGATATTAACACAGCATCTGAGGGCTTGATCAATGGATTCAACTCATCAAACAAGATTCAGACAAGTCTAGATGCCCTCCTTTTCATTTTCCTAGTAACACTTTTTAAATTATCTTTTGCAGACATTCACAACAAATTATCTCATTTCTTTAGTTTCTAGATGATTTTCTAGATTGCTTTATTTAGATTTTATTATTTTTGAGAAATCTTTCAAAATTATTTTTGTGTTAACCAGGTTATTTTCTAGAGTATTTCATCTTAGAATCTCATTGTTATTTTCTAGATTAATTTAAAGTCTTAAAGTGGTTAAGACTTTGCCTTCCAACGCAGGGGGTTCAGGTTTGATCCCTGGTCGGGGAGCTAAGATTCCACATGCCGTGTGATGCAGTCAAAATTTATTTTTTATAAGTTAAAATTATTATTCAATTTCATCTTCACAAGATCCCCAGGAGAGGGCCTGTGAAGATAAGTATTCGGATAGATATGTGAGGGAACTTAGACTCATAGAGGAGAAACAATTTGTTCAAGATTGCTCACCTCTTAAATGGCAGAAGCAGGTTTCAAGTGCAAGCCTCCAAGCCCAGGTCCAACGCTCTTTCCCAACTAAGTCACACTGACGTTAGATCTTCTTTCTAAGGAGTACTTCTCTTTTAACGTAGGTGGCTTGCAGAGCAACAACCCCCAAGAGCAAATGTCTAAGGATGGCATTAACCCTCTGCTTATCCAACAAGAGAAAATGTCAAAATACAGACTTTCTGACAGGCTGCAGAAAAGCAAAGATGATGTGTATGTGTGCACGCTCAGCTGTATCCACCTCTCTTCGACCCCATAGGCTGTAACCCACCAGATTTCCCTAACAATGGGATTTTCCAGGCAAGAATACTGGAGTGGGTTGCCAGTTCCTACTCCAGGGGATCTTCCTGACCCAGGGATCAAATCTGCATCTCTTGTGTCTCCTGCGTTGACAGGTACATTCTTTACCACTGTACCACCTGGGAAGCCTGAGGATAATTTAGGTGGTACATTTAAGATGGAGCTAACACAGCCCCCTGAGCCACACCAGGAAGGTTGGTCCCCATTGTTCAACCATCCTGGTGCCCAGGTCCTAGTGGAAGAAACTCGGACATCACTTCAGAAGAGCCTGCTGAGATGGAGGTGGCTACTCATCAAATAAGCCTCCTGGGGGATTCACAGGCAAACTCCATCTGACCTTGACCAGCACTGCCTGGCATCCGGTCCCACATCCTTCCCCAAAGAGGGTGTCGGGCATCCTTCCAGGATGGGCTTTTATTCCCTTTAATAGAGAAATAGGAAATGAGCCTTAAGAGAAAGTGAGGAGTTATTGCTGCATTTAATTGCTCTAAAAATATCTCAGAAGAGCTGGCTGTGAGTACCCGCCTCCCACCCCCAGAGCTGATCCAGTGTTCCAGGGAGAAGTGGCCAGACCCCAGATGATGCTCAAGAATCCCAAACAGCTGAGAATCCTGAGAAGGGCGGGTTTGTACCAGGCCAGCTCGGTAAGAAGCAAGGCCCAGACCTCCTGACCTGATGCAGCTTGGGCACTGTGAAGCTGCCAGGAAGAGGTGGTGTGAAACCTGGTGGGAGGGACCCGAAACAGCTCCCAGTCCTGTCTAGGCCCAGTTCACAGTGAGAGCCTGGGAGCACCTCTCTCGCCTCCACTCTAGACCCCTGCCTCCTTCATCTGCAAGAAGATGGGGTCTTGTTCTTTCTACGGTGGCTTCTGTAGTGGACATGGTTGGTGGCCTTCCCAGCACTCCTGCCTTTTCCTTCCTCCTGACAGCATGGGTCTTATTCAGGATCCCTCCATCCCATTTCTGGCTCCAGGAGGAAACTCTGGCTGATTTGAGCCGTTCAACACATGGCATTCCATGGAATTCTTGTTGCTTTAGAGGTGGGCATATGTCCTGTCTGCTCGGAAATCCATCACCACCTTTATGCCAATGTCCTGCTTCCCACTGGCTGCTCTCAGCCCCTGACAAACCACACTGAGACTGCATTGCTATCTATGACTTTTCTCCAACTTTCCTCTCCTCTCTCTTCCTTTGGCATCTTCTTTTCAGACTCTAACTCCTGGGGTACCAGGAGTGGCCTGAGACAACAGGTGGTAAGATGAGGATGCAGGACTGACTCTCCCAGCACCTGGCGGGAGAAGAGGATGCTCTTCTGGTCGGTGGTAGAGCAGGATAACCCCCTGCACAAAGTGGCAGCTCAATTGTCAAAGATTTTACTGGGACGACCTGGGAAAGCATACTAGTGGAGGTAGATGCTGAGGCCGGTGCGATGGTGCAGGCATTTGAAATATATGAGCTGAGCAATACCCACAAAGACAGCGGAGCTGGCTGGCTGATGCTAAGTTGTGCTGATCCCTGCAGCTTATGGGTGGATAATGCAAGACTGACAGTAATTCCCAGGCAGTTAATAGCAAGTGTGAGGACCAGAGGGCTTTGGTGGTAGCTCAGAAAGAGTCCTTTATCACCTGCCCGGGAAGGGTGGACACAGCTGAGCAGAGGTAGAGGGCTCAGTTTTAAGAACTGCATGACTCCACGGATGTCCAATGCAGCATCAAAGCAGTTCAGTGACGCAAAGTTCAGCACCCTGGTTGGGACTACCTGGGACCCTGAAGTATGGAACAGGGGTTCCCGGGCGGATGTCCTGGAGAAAGTGGATTCTACAACTCCCTTGGGCCCTCAAGGTTTGCAGAGGTGACCTGCCTTTCCCTAAAAAGAGCTGGCACCTCTTCTGTGCTAGGAGATGCCACAAAGCATCTCCCCAACCAGGCAACAAATGCTTCCCCTGGGAAGCTGATCACTAAGGTGAAAGCCCACGTTAGTGCCAAGCCTGAGATGACAGGAAGAGGCTATGTGGTTAAAGAATGTGAGAATTAGCACTGTGTCATGGCACAGGCAGCACCATGGGGCTCCTAGGCTTGGGCTTAAGTCATCTTGTTCAACATGGCTGGAATATAAAACTAGATAAACAAGAATTCACTGATCGAGGGCACTTTCTCGGGGCCTGAAGGTTTCACACCCCAGCAAGGACCCCAATGTGCAGGCTGAGTCGCTCAGTTGTGTCCGACTCTTCATGACCCCATGGATTCTAGACCACCAGGCTCCTCTGTCCATGGGATTTTTCAGGCAAGAATACTAGAGTGTGTTGCCATTTCCTTCTCCAGGAGATCTTCCCGACTCAGGGATCAAACCTGCATCTCCCACATTGGCAGGTGGATTCTTTACCACTGTGCCACCAAGGACCCCAGAAAATGGGCCAAACTCACTACCAGGGTGGTTACTAGAAGCCTAGAGGAAACAGCGTCTCAGTAGAGAAATCTCTCAAAATTATTTTTGTGTTAACTGGGTTATTTTCTAGAGTATTTCATCTTAGGATCTATTGTTATTTTCTAGATTAATTTAAAGTCTTAAAGTGGTTAAGACTTCGCCTTCCAATGCAAGGGGTTCAGGTTCGATCCCTGGTCAGGGAGCTAAGATTCCACATGCCATGTGACACAGCCAAAATTAATTTTAAAAAATTAAAATTATTATTCAATTCGATCTTCACAAGAGTCCCAGTGGAAATGTCTGAGTTGCCCCAGGCAGGAGATGGAGGGAGAGACGCAAGCTGAAGGAGGTGGGTGTGCTGAAGTGGATCTCATGAGAGGTGGGAAGAGCCATTAGAGGACTCACTTCCACAAAAGGTCCCAGCAGGCACGGCATCCACCAAGGCCATTAAGAAGACACTGGATTTGGGGGGAAGCAGCATCACTACAAAGCTCAGTGGAGGCTTTCCCTAGCCGACCTCTAACCACAGGGACCATAATGGTCCAAGGGCAGCAACTGCTGAGCTCCAAGATCCATCTCCATCTGTATACCCAGGCCACTCCCCCCACCGGCTGCTCCCAGCCAATGAATGAATGTGGCAGGGCTACTAAGCCAAGCTGGATCCACGGAGACTCCTCCAATGGTGACCTGGGGACTGTGGCTCTTAAACTCCCCAACAGCTTTACTGACCCTTCTGCAGGCCTGCCTGGAGGTCCAGGACACTCCCACCCAAACTCACTGCCCTCTCTCCTCGCTCAGGGTCAGCTGGTGGTTCCCTAATCACATCCTTGTACATTTGCTTCTCAGAATAACTCACGGAGAAGAGGAGCCATGCCAAGGAAGACAGAGTGGAGAGACAAAGGAACCAGGTTCTTCACAATTTCCTCCAAGCTATTGGATCTCCCAGCCCTGCTGCCTGTCTGATGAAATCCCCACTCCAGTGCAGTGCAAAGTTCCTTATACGCCAGCTCTGAGGTCTTTGCCCAGGGCAGCCAGAGCAGCAGTTGATATGACTTCCTGTAGTGATTTCTCATGAGACTTGGAGGCTCAGACGGTATATGACCAGGTCTTGAACCCAGGTCTTTCAACTTTTATGTGACTATTTCAGGCTATTTTCCGTACAACTTAAGGATCTAGAGTGAATGACTTTCCAAGGGAAGAGCCTTCCTCCAGCAAAGGATACACAATCCGAACAAATAGCCACTCACTAACAGATCCAGTGAGTCAACAAGGGTTACCAAAACTTGGTATTTATAACCGAAAATTAGCAGGTTAGGAGAGCTTCCTGAAGACTTGATTCAGCATTTGGCAAAGAAGATGGGCTGCCGTGCAAGGCTTGGCAGCATCACAAAATGCTACCACATGTTCCCACAGGCCGGGATCTCACACGCGAGATGCTCGGGCCCTGTCAGGGCTGCCTTGGGCTGGTCCTGGTTTTCAGTGGCTGCTATTCTTACATTTAATTATGAATCACTGTTGGTTTGGTTCCCTCGTCATCACTGCAGCTTGTGGCGGGTGGTTGGTTAACCCCACAGCATGCAGGGAGGCATATTTGCACCAGTGGAGTGTGGGGCCCATGATTTTCCAATAACTACCAGACTCTGAAACATGTAGGTGTTGCTGTTTGGCTCTGAATCACCCCTGTGCCCTTATTTCTCTCGCAGAACATATCCATAAGCTTCTGCAGTGCTCCCACGGGGGCCCTTTCATGTCATCACTGCCTCCTTTTTCCTTCTGGCCATCAGATAGGATAAGACAGAGGGTCTGCGGGCTTCAGCTTGGCCAAAATGGGCTGTGGACACAATTGTTGGGGAGCCAGTGTTCTAGAAGATTCTAGGACTGAGGTGCTGGGGGTTGAAGAAGGGAAAAGGAAGGAGGGACAAGTGAAAGGAGCAAGGCTCTTGACCCTCTACTCCCATGTCAATCAGAGCGTCTCCATGGAAGCTTGTCTTCTGTGCTCTAGTCCTGTAGGGGCTGGGGAGGGGTGGGCAGGGGTAGGGTGGGGGCTGGCACTCAGCAGTAAGCAGAGACTATGCATCACTAGTGTCTGCTGGGGAGGACCCTGACTCAATCCTACATCACTGCTGTGTCCCTGTAGCGTTAAGGTTTTCTGGTGGCAAGCAACAGAAATCAACTTGAGCGAACTTAAGCAGAAAAACAAAACAAAACAAAAAAAACCCAATGAACAAATATACATATATACACGACCATGTGTAAAATAGCTAATGGGCAGCTACTGTATAGCACAGGGCACTCACCTCGGTGCTCTGTGGTGATCTAGAGGGGTGGGATGTGGGGGTGGGAGGGAGATTCAAGAGGGAGAAGATATATGTATACATATAGCTGATTTGGGCTCTCCTGGTAGTTCAGCTGGTAAAGAATCCACCTGCAATGCAGAAGACCCCGGTCTAATTCCTGGGTTGGGAAGTTCCCCTGGAGAAGCGACAGGCTACTCACTCCAGTATTCTTGGGCTTCCCTGGTGGCTCAGATGGTAAAGAATCCGCTGGCAATGCAGGAAACCTGGGTTTAATCCCTGGGTCTGGTAGATCCCCTGGAGGAAGGCATGGCAACCCACTCCAGTGTTCTTGCCTGGAGAATCCCATAGACAGAGAGGCCTGGCAGGCTACAGTTCATAGGGTTGCAAACAGCTGGACATGACTGAGCAACTAAGCACAGCACACCGCAGAGCATAGCTTATTCACGTTGTCATACAGCAGAAACTAACAACGCTGGGAAGCAACTATCCCCCAATTAAAAAAAAAAACCTCATTGCAGGGATACCAAGTAGTTCACAAAACAGACAGGGAGGTGAAGAGCCAGTTAGTTATGGAGTTAGGATGGGAACCAGGACAGCTTGGAACACCAAGACAGAAAGAAATATTAAATATTAGAGGCACCATTATCAGAATGATGAAGACAATGCTAGGCACTCTTTACTGAGAACTTCCCTGGTGTCTCAGACGGTAAAGCATCTGCCTACAATGCAGCAGACCCGGGTTCAATCCCTGGGCTGGGAAAATCTCCTGGAGAAGGAAATAGCAACCCACTCCAGTATTCTTGCCTGGAAAATCCCATGGACGGAGGAGCCTGGTAGGCTACAGTCCATGGGGTCACAAAGAGTCAGACACAGCTGAGCAACTTCAGTTTACTAAGAAGTTCTAAACACTCAGTTTGTCTTTTCCTGTTTAAGCCTGGGCAACAATCCTGGTAGCTCAATGCAGGAGACCCGGGTTCAGTCTCTGGGCTGGGAAGATCCCCTGGAGAAGGGAATGGCAACCTACTCCAGTATTCTTGCCTGGAAAATCCCATGGACAGAGGAGCCTAGTGGGCTACAGTCCATGGGGTCGTAAAGAGTTGGACACAACTGAGTGACTGAGCACATAAACTAAAACATGAATAAATAAGTTACCCTAAATCACACAGACAGTAGAGCCAGTAGCCAGTAGTCTGCCTCTACCTGGCTGTGCGCCACCCAACCCCCACCACCCACCCCACACGAAGGTAACTGCTCTCAATGGTTATCTGTACCAATTGTCTCCTTCATAGCTCTAAGATGCACTTCCCCAACATCTGTCTTGAAGTCTGAGATCATAACAACCCTTCTCTTGCCAGCCCCAGGTATCTCACTATGGCCTGTGGTTGCCCTATATCCTATCCACGTGTTGTACTCCTTTATTAAAACCTCCTTATGTTATCTTAATTTAAATGTGCCATCTGTAATAGCACTAGTATTCATACTAGCATATTTCATAGCACGCTGAATGCCTTTGATTATAAACCACGTCATTATTCTATGTATTTATCATGAAAACAGGAAAAAATGTGGCCAGTTAAACGACGCCATGCTTCACTGATTGTGTGGCCATCATCAGAGTGTGAAAATGTGTGTCTTAAACCAGCGAAATAAAGGATTCCTCCTGCTTCAGGGATGAAGGGATAACAACAGGAAGAAGATAAGTAACTCATTGAGCCACCCAGCCAGGAGATGGCTGAGCCAAGGTTTATATCAGACAGTTTCATTCTAGATTCCATACCTTACCCACCCGCCGGCCTGGGGGAAATGCTGTGGGGGTCAAGTGGGGTGGGCTTGGGATGGGGGGCAGTCTTGCAGCTGAGGCCAGCAGGGAGAACAGAGGGCTGGCCTGGACCACATGCTGAATCCAAAGGTCTTGAGGGCCCACGCACAGGGGCCGCTGGGCGACTCAGGGTGGAGAGGAGAGCAAAAAGGCCAGCGCCCCCTAGCGGAGAAGTCAAACACTGCCCCGCACCCTGGGGAGGGCCGAGAGGATAACCCCGCCTCCCTCCCTAAAGAGGCCCTGGTCCCCCACCCCCACGCCATGCCTTCCAAGTTCAACATGTCATCCGTCGACAAATATAGACCAGGAGAAACCTAAATAAGTGAGTGGCTGCTCGGAGCCGCAGGACAGCTAACCATAATGGGGGTTTTTGGTTTTCTGCTTGAGACACAAACAGCACATTCCTCGGCCGAAATAGCCGGGTGGAGAAACGGGGCATTATTGGGCGGGAACACCCGGCCAGGATGAGCCAAACAAGACAGAAATAGGCCCAAGCCACCACATGAAGGGAGCTTGTCAGTGTTTGGCCGACCGTGCCCCGCCTGGCCCTGCCCCGCGGGGGTGTTGCTCTTACCTGGGGAGGCTTCGGTGTCACCCTCCCCTCACCTCCAGTCCCTGGAAGAAGGCTGGGATGTGCTTCCCTGGGCTCTCAGCCTTTGGCAGCTCCGGTAGCAGCCCCCTCCTCAGACAGGGTCCTGGGGAAGGGAGAGGAGGTCTGGATCCTGGCAGCCCTGTCCCCACCATGCACACACAAACACACACTTGGAGGCTCCCCCAACACACAGCACAAACGCCCTCACAGACCCACACAGACACATGCCATCTCCCCGCAGGTCCAGGAATACAAACGTGAACTTATGCAGCCATGCACGCAAGATTGAGACTGCGCGTGCACACAGGAACACAAAGGCAAGCGCGGGCCACAATGCTATGCACACACCCACGTGCACACAGATACACACATGCACTTACACCCACTCATGCCTGAGAGATCCACACAACCGTGCCCACTTATCCTTACACACACACATACACACACTCATACGTACATGTAGTTCACTTATCCTTACACACATACACACACTCACATGCACATTAGCTACACACAAACATCCAGGTAGGCAAGTGTACACTCATGATCATATAATCTTAGTCTCCTTGTCACTGGCCCCATGAGCCTCCTCTTTCTCTGGACGTCATCACCCCAGAAGTAACTGGGCTGTCTTCGCCCCAGAGGGCTGGGGTCATCTCATCAGAAGAAGCATCCGAGGACATCTTTGGGGGCTCTGAAACAGGGGGGTTAGGGAGAAGTTGCCAAGAAAGTGCAGAATCTGCCTGGTCCTGCAGCCCACTCCCCGGCTCCCAGCCGGCCTTGCTTCACCTTGTTCTCCAAGTTGTCCCCAGAAGAGAAGGAGTAACCAGTAACCCAGCCGCAGGTCCTTCTCATAGCCTGGCCTGGCCATGTCCACAGCTTGTCCGCACCACATTTACGTGGACTTCCCAGTCCCTGTGGGTCCATGAGCTCCGTGCGGCCAGGGTCCTGCACTGATGCTCATCCCAGGATGCACTGCTGTGCTTGTACTCAATATCCATATCAATAAATGAATAAATGGGTGAAGTCAGAGAGCAGGGATTGATAGTCCCACCTAACAGCTGGAGAGACTGAGGCCCAGAGAGGTGCGGTCTGCCCCCAGGCGTGCCCCCATCTACAGAATCCCTTGATTCCTCCTTCCTCCCCACGCCTGGGCCTGGGCTGGGAACCTTGGGCAAGCTGGCAGCAAGGTGGGCCTGAGAGCTCCAGGCTTCCTGCCCTGGCTCTGCCCTGTGCCAGCACCAGGCATGGAAGCGACTTTCTAGCACCTCCTCCACCCGCTGGAAACGCTGGCTGCCTACTCTTGCCCCAGCCTCTGCACCAAGTTCCCCTCGGACCCGGGAATGGACCACAATTTTCTGACCCCAAGACCAGGCTGGAAGGAAGGAGGAACTGATGGAGACAGCAGGGGTCAGTGTTTGTTCAGCAGAGGCCACACAGGGAGGGGCGGGGAGGGCCAGTGTCTCTCAGGCGGGGCACCCAGCAGATGGTCACAGGGTGACAGACCCACAGACCAAGCCCCCGGCCTGAGCTCAGAGCAGGGGAGGGCGCCATCTGAGTCTCCCCAGGAACCCACACTGGCGCGCTAGGAAAGACCTTTACATTGCGGCCATTGGGGGATTTTCCAGCTTTTGTTCTGCAGCGATAGAAACTTTTCTTCAGATAATTTTTGTTTTCAGTTTTAAATGAAGGTATAATTTACATTCAGTAAAAACGCACCCTTAGAGTGCACAACTCTGCTGGTTTAATAAACACGGTTGTGTCACTATGACCACAAAGAACAGAAAAGAGTCAGCCTCTGCCAGAGTCAGCCCTCTTCCCGCCTCCAGCCCCCAACTTTGTAGACTTCTCCCCACCCTGAGAAATCAGTGATCTGTTCTCTTTCCATGGACTTTAGCTATTTTCACAGTGCTGTGGAAATGAGAGCCTACATATCGCAAGCCATTTTGTTTGCTCCATCTGGGACTGGCCGTGTTGCTGCCTCAGCAGTTCTTTCCTTTTGATTGCTGGGTGGTATTTCAACACCTGGATAACGCACAGTGTATCTGTGTCCCACTTGTGTGGCACTTAGGTTGCGTCCACTTTGGGGCCATTCTGACTGCAGCTTCTATGAACATTTGCACACCTGTTTTTATGTAAGCATATGTATTTTTTTTGTTGTTTGGTAAATAACTCAGGATGCAATAAAGGAGCAAAATAAGTGAGATGGAGAAAGGAGAAAAGGAAAAAAAAGGGGGGAGGGTGTTTCAGTGACAGCTACTATATGCTCATCATTAGCTCTAATCCTTCCAATAGCCTGACTTGCATAAAATGTGTACCATTATTTTCTGTACATATACATGTAGACTGATTATATTAATATGTGCTAGTGTACATATATTAATATATGCATTAATATTAATGTATATAGTGTGTATATTAAATATGTTAATATATTATATATTTAAATATATAGCATATATTTTGTTGTTGTTCAGTTGCTATGTCCGACTCTTTGTGACTGCATGAACTGCAGCATGCCATGTTATATATACAATTTTATATATATGCACATTCATGCATCAGATACTTGTATAGTTCTGACTGTGTGCCAGGTCCTCTTCTTAGAACTTTACAAATATTTTTAAATTTTTTTATTGTAAAAATCACATAATATAAAACATGCTATTGTAACCATATTTAACTGGACAAGTCAGTGGCATTAAGTACGTTCACATTGCTGTGTGACTCTCCCCATCACCCCTCTCCTGAATTTTTCACCTTCCTAAACTGAAACTCTGCCGCCAGTGTTTACACTGACTCCCCCACTCACCCCCACACCCTCTGGCCCCGGCACACACCAGTGTGCTTTGTGACTCTATGACTGTGGCTATTCTAGGCACCCTATCTAAGGGCAATCAAACGGTGTTTGTCTGCACCTACTGTATTGCAGCCATGAAATTAGAAGACGCTTACCCTTGGAAGGAAAGTTATGACCAACCTAGATAGCATATTCAAAAGCAGAGACATTACTTTGCCAACAAAGGTCCGTCTAGTCAAGGCTATGGTTTTTCCAGTGGTCATGTATGGATGTGAGAGTTGGACTGTGAAGAAGGCTGTGCGCCAAAGAATTGATGCTTTTGAACTGTGGTGTTGGAGAAGACTGTTGAGAGTCCCTTGGACTGCAAGGAGATCCAACCAGTCCATTCTGAAGGAGATCACCCCTGGGTGTTCTTTGGAAGGAATGATGCTAAAGCTGAAACTCCAGTACTTTGGCCACCTCATGTGAAGAGCTGACTCATTGGAAAACACTCTGATGCTGGAAGGGATTGGGGGCAGGAGAAGGGGACGACAGAGGATGAGATGGCTGGATGGCATCACCGACTTGATGGACATGAGTTTGGGTAAACTCTGGGAGTTGGTGATGGACAGGGAGGCCTGGTGTGCTGCGATTCATGGGGTTGCAAAGAGTTGGACATGACTGAGCGACTGACTGACTGACTATATATTGGGAGAATTTCCCAGGTGGCACAGTGGTAAAGAATCTGCCTGCCAATGCAGGAGACACATGAGATGCAGATTCAATCCCTGGGTCAGGAAGATCCTCTGAAGAAGAAAATGTCAACGCATTCCAGTATTCTTGCCTGGAGAATCCCATGGACAGAGGAGTCTGGTGGGCTACAGTCCATGCAGTCTCAAAGAGTCACACAACTGAGCAACTGAGCACATACACAGCACTGTAGACTGGAATGCATTTTTAAGGTTAACTTAAAATATGTCCTACACACTAATAGATGGAGAAATATACCATGTTCATGGATTGGAAGAATCAATATAGTAAAAATGAGTATACTACCCAAAGCAATTTATAGATTCAATGCAATCCCTATCAAGCTACCAACAGTATTCTTCACAGAGCTAGAACAAATAATTTCACAATTTGTATGGAAATACAAAAAACCTCGAATAGCCAAAGTGATCCTGAGAAAGAAGAATGGAACTGGAGGAATCAACCTACCTGACTTCAGGCTCTACTACAAAGCCACAGTTATCAAGACAGTATGGTACTGGCACAAAGACAGAAATATAGATCAATGGAACAAAATAGAAAGCCCAGAGATAAATCCATGTACATATGGACACCTTATCTTTGACAAAGGAGGCAAGAATATACAATGGAGTAAAGACAATCTCTTTAACAAGTGGTGCTGGGAAATCTGGTCAACCACTTGTAAAAGAATGAAACTAGAACACTTTCTAACACCATACACAAAAATAAACTCAAAATGGATTAAAGATCTAAACGTAAGACCAGAAACTATAAAACTGCTAGAGAAGAACATAGGCAAAACACTCTCTGACATACATCACAGCAGGATCCTCTATGACCCACCTTCCAGAATATTGGAAATAAAAGCAAAAATAAACAAATGGGACCTAATTAACCTTAAAAGCTTCTGCACATCAAAGGAAACTATTAGCAAGGTGAAAAGGCAGCCTTCAGAATGGGAGAAAACAATAGCAAATGAAGCAACTGACAAACAACTAATCTCAAAAATATACAAGCAACTCCTACAGCTCAACCCCAGAAAAATAAATGACCCAATCAAAAACTGGGCCAAAGAACTAAATAGACATTTCTCCAAAGAAGACATACAGATGGCTAACAAACACATGAAAAGATGCTCAACATCACTCATTATCAGAGAAATGCAAATCAAAACCACTATGAGGTACCATTTCACACCAGTCAGAATGGCTGCGATCCAAAAGTCTACAAATAATAAATGCTGGAGAGGGTGTGGAGAAAAGGGAACCCTCCTACACTGTTGGTGGGAATGCAAACTAGTACAGCCACTATGGAGAACAGTGTGGAGATTCCTTAAAAAACTAGAAATAGAACTGCCTTATGATCCAGCAATCCCACTGCTGGGCATACACACTGAGGAAACCAGAAGGGAAAGAGACACGTGTACCCCAATGTTCATCGCAGCACTGTTTATAATAGCCAGGACATGGAAGCAACCTAGATGCCCATCAGCAGATGAATGGATAAGAAAGCTGGGGTACATATACACAATGGAGTATTACTCAGCCATTAAAAAGAATACATTTGAATCAGTTCTAATGAGGTGGATGAAACTGGAGCCTATTATACAGAGTGAAGTAAGCCAGAAGGAAAAACACCAATACAGTATACTAACGCATATATATGGAATTTAGAAAGATAGTAACAATAACCCTGTGTACGAGACAGCAAAAGAGACAGTGATGTATAGAACAGTCTTATGGACTCTGTGGGAGAGGGAGAGGGTGGGAAGATTTGGGAGAATGGCATTGAAACATGTAAAATATCATGTATGAAACGAGATGCCAGTCCAGGTTCGATGCACGATACTGGATGCTTGGGGCTAGTGCACCAGGATGACCCAGAGGGATGGTATGGGGAGGGAGGAAGGAGGAGGGTTCAGGATGGGGAACACATGTATACCTGTGGTGGATTCATTTTGATATTTGGCAAAACTAATACAATTATGTAAAGTTTAAAAATTAAATAAAATTTAAAAAAAATGTCCTACAAGCAGACTGTACCTTCCATTCCCCACCCCCCCCCCCACTGTGCTATACTGTAGGTTCTCATTAGTTATCTTTTTATATACAGTAGTGTATATATGTCAACTCCAATCTCCCAGTTTGGTGTCCATATGTTTGTTCTCTACGTCTGTGTCTCTACTTCTGCTTTGCAAATAGGTCTGTCTGTACCATTTTTCTAAATTCCACATATGTGGGTTAATATATTTGTTTTTCTCTTTCTGACTTACTTCACCCTGTATGACAGTTTCTTGGTCCATCCATGTCTCTGAAAATGGCACAATTTCATTCTTTTTTATGGCTGAGTATATTCCTGCAAATACTTTAATTCATTAATTTTCACAATAGCCCTTGTAGTTGCTTGAATGGTGACACCCAAAAAGATATGTCTAAGCTCTGTGAACGTGACCTGTTTGAAACAAGGATCCTGGCAAATGCAATCAAGTTAAGGGTCTTGAGCAGAGATCACCCTGAATTATGTGGGTGGGTCCTAAATCCAATAACAAATGTCCTCATAAGAGACAGAAGAGGGAGACAGGGAAGGGGAGGCCACGAGAGAACAAAGGCAGAGACCAGAGTGCCACAGCCACACACCAAGGGAACTCTGGAGCCACCAGAAGGCAAGGGAGGCCAGAAAAGATTCTTCCCTAGAGCCTTTGGAGGGAGCATGCTCCTGCCAGCTCCTTGAATTTGGATTTCCAGTCCCCAAACTGTAAACCAATACATTTCCGTTGTTTTAAGCCCCCCAGTTTGTAGCAATTTGTCATGGCAGCCCTAGGAAGCTCATACAGTCCTGTAAGTTCAATAGTATTATTATCCCCATTTTTCAGATGAGGAAACTGAGGCACAGAGAGATTAAGTAACTTGCCCAAGGCTACAGAGCCAGTAAGGGGCAGAGTCCAGATTCAAATCCAGACTCAGTGCTCTTTTCTTTTTTTAACTTTATTTATTGACTTATTTAATTTTAAAATTTTTGGCTGCTATGGGTCTTTGTTGCTGCACATGGGCTTTCTCTAGTTACGGCAAGTGGGGCCTACTCTCTAGCTATGGTGTGCCAGCTTCTTATTGTGGTAGCTTCTCTTGTAGCAGAGCACAGGCTCTGGAGTTTACAGGCTTCAGTAGCTGTGGCGCATGGGCTTAGATGTCCCACAGCATGTGGAATCTTCCTGGATCAGGGATCGAACCCTTGTTCCTTGCCTTGGCAGGTGGATTCTTAACCACTGGGCCATCAGAGAAGTCCCAGACTCAGTGCTCTTAACTATGATGTCCAACAGGGAGAGGTTATGTGACTCAGCCACTGTCCCTCAGCTGGTAAGTGGCTGAATCATGATTTGAACCCAGGACACTGGCTGCAAAGTACATGGGATTCCCCTGAGGCTGTAACACCACTTAGCTCTCCAGTCCTCCCCAAAGGGCCCTCTTTGAAACCTACACCCAAGCCGCCTCTCTCGGGAAGCGGTGGTGGGCAGAGATGCAGGTCTCTGTTCCGGAACTTCCTCCAAACAGGAGTCTCCTCCCCGTGCCTGGGCCCAGGTTGAACTACAAGAGACTGTGATTTATACAGTGCAATCCAACACCTCCTCGCTTCATCTTCCCACAATTAAGCAGGGCCTGGTGGTGACAAACGGCCCCCACGCCCATGGCATCGCTGCTCCCAGGGACCCTGCTCTCCTCGGCAGCCCCCAGGAGCTAATTCATCCTTTTCTGGCTGCCCAGGTTGGAGATGATAAATCAAGCCAGCTTGAGAGCCAATTACAAGGCCATCACTCAGTGGAGAGGGAAGATTGCCTGGAGTTTCTGAACTTCATATTTTATTGGAACAGCTGGCAGCACAGGGCCACTGACCCCCTCGCCTCGGGAGAGACATGGTTTCTAATCCATCAACACAGCCCACCTGCCCGGAAGAGAAGCTGCCTCCCCTCATCCTCTCCAGGGCTCGGTGTTCAGTCCTCAGTGAGGGTCCACAGACACAGAGGCGGGAGGGTGGCCCCTGACACTCACCCCACCCTTGGCCCAGCTGCCTCAAAGCCCTCTTGCTTTCTTATTTCTGGAAATACAGTCAAGCACAGCCCAATGCCAGGCTTCCCAGGTGATGCTAGTGGTAAAGAACCTGTCTGCCAAGCATGAGACGTAAGAGACACAAGTTCGATCCCTGGGTTGGGAAGATCCCCTGGAAGAGGGCATGGCAACCCACTCCAGTATTCTTGTTTAGAGCATCCCATGGACAGAGAAGCCCTGCAGACTGCAGTCTATGGGGTCACAAAGAGTCAGACACGATTGAAGTGACTTAGCGTGCATGCAAAGCCCAATGCCAGGGCAGGGCTGACTCAGCTTTAAGTAGCTCTTTACAGTGTGGTATTTCCAGTCCTAAGCTAGGCTTCATCACTCAGTAGTTCTGTGACTACAGACGAGTTACTTATCCTTTGTTAGCTTCAGTTTCCTCATCCGTGAAGAGGGTCGTGAGGATTAAATGAGATAGTGCACACAGAGTGCTTGGATCTACACATGGTCCCTGCTTTGAAAAAAAAAGTCTTCTCATCATGAAGCATATTGTTAAGTTTCTGGGAACTTGGAGGAACAGGAGATGCTATGTGACAGGCCTGTGCAAGGTGGGGCTTCAACCTTACCACACATAGACTTTGTGTCTACCCCGTCTTCTTGGGGTTCTTAAGATCAAGGCTGGCCTTCAGTTGTGGGGTGGGGGGGGTAAGGCTGGCCATCAAACTAGCTTAGCCCTCCCTTCCAGCCCACTGAGCTTCTAATTTCTTCCCACAACTAGGTCCTAGGAAGGGAACAGGTACCTTCCTCATTCTGTACAAAAATATTAATTACATTTATTTAGAGTGAAGCCCTTACCCTGCTATGTAAGTTAGGGTTGGGTTATGCTTCAGAAAATAGAAAACATTATTCATGATGATTTTTGAACCAGTGATTCTCAGAATGTGCTACGCATACCAGCACCATCAGCATCACCTGCGAGCATGTTAGAAAAAAAATTCCGGAGGCCTCACCCCCACTGAATCAGAAACTCTTGGGGCTGGAGCCCAGGTATCTTTGTTTTAACCAGTTCTCCAAATAATTCTGATGCAGGCTAGAGCTTGAGAATCCCTGACTTACACGAAAATAGGCTAATTCTCCATTCCCTAGAAGAAATCCAGAAACCGAGAGCCCAGGGCCACTGTGACCTCTCCATCTCTTTATTCCACCATCTTTGGCACATGGATCTATTCTCAAGATCACTTTATACTCCAGGAAGGCTGCTGGAGCTCCAGCCATCTAGTCCACATTCAGCACAAGGAGAATGAAATGGGGAGGAAAGAGCAGTATGCTTGTCTCTCAGTTAAGGCAGACCCCTGTAATGTTCCTGGAAACTCTGCTACCACAAATAACTTCCACTCATATCGCAGAGGTCATCCCTAGCTTCAGGGGAGACCAGGAAGTATTGTCTTTTATTTGGGCGCTTTGCTGCCCAAAGACTCACAGGCCTATTGGTAATGTGAGAAGGCAAATGGACATCGAGGGGGCATCTAACAGACTCTCCCACACAAACACTCTAACCTTCCCAACAGTTCTCACAGGGAGATGCAATTGTTTCTTCCACTTTATAAATGAGGAAAGTGACCTTCAGAGAGATCAGTGTCAAGTAGCAAGAAGGAGCTAATTTGCTTTGACTGAACTACTTCATTCTCATACCCCGTACCCTCTGTTATTGCTCTTCACCTTCAGGAGAAGCCTGCAGGGAGGGGTAGGGCAGGCATGGGCATGGACTTATATAATTTTTTCCCTTTTCCAGACCCAGAAATTCACCCACCCTCTAGGAGCCAGAAAAGTTTTCAGGCCTGATTGGGGTGGAGAATTGGAAGGAGAGAAGGGAGGGGTCAGGCCCTCTCCAGAGTCCAGGAAGCCCCTTCTCTTTCCAGAGGTAAATAGTAAAACTTAATTAGTAGGTCGTGCGTGCCAGGAAAGTAATCCACAGGTTTTGGAGGCATCTGTTTCCAGATGCTCAGAGGGAATATTACTAGCTCCCTTCCACTCGAGCACTGAAGCTCACACCTGCCTGGACTGAGACAGGGCTCACTCAGCGGTGAGGGCCAGGGGTAGGGGCTTCCTTTCCCAGGCTTTCTAGCAAACTGCTTGATGCAGGCCCTTAGGGGAGCCCATAGTGCAGCCTCAAACAGTAAGGTCATTCAGGGCAGTAGCCCCCAGAGGCTTGTCCCTCATCTCAACTGAAATATTTCAAGAAAATACTTCAGAATTGACCTTGAGTGAGAAAACAAAGTAGGTTTGAAAACAAAGAGAATATTTAGAGTTTCAGGTCAGAAGGGGGTTTTGAGGGGGCTTCCCTGGTGGCTCAGCTGGTAAAGAATCCTCCTGCAATGCGAGAGACCTGGGTTCGATCCGTGGATTGGGAAGATCCCCTGTAGAAGAGAAAGGCTACCCACTCCAGTATTCTGGCCTGGAGAATTCCATGGACTATAAAGAGTCGGACACGACTGAGCGACTTTCACTTTCACTTTTCACTTTCAAGAGAGGGATGCTGTGATTTTGAAGCAGTAGTAAGGACCCCTGCTCTCTTCCCAAAATCCCCTCCCTCTCTCTTGGCCTTCCAGCCTTCTGTGGGCTCTGCACTCCATCCCTCTGCGCTGTCTTTTGGGTTAAAAATCGCTCTGTTCCAGGTCAGGGCAGCACGTCAAGTCACCAGGTACTCACCGAGGAGTGAGTTTGGGATCTCTTTTCTGAACAAGAAGTCTTGGGGTCTTCAGAAATTCTGAAAAAAGGAAAAGGAAGAGACCCACTCCTAGTGTATCTGGGCCTCAGTGTCCACCTGTGAAAAATGGGGCTGCCCCTTATCCTGGATCTTAAGTGCCTGAACTTTGACTTCCTGCTTTCACTAGGGCCGGGGTACTGGGCAGGCCCTATTAAAAAAGCCCTAGGAAAATTTGTTTTTTCATTTTCTGTATATTAAGATGTGTTTACATCTCACAAAACCTTTCCTGGTGGCTCAGTGGTGAAGAATTTGCCTGCCAATGAAGGAGACACAGGTTTGATCCCTGATCCGGGAAGATCCCACATGCCTTGGAGCAACTAAGCCCATGCACCTCAGCTAACTGAGCCTGTGCTTTAGCTCCTGGGAGCTGCAACTACTGAGCCCCTACTCCACAACTGAGCCCCTACTCCACAACTACTGAAGCCCAAGTGCCCTGGAGTCCGTGTTCCACGACCAGAGAAGCCACCTCAATGAGAAGCCCACACACAGCAGTAAAGAGCAGCCTCGCTCTCCGCAACTAGAGAAAGCTCTTGCAGCAATGAAGACCCAGCATAACCAAAAATAAATAAGCAAATAAAACAACAAAAAAAAACTTTCTGTCTAGGTTGCAACTGTTTTTCCCTGGTAGCCAATTCCTAGACAGCAAAGGCCCAGTCGGGAACGGAACTGTGATATGAAAACTAACCAGCCCGCCATCCCTTTTCTATGTGGCCCTTGCACTCCAGGAGGCAACATTCCTCTGCCTTCGTCATCCCAGGGCCAGGCGCCAGTCAGCGACAGGCCACCCCTACGGCCCACACCTGCTGAAATGATTCACCCCAGCCAATCTGAGGTGGTTCGCTGTATCCCACCTTGTCCCTGGGGAACCCCAATAAGCACGTGGCCTCAGCGCTCCCTGCCCTGTGCATCCTTCTGCCTCCTGTCACCCTGGTGTCTTTCCCAGCTGGCTCTGCATAGCATGCCGGGTCTCCTGTCTCTAGGACCCGTGAGTATAAACATTAAACTTTGTTTTCCCAAGCCTCTCCTGTGTCTCCTCTTATGGTTGCCCCTGACTGACCATCTTTTAAAAACAAATACAAAGCAGCCTGCCCTGGAAAATGGGGTCCTGATAGTAGCATCTTATGGCTCTCAGTAGATTCAGAAGTAAATTCTCCCACAGCCTGGGAAGGATCCTAGCACCCTCTTAGGGATTATTATGAGGGGTCAGAGATGTGGACACAGGGCTGTATGGCAAGGGATTTCCTGCTCATCCAGTATCCATATATTGCCCCAGATCTCCTGCAGTATATGGGACCCTGTGATTATAGCTGTTCCGTGAGCAGAAGCAGCAAGTATTATTGGGTTGGCCAAGGCATTTAAAAGCTGATTGTCAACCTACCAGTTGTCTCTTCTGTGATCATGGAGGCTTTGTGTTAAGAGGGTGGAAGCTGTCTAGGTCACTTAGTCACTGCAGGGGAACCGGAAGCCCTGGAGAGCAGCTTCATTTGCATAGGAATTTTCATGGGTGATGAACTTCTGTTGCGTTTTGATGCATGGAGATATGGATGCTGTTTTGTTGCTGCAACACAGATGAACTCATCCTGATTAATACTGGATGACTGAACTTTTTAATACTGGACTGGTGATGAGTCCATGAACTCACTGGTTGGCCAGATGAGGAAGGTGTTTCTAAGTATAATAACGCAATGGAAGAATACTTTTAACAGGCAGACTCTGTAAGATGAACAAAATTTGTCTTAGGTGACACCAGGTTCCAAGGGTGAAGAATCAAGCCGCCAGGGGAGGACCAAGATCCTTCAGAGGGAAGGTCAAGAAGTAGGGGAAAATCAGAGGGAGGAGAACCAGAGCAAGCAGAAGCAGTCAATGTCCATCCCAGACTTTGTGTGGCATGAAAGACCCTTCTCAGGGAAGGAACAGCAGTAAGGGCTTTATATTAGCTTCAGTCTTGGGAGAGTTTGCAATTAGCTCATAGGTAATACCGTAATGTACTATTCTCACCCTCCATCCAATATTATGGGCGTAACTGAGAAATATGGGCTTAAAACTCAACATTCAGAAAATGAAGATCATAGCAGTTGGTCCCATCACTTTATGGGAAATAGATGGGGAAACAGTGGAAACACTGTCAGGCTTTATTTTTGGGGGCTCCAAAATCACTGAAGATGGTGACTGCAGCTATGAAATTAAAAGATGCTTACTCCTTGGAAGAAAAGTTATGACCAACCTAGATAGCATATTCAAAAGCAGAGACATTACTTTGCCAACAAAGGTTTGTCTAGTCAAGGCTATGGTTTTTCCAGTGGTCATGTATGGATGTGAAAGTTGGACTGTGAAGAAAGCTGAGCACCAAAGAATTGATGCTTTTGAACTGTGGTGTTGGAGAAGACTGTTGAGAGTCCCTTGGACTGCAAGGAGATCCAACCAGTCCATTCTGAAGGAGATCAGCCCTGGGATTTCTTTGGAAGGAATGATGCTAAAGCTGAAACTCCAGTACTTTGGCCACCTCATGTGAAGAGCTGGCTCATTGGAAAAGACTCTGATGCTGGGAGGGATTGGGGGCAGGCGGAGAAGGGGATGACAGAGGATGAGATGGCTGGATGGCATCACCGACTTGATGGACGTGAGTCTGAGTGAACTCTGGGAGTTGGTGATGGACAGGGAGGCCTGGCGTGCTGCTATACATGGGGTCGCAAAGAGTCGGACATGTCTGAGTGACTGAACTGAACTGAACTGAGAAATACACCAGAGTGGCTCCATGCCCTCTTCTAAAGAGCATGAGCTATCTTTAGAGTCTGAGAAGAAGAAAAGAAAGAAATGCAACCCCAATCTCCAGCTGGCATTCTGCTACAATAAGTCTATTATTTCGTGCACTCGGGACCAGGTCCTAGCATTAGGGCCAAGCCCCTCCCCGAAACAAGGAGGGCATCTCTCCGCCGTGGCCACCAGCCAAACACAGCTCATTTGCTTCAGAACCTTAACAACAAACACACAAACTCCCAAACCCGTGGGCCCCTGTCTTCCTCCTCCCATGGCTGATGGGGGAGAGCAGGAGGGGGCTGAGGTTATTGAAATGCTATTTTAAACTCCAAGTCAATGTTAAGCAAAACCTTGAGGCTGATTAAACACGACCTTCGGGCCACAGGGCACCAGCTCAAAAAGGCAAACAGCTTCCACCCTCTCAGCAGCTCCGGGCTTGTTTATTGGTTTGAAAGCCCTTAAGGGGCTTGCCAAGCAGAGGGGCGAGCAGGGGGAAACTTTAATATCTAAAGGGAGAGATCAAAAGCAGTTGACATTTCTGGCAGAGAGCAAGCGCGTATGTATCTTTATATGTATAATGTTATAGCTGAGCAGAAGGGAACAGGCATTTCTTCTCTGGGTTAAATCACATCAGGCCACATGTTCCTGATCTTGACTGTGTTGTCTTATAATCCAACCAAATTTAACTGACATTGAGCATTTCTGATCTGAACAGTTAACATGGAAATTTGGCCCAAATAACTTTATATACATTCTGAACATGAACTCGGTTCAGGCATCAGAAATGATGGGAAAGACCCCTCCCAACTACCATCCAGGGAGCCAGGCAGGGGGCCCCTGGTGGGTAGGGCTCCTGGCTCTTCATCATCCCTTTTGCTGATGTAGTTGCTAGGGAGACCACCTCCACAGGTGGGCATACTTTTTCCATGCCTAAACCTGGGGCTCTGGGATTTGTTCTTGGGAACCCCAAAGAAGAGAGGTAGCCTTGCTTTGGCAAAAGCATCTAATGGGCCATGGAGTTGATCCCTGGAGGATATTTCTCATATTTATCTACCTTGAGGTACCTGGTAACCCTGATGAGGAAAGTTTCAGTGAAGTGCTGGGTAGGAGGCAGGATGGCTTTGGACTATAAAAAATAGTGCCTGGCACAGAGTAGGCGCTTGGGGATTTGTGGAATAGATGTTGAATAAATGAATGTGTGATAGACTCAAGGAGCTGATTGCTCAAGACTCATCCTTCTTTTCTTGGGCTTCCCTGGTGTTTCAGATGGTAAAGAATCTGCCTGCAATACAGGACACCTGGGTTTAATCCCCAGGTTGGGAAGATCCCCTGGAGGAGGGCACGGCAACCCCTCCAATATTCTTGCCTGCAGAATGCTATGGACAGAGGAACCTTGTGGGCTGCAGTTCATGGGGACACAGAGTCAGCCAGGACTGAGCAACTAACACTTTTACTTTCTTTCTTGCTAATTGAAACCCATTTTAGTTCCAGAAGGCCACGTAGCCAGTCTCAGGTGATGAAACATGACGGATGTAAACCAACTGAGACAACCTATTCTGTTTCCCTAGCATCCCGTGCATCTAGGGATGGACACGTGGCCCAGTCGTGGCCCATGAGACCTAAGTGGAAGTCTGCTGGAGAGGTTCTGGGAAAGCTTATGCAGTCTTGGTTCAAGGAAACTGATGAAGTTGCAATGTCTAATTCTTCCCTCTCCCTCTGCTTTCTACCTTCAGGGAGGATTTACTGTGACTAAATGGCTAGTGGCCATTCAATTTCATCTCTTTTAACGCACATTTCAGAGTTGCTTCTGAGAAGTATCTGCCTTCCCTTTATGCATCTAAATTTGCCTCCATCACTGACTTTCATCAGCGGTATGTGAGAGGGATGGATGCATGTCAGTTCTGAGCCAAGGTTCAAGAAGTAGCTACACCATCTCCGTTCTTTCTCTCTCCTTTCACTGGGTTGGTGGATGACCTACAAGCCTCTAGGAGACAGCAGAGCTACAAGACAGAAGGAGCCTGGGTCCGCAAAAGCACCGTGTATTGTAGAAGGCCCCACCCAGTGATCAGAAACACCTGCAACGTTGCGGGGGGAGGTGGTCTGGAGGTGAATTTCTAGCATGTTGCTGCCAAATCACTTCAGTCGTGTCCGACTCTGTGCGACCCCATAGACGGCAGCCCACCAGGCTCCCCCATCCCTGGGATTCTCCAGGCAAGAACACTGGAGTGGGTTGCCATTTCCTTCTCCAATGCATGAAAGTGAAAAGTGAAAGTGAAGTTGCTCAGTCGTGTCCAACCCTCAGCGACCCCATGGACTGCAGCCTTCCAGGCTCCTCCATCCATGGGATTTTCCAGGCAAGAGTACTGGAGTGGGGTGCCATTGCCTTCTCAGTCTAGCATGTTAAACACTAACATTTGGGGGTTTATTTGTCACAGAGCAATCTTCTTCTTCTTCGCTCAGTCATGTCTGACTCTTTGTGACCCCATGGATAGTACCCTACCAGGCTCCACCGTCCATGGGATTTTCCAGGCAAGAATACTGGAGTGGGCTGCCATTTCCTTCTCCAGGGGATCAGAGCAAATGCAACCTTAATAAACACATTTACTTTCTATATAAATTTAAGCAAATAGCTTAAATGCTCTGTGCCTCATTTCCTTTTCCTCAAATTGGAGTTATCTGTAGTACCTACCTCCTAGGATGGTTGAGAGAAATAAATACATAAAGCCCTTAGCAGGATGCCCATTACACAGCAAATGTTCATCATATGTTAATAAGTCTTATTACAGTAAGTCCCTTACTTACGAATGAGTTCCGTTCTGAGAGCATGTTCGTAAGTCCCATTTGTTGGTAAGTCCAACATAGTTAGCCTAGGTACCCAGCTAATACAATCAACTATATAGCTGTACTATAATAGGTTTATAATACTTTTCACACAAATAATGCACAAAAAACAAACTCAAAAAATAAAACACTTTCCATCTTACAGTACAGTACATTGAAAAGTACAGTGGTAAGTACAACCACTGGCATACAGGGGCTGCCATCAACAGCCAAGAAGAGGGAGAGGAGATGGGAGATGGGAGAGCTGAAGGATCATCAGCAACAGGAGACGGAGGACAAGCTGCACTTCCATCCATGCCTGACGCTGATGGAACGCGTGTTTGCATCTTTGAAAGTTCACAATGTGAAGGCTCATATGTAGGGGCCTCCCTGTGCTGTTATTCTCATTCCTCAATTAGGAATGGATTCAATGACCCCTGAAGTCTCTTAGACCCTTGAGATGCCAAGATTCTCTAGGTGGCTCAGATCCTGAATGGAAAGGGAAAAGACATGTGCCCGAGGAATTGCTGTGTCTCCAGTGGGGGCAGAAATACCCACAAGGGGATGAACCACTAGACTGAACTTTCTTCCTATCGCATCCACCACCTCACATGTGGTGGTCTCCCGGAGTGCCTTCATTTCTGAAGCTGATGAAATATCGGTTGGAACTGAGATCTGGCACTCTGTAACCAATCTTTGCTTTCCAATTTTGCATGATTCGTGCTGTGAAACCAAGATGTTTAGCTTTGCTGTGGCTTCCTTTTATCAAGCATTGTTACCACCTCCTTTCACCCTGAAGGTGAGATGAGAAATACTATTTAAGAACCTTTGAACAAATTCTCACCTGACTTTGTAGTAAGGCAATACTTCCTCTCTGAGCAGAGGGACAGAGAGAGCCCCAGTTAGGAGTCAGAGGTGTAGCATTCCAGCCCCGATTCTTCCCTTGCATAGCTCTTCTCAAGCCTCATCTACAAAATGGGAATAATAGTATCTCCTACTTAAGAGGACTGCAGTGGGGTGTAAATGAAGTACTATATGTAAACACACTAGAACTGTGCCCAACAGAACAAATACTTATGTCAGCTCTAGTTAATATTATGTTGCTGTTCTTATCACTGGATGCTCATCACAGGCAAGCACTGAATAGGAAAACACAAAGCTGATCAAAACTCAGTCTTGTCCTCAAGAGTATCATTTGGTCAATCAAGAGAAACCAACGCATAAGCAGAGAGTCGATCATAAGACTGGGCAGGAAGAACTTCAGTGACCATCAGTAACCCATCCTGGCTTGAGACCAGGGGAGGGTAAAACTCACTAAAGACTCCCACTAGGTGATTTCCAAGGTTTTACCTGGATGCCTTAGGTCAGGTTCCTGTAGAGCAGAGCTCAGAACAGGGACTGAGGTAATTCATGTTTCTCAGGAGAAAGAGAATGAGGGGAGTAGGGTGGAGTGGAGGAAGGAGGAAGGTGTGTAAGAACTTGGTCTCACAGGGGAGGCCTGAAGCGGGAATTACAACTTACACGTGGTTTATCCTCAGCCAAGATGTCCAGGCTTGGTCCCCTTCTATCGGTCAGCCATTGGCTGCTGGTTGCTGTCAGCAATTAGGGTGTTTAAACTCCCTGGGAAGGGGGCTTACCACTGGTCAAAGAAAACTGTCTGGACAATCCCATGGGCACCTGTGAGCCATGGGTAGCCAGTACTCACAGTTGCTGAGTGTTGAGTGCACCAGCCTAGTAAAGAGGTGTGAGTAGGAGACCCATAGGATCCACTACACTTTAGTCAGTGATTTTATAACACATGGGCTAATACATGGATTTGCCTTAATCTTCATCAGTGAAGGACATCCCTAGTGGTCCAGTGGTTAAGACTTGGCTTTTCAATGCAGGAGATGCAGATTCGATCCCTGATCATGGAGCTTAGATCCCACACTCCTCGCAGACAAAAAAAACAAAACATAAAACAGAAGCAGTGTTGTAACAAATTCAATAAAGACTTTAAAAATGAACTTTCCTGGTGGCTCAAATAGTAAAGAGTCTTGTTTGATCTCTGAGTTGGGAAGATCCCCTGGAGAAGAGAATGGGTACCCACTCCAGTAGTCTTGCCTGTAGAATCCCATGGACAGAGAAGCCTGGTGAGCTACAGTTCATGGGTTCACAAAGAACTGGACATGACTGAGTGACTAACACTTTCACTTTAAAAATGGTCCACATCAAAAAAAATTTTTAATCTTCATCAGTGAAATGGGGGGAAACAGTCCCCCCTTAGAAAGCAAATGAGAGGCTGAAACAAACCAGTATAAGGCCACTGATGTTGCAAAGCTGAGAGCCAGGCCAGGGGGCAGGAGCCTGGGAAGGCACCTGAAGCCTTGCCCCACTAACCCATCACTTGCAGGCCTTCAGATGGCCCAGGGAAGGTAGTCCTTCTCCCTCAGGGAAGATGAACCAAAACCCATCCCTGGGAGGAAAGGGGATGTGTGGACAACCTCCCACCAAGACAGCTGGGCCCACTTCAGCTTCTTGATGTAGTGATCAGGTGGCCTATTTCAAAGTTCATTGAAAAAATGAATGAAATCAATAAGTTCTCTGAGCCTGAAAATTAAGGTTCATAGTAGCCATTTCATAATAGTGCTTCAAGGATTAAATCAGAGAAGGCTTAGCACAGTGCCTGATAGATAGGAGGCTCTCAGGAAACATTGTTGAAGGACCGAATAAATAAGGAAGATAATGGATAAACTCTATGAGTGTCTGTTTCTTCCCCTGTGAAACGGGGTTAACAACACCCACTCAGAAGAGAGATAAGAAAAGAAATAAGATGGTAGTGTATAGTGTCTGAAGCCTGGTGGTATCTAGTAAAGATGGTGAAATGAAGATGCAGTTAGATGATAAATGCCCAGGAGGTTAATCCATTGCAGAACCCACACCCATGTACTTTCTTGGTGTGGACAGTGACTGCTACTGCTGCTGCTGCTGCTGCTAAGTTGCTTCAGTCGTGTCCGACTCTGTGCGACCCCAGAGACGGCAGCCCACCAGGCTCCCCCGTCCCTGGGATTCTCCAGGCAAGAACACTGGAGTGGGTTGCCATTTCCTTCTCCAATGCATGAAAGTGAAAAGTGAAAGTGAAGTCGCTCAGTCGTGCCTGACTCTTAGCGACCCCATGGACTTCAGCCCACCAGGCTCCTCCGTCTGCAGGATTTTTCAGTCAAGAGTACTGGAGTGTGGTGCCATTGACAGTGACTGCATCCATGAAATTAAAAGATTCTTGCTTCTTAGAAGAAAAACTATGACCAACCTAGATAGCATATTAAAAAGCAGAGACATTACTCTGCTGACAAAGGTCCATCAGTCAAAGCTATGGTTTTTCCAGTAGTCATGTATGGATGTGAGAGTTGGACTATAAAGAAAGCTGAGCGCCAAAGAATTGATGCTTTTGAACTGTGGTGTTGGAGAAGACTCTTGAGTCCCTTGGACTGCAAGGAGATCAAACCAGTCCATCCTAAAGGAAATCAGTCCTGAATATTTATTGGAAGGACTGATGCTGAAGCTGAAACTCCCAATACTTTTGCCACCTGATGAGAGGACTGACTCATTAGAAAAGACCCTGATGCTGGGAAAGATTGAAGGCAGGAGAAGGGGACAACAGAGGATGAGATGGTTGGATGACATCACTGACTTGATGGACATGAGTTTGAGCAAGCTCCAGGAGTTAGTGATGGACAGGGAAGCCTGGCGTGCTGCAATCCATGGGATCACAAAGAGTCGGGCATGACTGAGTGACTGAATTGACTGAGTCTTAGTTGCATCATGTGGGATCCATGGAAGGAAGAAAGAGAAAGAGGTTGTGCATGTACTGAGTTGGCAAACATTTCCCCTGAAACCCTCAGTTTGTGTTTCATGGCCAGAGCTGTGTGCACAACCCAAGCTTCAGAGAAGAATGGGAAAGCCATTTTTTTTTAGTACAGAACATAACTAACCTGGAAACAAACTGGGGTTCAGTTGGTCAAGGAAAAGGAAGACTGGATCTAGAGTGGGGAGCTAGCAATTCTGCTTCCAAAATGGGAGGATAAAAAATTATTAACCACCTCCTGACACTAGCCCCTCACTACTGACACCCCAGCTTTCAGCTGTGGCAAACAATTAACTAAATTGAACCAAGAGCCTAGTATTGAAGAGTTAGCACTCACAATCCCCCATCTGAGAAGCAGCTCACTGTTCTCCCTGCCACAAGCTATTTATAGAAACTGATTTCTAATAAACACAGATTGGCAGCTGGGGTCAGCAATGCACACATATGGCTTTATTGATGCCTTGTCAATCAGCGGCTCTTATTTTGTTGTTTAATTTTTTTTAAGTGCATGTAAGCACTTTCCCTGCTAATAGCAGATTTATTGAACAGCTCCGCATTGGAGTTCATCTCCCCCATAGACAGTGGCAGCTGATTATCAACTTTGTGGCTTTAGGTCGGAGGGTAAATTGACCCCATATCCAGGGCCCCTTCCAGGGGAATTGCAGAGGTCTGAACAAATTCAATACTGTCCAATAAAATGTCCCACCCTCCCACCCTGCCACATCACACAGAGCCTCAGCTTTGCTGTCGAAGCAAGGGATGTCATTTGACAAATGAAACATCCAAGCGTGTGGTCCTGTTGGCCATTTCGTCAAGGCCAAAGGAGAAATCTCCTAATTGAGAAGTTTGGGCTCTCCTAGAAAGCAGACTTGTTCTGTCTGAGCATAGGCCCCTCTGCTCTGATGAAACTCCAGTTTAAAGCTGTCCATGGTGCCCACCACCTTTAGGCCATGCATTTGCACTGGTCCCAGCCTGCCTCTTCTGCCTCATTTCCTCCTCTTTGCATCTCTCTTATTTATTTTTTAAATTTATTTTTGGCTGCGCTGGGTTTTTGTTCCGGTGCTTAGGCTTCTCGTTGCAGTGGCTTCTCTCGCTGTGGAGCACAGGCTCTAGGTGCGTGGGCTTCAGTAGTTGGAGGATGGGCTTAATTGCCCCGCAGCATGTGGGATCTTCCCGGATCAGGGATTGAAACTGTGTCCCCTGCAGGTGGACTCCCAACCACTGGACCACCAGGGAAGTCCCCTCTTTGCATCTCTTGCACTGATTTCAGCCAGATCTGTTGCTTGCTGATCCCTAAACACATGGGGGCGACTCTCCTTTCACAACCCACTTGGTTACCTCCACCTGGAATACCATCCTCTCGGTTCTAACTGACCATCCTCCATCCACAACACCGTGACTTAAGAGGCCAGCTCTGCTCCTTCACAGTGGATGGGGCCCAGTCCTCCTCTGAAATAGAGTGATGGTATTTCTAGAAGCCCAGATGATGAGGAAGAGGAAGAGGAGAAGGATGAAGGCAAAAGAGCTCTCATTATGCTGTATACTTGAAACTAACACAATATTGTAAATCAACTATACTTCAATAAAACAAAATCTTTTAGATGCCACATATATGCACTAACATATAATATTTGTTTTTCTCTTTCTGACTTACCTCACTGTATGATACATTTTAAGTCCATCCACATCTCTACAAAAACTCAATTTCATTCCTTTTCATGACTGAGTAATATTCCATTGCATATATGTACCACATCTTCTTTATCCATTCATCTGTCAATAAACATGTTCATGTCCTGGCTACTGTGGGAAGGGGGTGGGGGCAGTGGGAAGAAGGTCAAAGAGGGAGGGGATATATGTATACATATCTCACTTTGTTGTACAGCAGAAAATAACATTGTAAAGCAATTATACTCTAATAAGAAAATAAATGTTTTGATAATTAAAAAATGCTATCATTTATCAAGCTCTTATTGTGTGTCAACCAAGAAGCTTTTTGTGTATTATCTCATTTTATCTTTACAATGAAGATAAAGCTTCCTGAGGTAGGTGCTATCATTGTTTCCATTTCATAGCCCAGGAAACAGGAATAGCAGAGGTTAAGTGGCTTGTCCCAGGGCTCCCAGCTGGTAAACAGTTGACGCGTGTGCCCTAAGCAATACATTTCAAGGCCTCACCCTTGACTCAAGGCCTTGGTCTACTTGTCTCATCACCACCCCGCCTATGGCTTGGTGTAACTAAACATCCCAGACGGCAGGAACTCACGGCTGCATTTGATGGCCTGGCCTCACTCAGTCTCCAGTTTATACCACCTGAGAGACAAAAGGGCCAGAAAAAGATGAGAAGGGACCAGGAAAAGTTCACTTGCTCCAGGAGTGGCTACAGCCAGTCCTGACTCCAAGCCCTGGCGTCCAAAGACACGGAAAAAAAGCAGCCCTTGGCTGGCACCTCTGCCAAAATGAATCCAGCAGGGACTCAGTGGCATGGTTTGCAAAGTTTAAAAGCCCCAAAGCGTAGATCCTTTGAAGGAGAGACTGTCAACAGGCTTTGTAATCTGAAAACAACAGCTGTCTGCACGGGCTTTACAAGACAGCTTCTCAGAATAAAGCACGTCTATGGTGAAGATTAACGTCCCTCTGGGGAGGGCCTGGCAGAGAACGTGCCCCTCTCATTTGTACGTATTACCAGCCCTCTGGTTCCAGGAAATGTTGTGGCCACAAGGGCGGATGGAGGCCCATTGTCTGGTGTCTGCCGTTCTTCCTTTGGTCAAGGGGATGCCAGCAAACATGGAAGCACTTAAAAAGGCATCATTTTTAATGACCCAGATCTGGAGATTTGACTTAGAAAAAGGAGTGTTTTAATCCCTCCCCTCCAATTAATCCCCCCACAACTGGCCATCAAAACCACTTGGCTGGTTAACTTAGAATGAACCAGAGAGCAGGCGACTTGAGGAATTTAAATCTTCGGAAGGAAAAAGCAAGACTGGCTGGATGGGGACAAGGAAAGAGAGGACCCAGGACACCCAATCAAGGTCCACCCTGCTGAGGGGTTTGAGAGGACAAGGCCATGCAAGGCAAAAGACTTTCGTCTTAGGAGACACAGCTCCTTGCCTGGGTCCACACATCTCCCCCTAAACCCACAGCATACGCCATGGTCCCCTCATAGCTCAGAACAGAAACTGAGTCAGAGAAGGATGGTGAGGAGAGGTGATGTCCTTTTTCTTTTTTTTTTTTTTATTATTTTAATTGGAAGATAATTACATTACAATATTGTGATGGTTTTTGCCATACATCAGTATGGTCATAGGTATACATGTGTCCCCTCCATCCTGAACCCCCTGCCCACCTCCCTTCCCACCCCATCCCTCCAGGTTTTTTAAACAGAGCCAGACAAAATGGTTTAAAGTCAAGCTTCTTGCGGAGAAGAAGCAGAACCCCCACCAGCCACCCCTGGCCCCTGCCCACAGGCAGGCCTGACCCTTTCAGAGTACTCTGGACTCCCTGCTGCCAGGACTCTTTGGCCACTGGCTCTCTCCCTGCTTGAACAGCCTCCACTCGCGATTGGCAGGAGAGGGTGTACAAATACCCCAGCTCCTCTCCTCTCAGGAGGGACACAGAGGCATGGTCTGCACTGACTGCATTGATCTGTGACCCTGCAGGATTAAACTCTGCTGCCCAGAATAGGAACCTGATGGCCTTCTTCCCTCCCTGGCCCACCTACCCACCCTCTGCACGTGTGTTCTGGGCTCATCTTCCCAATAAATAACTTGCTCTTCAAGCCGGGTCTCGGGATCCACTCTGGGTGGAAGCTAAATGAAGACAAGGGACAGCTGGGGAAGGAGAGGGCAGCACAGGAGGTGACTTGTGCCCTGTGGGCTGCAGGTCCAGATTCCCAGATCTGAGTGTTACAGATAAACTGGAAATCTGGATTCCTAATATGAAATACTTTCATGTTTATTTTTTGAGGGGTGGGTAGGAGAGGGATCATAAAATACACCCTCCTGGTCAAACCAGATGCATTAAGATTAGCCTGTGGTAAGGTCATCTCTGGCCTAAGATTGGAAGGAGAAGAGGGAGGGGTGAGCTGGCATTTTTCAGGATGACAACACGTACACGATGGGACAGCACAGAGTGACTCAGGGCCAGGCTGATTTTTCATGGTAGGGCGCTGAGACCTCCAGTACGAAATGAAGGAACCCTGGCTCTTTGAGCCAAGAAAGGCCGAAGTGACAGAGAGAACTCCCTTTGTCCTTTTCATATGACACCCCTGGTGCCACCTTCTTCACCTGCACCATCAGGGCCTCCACACCCCTGATGCCCTCTAGTCCTCAGACAAATTGAGTTCAACTCCCCAAATTGGATGGTAGAAAGAATTAGGGAGCTCAAGGAATTGGAGGTGAGTATCCCCTCTTTAAAAGTACAGAGAACAGTCTTGAAAACACTGAAATGTCTAACCTATGAAAATGTGGCTGTTTGTCCAGAGATCTGGAGTTTCCACATCATATATCTCGGTTTTTGAAACACAAAGGCAGAACTGGAAATCACAGCATCCAATTGCTGCTCTGATCAAAAGTAGTCACTTGGTCTCTTACACTCCTCCAGTCATGGGGGGCTCACTACCTGAAACATCAATCCATTCTGGACGCTTTTGGAATGCCTTCCTTTATATGTTGAAATCTACTTTTCTGGAACTCATCCCCATTGGCCAGATTCTGCTTTGTGTAACTATACACTTAAAATAGCAAAATTCAGCAGACAGGGAAGGAAACCAACCAGAAGGGTGTATCAGAATCTCCAGAGTGGAGAGGGTGTCAGCAGTGAAAATGGTTTGAAAACACACAGGTGCTTGTTATGTCAGGATGGGGAACACATGTATACCTGTGGCAGATTCATTTCGATATTTGGCAAAACCAATACAGTAGTGTGAAGTTTAAAAATAAAATAAAATAAAAATAATAAAAAAAATAAAGTCAAGAAATGAAAAACAATATTTTCCATGATACAAATAAGAGCCTGATAGTACCCAGAATATATAAGATTTTTATATTCATCAAAAGGGAACATGGTGCTTGATAAGACTGAAGACCTTTGTTTGATTTGTTTCAGGTTCTCTTTCTGACATCTGAAGGCAGCTGTCATCCTTGACTCTCAGCCCCCTCCCCTTTGTGGCAATTACCCTCAGTTTCTGCAAACACTTCTTCTGACCCAGATCATGGCTCCCTCCCAACTTAAGCCACTTCTCAATTCAGCTCATCATGTTCTTTTCAAACCGGGCATATGCTCCTGGGAAGGTAATTTGGAGAGAAGATAGGGATTAGGTGAAACGTCAGGAAAAATGTTATTTTAAACAACTATTTTTAATGCTAAAACAAGGACTTTATTGTCAAGCAGATTACAACATCAGAATTCATCTTTTTTAGTAGTTCAAGAAACTTCAAAGATGTCCCTTGTGCCTTCTTCCTAGCTTTGTTTCTACATGGCTGTCCTTCTGAGTACTAGAGACAGTCTATGTCTCTTTTTATAAGGACACTAATCCTAAGGGATCAGAGTGCCATTCTTATTTAAAATTTTATTATTGAGGTATAGTTGCTTTACAATGTTTATTAATTTCTGCTGTGCAGCAATGTGAATCAGCCATAAGTATACATATATACACTCTTTTTTTTTAGATTTCCTTCCCATTTAAGTCACCAAAGAGCACCAAGTAGAGCTCTCTGTGCTACAGAGTAGGTTCTCTGTAGTTATCTATCTTATATATAGTAATGCGTATATGGGAAGTGGGCTTCCCTGGTAGCTCAGCTGGTAAAGAATCTGCCTGCAATGCAGAAGACCCTGGTTCAATCCCTGGGTTGAGAAGATCCCCTGGAGAAAGGATAGGCTACCCACTCCAGTATTCTTGGGCTTCCCTGGTGGCTCAGACAGTAAAGAATCTGCCTGCAATGTGGGAGACCTGGGTTCAGTCCCTGGGTTGGGGAAGATCTCCTGGAGGAGTGCATGGTAACCCACTCCAGTATTCTTGCCTGGAGAATCCCATGGACAAAGGAGCGTGGTGGGCTACGCTCCAGGATCAGAAAGAGTCAGACACAACTGAGCAACTAAGCAGAGCCCAGTACTGTGTGTAAATGTCAATCCCAACCTCCCAATTCATCCCGACCCTGTTGCCCACCCCCCACCCCCACCCCGCTTGGTGACCATAAGTTTGTTCTCTGTATCTGCGATTCTATTTCTGCTTTTTCCAAAATTATTTATTTATTTTTTTGACTGCATCAGGTCTTACTCGGGGAAAGCAGGATCTTCACTGCAGTACTTGGGCTTCTCTAGGCATACAAGCTTCTCTCTAGTTGTGGCACAAGGGCTCAGTTGTCCCCTGGCACATGGGATCTCAGTTCCCTGACTGAGGATCAAACACACATCCCCTGCATTGGAAGGTGGATTCTTAACCATTGGACGACTAGGAAAGTCCTTCCATTGCTGTTTTGCAAGTAAGTTCATCTGTACCATTTTTCTAAACTCCACATATAAGTGATGTTAAATGGTATTTGTTTTTCTCTTTCTGACTTTCTTCATTCTGTTTTACAACCTCTATGACCTCATTTAACCTTAATTTCTTCCCTGGTGGCTCAGAGGTTAAAGCGTCTGCCTCCCAATGCAGGAGACCCGGGTTCGATCCCCTGGGTTGGGAAGATCCCCTGGAGAAGGAAATGGTAATCCACTCCAGTATTCTTGCCTGGAGAATCCCATGGACGGAGAAGCCGGGTGGGCTACAGTCCATGGGGTCGCAAAGAGTCTGACACGACTGAGTAACTGCCCCACCACCACCTCCTTATAGGCAGGCTTCCCAGGTGGTGCTAGTGGTAAAGAAACCTGCCAGCCAATGCTAGAGATGCAGGTTCAATCCTTGGGTTGGGAAGATCCCCTGGAGGAGGGCATGGCAACCCACTCCACTATTCCTGCCTGGAGAATCCCATGGACAGAGGAGCCTGGTGGGCTACAGTCCATGGGATTGCAAAGAGTCAGATACAACTGGCTACTTAGCACACACATACCTCCTTATAGACTATCTCCAAATACAACCACTCTGGGATTATAGATCTCACACAGGAATTGGGGTGATGGTGGTGATGGCACAATTCAGTTTCATTCATAGCAGCCCTGCCGGCACTGGTTGCTTTAAGGAAATGCCCTTATATCATGGAGATTATGAGTTTAAGTTCTATTGCCCTTATTGGTATTTCAGTTGGCAAGTCTGAGGCTCTGGGCCCTCAATGTGTCCATTGACAGGGTGATGCCCAAAGGAGGAGCCCTCTGGAGGGGGCCATTACCTCTCCCATACAGGACATATGTGGGGTGCCTCACCCAACTCCCCTTTATTACTAGCCAAAATTGAGCCAGGTTAGACCCAGGCTTGGAGTATGCAGAGGGGACAGGTTAGAGTTTGGGAATCTTGAAAGCAAAGCCAATAGAAATCACTGCCCATCCCAAATATGGAGTTTCTGACCTATGACTGCTTCCCTCCATCCCCAGGCTACAGATGGAGGCAGATCAGCTCATTTTTGTTTGGACCTCAAAATATTACATTTTCTTTCAAAACCTTCTATAATCCAAACAGCATGTGGTGACTTCTACAGTGACAATATGTTCATTTATTCATTAATTCAACAAATATTTATTGAGTCTCTACCATATGCCAGGAACAGTGTTTGGCAAATAGTGATCCCCAAGGACCTACTTGAATGACTAACTCAAATCCAATGTATTATTAGCAAACTCACTGTTGGGGTGGGGGGGTGCATGTGTGTGCGTGTGTGTGTGTAGAGCTGATTCCCTTAAGTAGGGCAAAGGATGAGCTGTCTTATTTATATTTTTCCCCTGTTGAATAAAGCTATTTCCTAAGAGTTTGAGAATACTCATAAACTCTCACCTGAATCCAAATTAATGAAGTATAATGAGTGATGAACTTCAGACAGTTCAAACTAGTTTGACCTCCACAATAATAGGAAACCTCTGAACTCAACAGCCCAGTCTACCCTTTTTTTTTTTTTTTCTCCCAACCATCCCAAGCAAAGTGCTCAGGGGGTTTATGTTCAGCTCTCAACAATGAAGATCCAGCACTCATCGGCTCAATTAATCATTCCTTTTTCCCAAAAGTAATTCACTCAGCTCAATAGTTCCTCCCAGGTGGTGCTGGTGGTAAAGAAACCACCTGCTAATGTAGGAGACGTGAGAGACATGGGTTCAATCCCTGGGTTGGGAAGATCCTCTGGAGGAGGGCATAGCAACCCACTCCAGCATTCTTGCCTGGAAAATCCCATGGACCGAAGAGCCTGGTGGGCTACAGTCCAAAGGGTTGCAAAGAGTTGGACATGACTGAAGTGACTTAGCACAAAGCACACACGATAGTTCTTAACCCTCAGTTCAGTCACTCAGTCGTGTCTGACTCTTTGTGATCCAATGAACTATAGCACGCCAGGCTTCCCTGTCCATCACCACCTCCCAGAGCTTACTCAAACTCACGTCCATTGAGTCGGTGATGCCATCTAACCATTTCATCCTCTGTCATCCCTTTCTCCTCCCACCTTCAATCCTTCCCAACATCAGGGTATTTTCCAATGAGTCAGTTCTTCACATCAGGTGGCCAAAGTACTGGAGTTTCAGCTTCAGCATCAGTCCTTCCACTAAATCTTAAAATCATCCCAGGAATTTTTAAAAAACAATGCTAGGACTTCTCTGGTGGTCCAGTGGTTAAGAACCCACCTTGCAACATGGGTTCAATCTCTGTTCAGGGAACTAAGATCCCACATGCTGGGAACAAGTAAGCCCACATACAGCAACTAGAGAGTTTGTGCACCACAATGAAAGATCCTGCATGATACAGTGAAGATCCTGTATGCCACAACTAAGACCCAATGCAGCCAAATAAAGAAAAACTTTAAAGTATATAATGTCCAGGTGTCAAACCAAGAGACTATGTATGATTCAGTTGGTCTGGAGTGTGGCGTAGGTATTAGACTTTTTTTTTCCCCAAAAAACCTTCCCAGGTAATTCTAAAGCATAGTCAGGGTGGGGAAGCACTGATACTCGTTTCCCCAAGACAGCTGCAAGACTTATCCAAGAACCAACCTGGGTAACAGGCCTTACCTTGGTGCTGATGCCAACTTAGTGTTGTTGGTGGTGGTGGTGGTGGTCACTTGCTAAGTCATATCTGACTCTTTGTGACCTCATGGACTGCAGCACACCAGGCCCCAGAGCTTTGCTAGATACTGAAAAGAGTAGTCACTTTAGCACTGAGCTTCGTTCATACCACTTATACAATGGGCTCGCTCCCTCTCCAGGTAGCAACCTGTGTTGACCTACATAAAGTGGGATGACTCCAATGGTAGGACATAAAGCAGAAGAGCAAGGGCTGTTTTGGGTCAGGACAGTTTTCAGAGGAGCCATCCAATTGCACATCTTCACCCACTTCTTCCTTTATTGAAATTAGTGGCTCAGTCACATGGGACTCTGCCAACACGTGTCTGATCCCATGTACTATACAGTCCATGGAATTCTCCAGGGCAGAAGAGTGGAGTGAGTAGCCTTTCCCTTCTCCAGGGGATCTTCCCAACCCAGGGATCGAACCCAGGTCTCCCACATTGCAGACGGATTCTTTACCAACTGAGCTATGAATGCGAGAGAGTATTAAGATGCATTGCATAGATGTCTCCTAAACTGAAGTGAGTAATAAGAAAGTACTGTCTGCCAGTCTTAACTGCAGGCACCAGGGCATCTTAGGCCAAAACATAGCAACCGCCATTTTCTCATACTGTTGGTGTCTTGGTGGCAAAGAGCAGAAACCCACATTTGCACAAGCAATAAAAAGGAGACTATTTTTGGATACACCTCTCAAAACGCAAGGAGAGACCATGAAACTGGGCCTCATAGAGGACAAGAACAAGGGCCCCATAACCAGAGTCTCTCTCAGCCTCATTGCCTGGAACCGCTTTTCTCTGGATCTTCCTCATCTTTCTTTCTCTGTAAACTGGCTTCTCTATGAAACGCACATAGCCAGCACTCCTTAACATTTATGCTTTTGCAATTCAAGCAACAAGAAGAAACTCACTAGCATCTGCAAATGCTGGTTCCAAATGCTTGACAGTTGGGGGAGAATATGACTGGCTAAGCTTAGTCAAGTGACCACTCCTGGTCCATTCAGCTACATGCAGGGGTGGGATCTTGAGGTTTAAATATGGCTGTACGGTGAAGAGACGATGGTCTCAGAGAAAGGAGAGATGAGCTGGAGGTACTCTGCAGCTGGTGTCTTTTGCAATCACAGGGTGATTTCAGTGACAGTCTTATAAACGACCAGAGCTAATCTGAGAGTGTATTGGTCTCACTCCTAAAACCAGAAGTCACCATCCAGCCAACTTCAGGGCTCAAAAGCCAGGTGGGGGGTCTCTCCCCGGGTGCCCTGCCTTCCTGCCTCACCTTTTACGCAGCTCTAAGGAACGCTTGGCACAAACACTCTCCAACCTAATTACCAGCCGGAATTAATCAAAGGTATTCCCAACTGCATGAGTGATGCTAGCCAGGAATGTCTCCGAGTTGAAATTCTTAAAATACTTTTGTTTATGAGGAAGTTTTACATGTTAACTTTTTCCAAAAGCCAGTGAGAGGAGCAGTCCCCACAGACATCTGAGAGTACTTTGGCTGTCTTAATTCGCTCATGATGTTTCATTAATATCAATTTTCTCCCTGCATCATAGCCTGGCAGGTTTTTTCACAAGTGTTTTATTCTCCCCGTCTCTTCGTTTGTTGTAGTTGTTGCCGCTGGGTCTGTTTGTTTGCTTGCTTAACGTCTCTGGAATTCTTTCTTCATCTTCTAAGAAATCCTCTCACATCTTCTCCATAATGCACACATCTTTTGACTCTAACATCTCCATTTCAAATATGAAAGACATCACAGACCTCACAGAATTTTTTTTCCCCACTTGAAAGTGACAAGAAGGAGTGTGAAGGGAAAATAATCTAGAGAAACATTTAATCCTGTTTCTTTTTAAAACATTTAGTTTTATTTGACTGTGCTGGATCTTAATTACAGCATGTGGGATCATCGATCTTCATCACAGCAAGTGGGATCTTTTGTTGCAGCATGCAAACTCTTAGTTGCAGGATGTGGGATTTAGTTCCCTGACCAGGAATCAAATACAGCACCCGCCCCGCCCCGCCCCGCCCCGCCCCGCATTTGGAGCATCCAGTCTTACCCACTAGACCACCAGGGAAGTCCCTAATCCTTTTTCTTAATCCTGCTCTTGAGATTGGCAGTGGAGAAATTCCATCATCTTCCCTGTCCTTTATCTGGAGTATCAACTGAGCACTGTCTTAATTGGTCTTCTCAACAACTGGAGACGGACAGCTAGTGAGAAAATCCTGAATCCACCACGACCAACTCTACCACTATGGTCAGAAGTTGATTGGAAATCATTTCTGTCTGGCTAGTTTCCTGCTTTCTCACCCCCCCGCCCCCCGCACCCCTCCCGTGACAGTCATTGGCTTATTTGCTCTTAGTTCCATTCACTGCCATTCCCTTGCTCTCTATCCCCAAGCTGCCTTGCCATCTGGCTTCTGGGTAGGTCCTAACCAATGGAAGGTCCTGGCAGAATACCAGGGGATAGAAGGAGGATAAAAGTCGGGGTGTTTCTCCTTATCTGTCCTTTCTTCCAGTGGCATCTAAGACAGAACCTAAGTCTTGTCCATGGCTCCAGCTCCCACTGGGGCACCCTAACCATGGGTCTAGCTCCCTCTGGACAACCCTGAACCTTGATTTTAGTTGCACCACATCCTCCTGCTGTCCCTCCAGCTTAGAAGTGGTCACAGATTCCTGCTGTAGCTAATTTCTGGGTTGTATCTTTGTCCCTTGTTTGGCTTCCCAGATCTTCCATGGCCTGTACAATCAATCCCCTCTATTGAATTCTCTATGTTTGAAACACCTAGAGCACATTTTATTTTCCCAGAGGACTCTAACTGATATATCTGCTCACTCAGAATTAAAGCTCTCTGCCTGCCTAGAAAACTGTTTCTCAAACTATCTTTTGCAAAGGACCATTTTTAAATATGTCCAATCTATCATGGATTAACACTTGGTCCTACTATACATAACTGGTATGCAACTTGAGCCACATGCATTGTAGGAGGCAAATTCAACAATGACTGAACTCATCTATATCCTGTTCAGTGAGACAAGTCTATCAAACATGCATCTGGATGTCACACCATAAAAGCGTCTAAGCTTTTACTCTCAACCTCTCCATTGTCTCATCATAGATCTCTTGCAAAGATATTCGGGGTTGGTATGGGAACACGGACCACGCTTTGAATACACTGCTCTGAATCATTTTTATTCATGGGTAGAACCATCACAGAGTCTGGAGAGTCTTTGCATGCAGCCTAGATCTTGTCCTTTGAGTTATGTACAATTCTCTGTCAGAGACTGTATTTCTCACACAGGTAATGCTCCCCACAATGTTCCGGTGCAAAAGACTCCCATATCAAGGGAGCAAAAATGACCATCGCTTAGCAGGGGCTTTCTTCATTTCATTTCTTTTTCAGGCATTTTTCATTTAATCCTGACAATGGCCCCCTGATGAAGTGCCATTATCATCCCCCCATTTTACAGAATGGAAAAGTAAATCTCAGAGGTTAAATCGCTTGACTAAGATCACACAGCTTGCTGGGACTCTCACCCAAGTATGTCTCACTCAGTGTCCATGGTCTGAGCTATGACATTGAAGTGCTTCATTCACCTGTGTCCTTGGCACAAAATGCTGAGCCTGACTCGAGGGCATCCTTAAAGATATAAATGACCAAGTGATGCAATGCTTGGTCCATTCTTTCTCCCACCTGGGATAGGGCTCCCCACAAAGCACCCTCCCATTGACTCCCACTGTTTCTCAGGCAAATCCTCCCATCAATGCTTTCCTTAGAGAAACCTTCCAAACTCTTTGAGGCCACCCTTCCCTGCCTCCTACAGGTCTGAAAGTCTCCACCACACTCTGAATTCCTGTTGTCCCCAGACTGTACTTTAGAGGCACTTTCTGTCTCCCCATGAATTTAGACATTCTTCAAGAACAGAGGCTTTTACAATAACAGTGGCTCCTGGCACAGAGCTAATATTTATTAAGCACTTCTTGGCGCCAAGCATTGCTTTAAGCACTTTCCCTACAATAACTTGTTTAATATTCACAGCATTGTGAGTGAATTTTATTATACCCTTTTGACATGTGAGGAAACTGAAATGGAGAGAGCTTAAGAAAGTTTCCCCAGGTTTAAAACGAGCAGGCGCTGAGCTGAGATTTTAAACCATTGAGTTGTTGGCCTCCAAAGCCCATACCCTTAGCCACTGTGCAATTCTTGGATTCACAGATTCTTCCACATCTGTGATCTGACTAGGTCCTAGGAGTGCCACAGGGAAGGAAGGACATGCAATTATGGAGAGAGCTTTAGAGCTAGGAGAACACTTGGAGGGTTTTTAACTTCCCCAATTGTGCAGGTGAGGACGCAAAGGTGTAGGTGAAGTGACCTGTTCAGGGCCACACAGCAAACCTGTATAGATACATCAGTGGGTTCTGAGCCCAGCCTGGAGCTCTCCCATCGGCACCAGGTACAAAAGCAGGGGCATGGATATTCATTTGACTACTGAGCTCATCTGACCAACATTCAGTGTTTGCTGGGACTCAGGACAGGCAAGCAATGATTCTGAAGAGATCATCAAGGCCACGTATATTGGGGACTGTCTCTGCAGGTGGAGGTTTCCAAGTAACAAACAACATACACCCATGGGGGTGGGTCCCAACACCTGTCCTCCGGTGGATGTCCCTGCCGGAGGCTGCAGGGGCAAGGAAAAGGGTGATTGTGGTGAACGCAAGGGGGCAGCTTCTACTCCATGCCAACCCTAGTTGAATGGACCTGTGAGCCTGGTTTGCCAAAGCTTATAGTCTTTTGTGGGAAACTGGAAAGCTGCTTATCTATAAGAAATCTTCTGATCTGTGAAAGTGAAAGTGTTCGTTGCTCAGTCATAGCCAACTCTTTGTGCTCAATAAGTATGTGATGGATAAAGGATGAATGAATGAATGAATGAATGGCCTTCAGTCTTGTGTGGGGTCCTCTGAAGTTGATGGTTAAGGCTTAGGGCAGGGACATTAGAAATAAACTCAGCTGGCAGCCTAGTTTGGTGGAAATAAACTTTGGATTGTGAAAGCAGAGGGATTAGGTATAAGGATTTTCTCCAGCATCTTCCCTGAGCCAGGGGAAGTTTCAGGGGGCCAGGTCCCACCAGCGATCCTGTTTTCCACAGGTCTGGTGCTCCAGGGCACAGTAGACTCAACCTGAGCTGGACTTGACCTGGGGGGAAATGTCTGCCCCAAACCACGGCGTCAGATGCCATGTAGAATACAGCAGCCTCATGTCTGCCAGTGAGACCTGGAATCCCAACTGGGAGAGAGACCTGGCCAGCTCCTGGGTCGCTCAGCATTCCCAGGAGGGGTGTGGTCCTATCCCTTGAGTGGGGTGGGTTCCTGCCTGCATGGATGGGCAATGGACTGGCATATGTTTGTCTTTCCCGTGGCTGTTTGCAGAACCCACAGCATCCAGGCACGTTCCCTGTTGGTCTCTGTGGGCCTTCTGTTGCTCCACCCGGCCCCTCATCTCTCCCACCTCTGCTGACTTGTCTGCTGCCTCTGGAACTTTGTATACTGTTTCCTCAGTCAGGATGTTCTCTCTGCTCTGCTTCCTCCTACTTTCATTTATCAAACCCTTGCCCTGACTGAGATCTACCTTAAGACACACTCACCATACCCTCAACGCCTCCTGAATTCCTCCTGAATTTCTAAGACCCCAAATAAGTTCTCCATGGACACCTATTCTGTATACACAGATCGAGGCAGTCAGATAGCGTGGTTAAAAGTTTCAGGTCTGGAGCCAGACAGCACAAGTTCATGTACTGATTCTATTCTCACTAGGAATGTCTTAGTTTCTGATTGCTGCTATGAAGTGAAAGAGTTAGTTACTCAGTCATGTCTAACCCCAGGGATTGTAGCCCGGCAGGCTCCTCTGTCCATGGAATTTTCCAGGCAAGAATACTGGAGTGGGTAGTTATTCCCTTCTCCAGGAAATCTTCCCAACCCAGGGATCTAACTCAGGTCTCCTGCATTGCAGGCAGATTCTTTACCATCTGAACCACCAGGGAAGCCAGATTGCTACTGTAAGTTACAATAAACTTAGTGACTAAACGCAGAGTATTATCTTACAGAAGGTGAGTAAACAAGAAAAGCTTGAGGTGTGAGCACCTGCATTTTCCCCGGAGATCCAAGTATAGACCATCGAGGAACTCACGATGTCCTAGCAATAATCAAACCCACCAACTGCTTAGCCAACAATGAAGTCCTTAGCAGTACAGGGGGGACCTAAGGTGTGGGATTTCAGAGAGGACTGAGATGAGCACAGGCTCAGAGGGGCCAAGCACTGACTCTCATAGATCAAACAAGAAATGTGGATCGAATTTTTTCCATTTAATTGTTGACTTTTTCCAATTAAAAAAAAATGCGACACACCATGGAATATTCTAAAAGTTCAGCAAAAACAAATACACCCAGAAAACAAATACTGTGCCCACAATTCCAGCTTCTGAGCAAGTTGGGTAGTCTTTGAACATGGTGACTGTGGATGCAGTTTTAAGGGTTCAACTACCTACAGCCAAACCTCAGTCCTAGCATATACAGCCATGTGATTTTGGACAGAGTCACTTGACTTCTTGTGACCTGCCTCAATTCACTCAAATTTAAATGGAGATATAATAGTACCTGCCTCATAGGATAAATATGAGGAATAAGTCTACAGGACTTAGAATAGTATCTGGCACATAGTAAACACGACAAAGTGTTTTTACCTAACATTATATTTAATGTCTGTTTTGACATAAGTAAAGGTTTTTCATAAATGTTTTTTTGAGCTTCCACAAAGTTCCATAAAGGGATGGATCAGTAATCACCAGGGGCGAGTTCAGGAAACCAGGGAGGCAAAGGACAGGGCTTCTTGTTGGTGCCACAGGCTGGCACAGGCTACTCCCCAAAACCTTTCTTTCAGGATCCCTTTTTTTTTTTTTGGCGGCACCCTGCCACTTGCAGGATCTTGGTTCCTGGACCAGTGACTGCACTCCGGTCCCAGCAGCGGAAGCACAGAGTCCTAACCACTGGACCACCAGAGGGTTCCTGGGGATCCATTTTTCTTCACCACCTCCTGCAAAACCCACCCCTCCCTCTGCTATGGATGCCATCACCTCTCTGCCCGCACCCAGGGGTCTCCCCTCCAGCTCCGGAGCGCCTTCTCCTCCCTCTGCCTGCTTTGCCGCTGACAGCTAGAAGATTCCAAGCCAACCATTTTGTAGAAGGTCCCTCATCTGGGTTTGTTTGATGTTTCCCTTTGATTAAATTCAGGTTATACATTTTTGAGAGGAAATCACAGTTTCATTTCTTCACATGAAAATATTGAATCCATTTGGAATTAATTTGGGTATAAATGATATATTTTTCCTCACTTATATGAAACACCTCCTTTATCATATAGCAAATATTTAATTGCATATCTTTTATCTTTCTGCTCTTCAAAGCCAGTGTCACACTGTTTTAATTACCCTGGCTTCGTAATATGCACCCCCCAAACACGGTAATGAGCAGAGTCCCCCTAATCATGCTTCTTTTCTCAGAAACTTCCTGGCTCTTCTCGCTCATTAAATCTTCCAGATGCACCTTAGAATCGTGTTATCAAGTTCCTTAAAAAGTACCTTTGTGATTTAGGTTGTCGAACTTTGAAATCACTTTGGGCAAAACGGGCAGCTTTAATACTAAACCTTCCATAGAGGAGCAGTGTCTGTGTATCATCCACACTTTCTGTGACTCGGTAAAGCTTTGTACTCTTTTTCATGAAGTTCCTGCCCTTTTCTCTGGGAGCTGGTGACTACTTTTGAGTCTCTTGTGAACAGACTCATATCTGTTTTTCATTGCCTTCTCTGACTGATGAGTTGCTGACAGGATAACACAGAGGCTAAGGTCAGAGTCTCTTCAGATGACTACTTGGGTTTGAATCCTGGGTCGCTCACTCATATACCTTGTTGTATGAGGCAACCCATGTGCCTCAGTTTCCACGTCTGTGAAATGGGGAGACTGATGTCATCTGCCTCCCAGGGCTATTCTGAGAAGGGACCACAGAAGGATACCTAACCCATGTTTAGTGATAACCACTGCAATTTCCTCACAGGCTCCTTACTGACCCCTAGGGCTTCCTAGGAGACATGGCAGTGAGTGGAAGTCAGTTCTTACTTCACACCCCCTTGCAGGCAGACCCTGGGCAGAGACCTTTACTGGGGTCACTGAGAGCAGCCCAGTTGCCATGGGAACAGCTGGTGTGGTCTTCCTCTCAGGCATTTCCATGTGCTTCTGTCCCATTTTCCTCTCTCTCCCACCAGTGTCCTCCAAGTCTCAGTCTGTGCCCACCCCTGATGGTGACTCTGGCCCTTCCCTCGTTCACAGCTTCTTAACTCAGTATCCACAGGAAGTGTTCTGGCCCTCCCACCTCATGGTTATTTCAGTGTGCAGGGATGTGATTGGCTTCGTCCATTTCCCCAAGCTAGCCCCTGGCCAAGCTGTCCTCAAGACAGAGGCCAATCAACCTGGGGAGCTGGGGGGAATCTGATTTTATAAAGTTATCTGGTGGGGGTGATTCCTCAAAGAAGGGGATGTTAGCCATCAAGGGGAGTACCCCGTACCCACAGGAGTGGGCATTTCAGATGTGGTCCGTGCTTGGCACAACCCAACAGTCCACAAGCAAGGATTAAATACACATCCAGGAACCACCAGCAAGGGTCCTCTGGGGTAGACCTCATTAGTCCCCTTTCATGATGGGGAAAATGTAGCTCTGAGGGTGTAAAGGTTTGCACAGGGTCACCAAGCCAGCCTTTGATGGTGGCAGTGGTGATGGTTTAGTCCCTAAGCTATGTCTGACTCTTGTGATCCCATGGACTATAGCCTGCCAAGCTCCCCTGTCCATGGAATTTTCCAGGCAAGAATACTGGAGCAGGTTGCCATTTCCTCCTCCAAGGAGTCTTCCCAACCCACAGATTAAACTAACATCTCTTGCGTCTTCTGTGTTGGCAGGCAAATTCCCTACCACTGTGCCTCCTGGGAACCTGATTACACTCTTGACGTGTGTTAGTCGCTCAGTCATGTCCGATTCTTTGTGACCCCATGGACTGTAGCCCGCCAGGCTCCTCCCTCCGTGGAATTCTCCAGGCAAGAGTACTGGAATGGGTTGCCATTTCCTTCTCCAGGGGATCTTTCCAACCCAGGGATCGAACCTGGGTCTCCCACATTGCAGGCAGATTCTGAGCCACCAGGGAAGCCCCACACACTCTTGATACTGTGTATAAAACCGATAACTAATGAGAACCTACTGTGTAGCACATGGAACTCTATTCAGTGCTCTGCAGTGACCTAAATGGGAAGGACATTCAGAAAAGAGGGGATATATGTATACATATGACTGATCTACTTTACTCAGCATTTTATTTAGCATAAAATAACACAACATTATAAAGCAACTAAGGTCACCCAAGGAGTCTCAAAAGCATTGGGCATTACTTATTATCTCCATTGTGCCTAGAGGCCTCAATCTTCAGGAAAAGTAGAAAGAGCCAATCAATTCTTAAAATCAGCGATAAAAAAGATAACCCAGGAGACCTCCCTGAGAAGGAGGCTTTACCAATAACTCTCCTCCGCACCCGCTTTGCCCCTAAGGAACAGGTTGGTCCTAGTCCTTATGAGATGCTATATGGGAGACCTTTTGTTTATGTCAATGACCTCTTCCTAGATCCAGAGGTTCAGACCCTCCAGTCTTATACCATGGCCATTGGGCAATTCCAACAGGATATACGCTTGTGGGGTATGAACCAGGACCCAAAAGATTCCAAAGAGTCACCACTATATGCTCCAGGAACTCAAGTCCTAATTAAAGTCTGGAAAGATGGGTCCCCAAAGGCTCAACTCCAGCCCACATGGAAGGGCCCCTACCCTGTAATACTTTCTACCCCCACAGCAGTCAAGGTACCAGGACATGGCTCCTGGATTCACTACTCACGAGTCAAGCCATGGAAGAAAATAGAAGAGGACATTCAATACACCTGTGAGCCCCTGGGAGATCTCAGATACCTATTCAGAACTACCAATGAGTGTCATTCTAATGAACACCCCCACAATCTGGTTTCAGGGGATAAGATTTCTCAGGATAGCTCTAAGGAGCCAACACAGCTTGACAGAGACTGTACTCCAAAACAGACAGGAGATAGATCTTCTGATTCCTGAACAAAGAGGGACTTGAGCCATCCTGGCTATGTGAATTTAAAATTGACCAATGTCCCTACTAGTCTTTGTTATGCTATATTGATGGTGCTTATGATTATTCCATGTACTGTCAATTGTCTAACCTGTTTTGTCTCTGCCCAGGTCAACCAGCTACAACATGCAGTGCCAGTTCAACAAAGATATAAAACTACAGCTGACCATGGAAAATATCACACACCCTTGGACACCTCTATAAGGACTCTGAGGATTGAGACTAACAAGAGGGGGAGGCCCAATACCCCTCGCCGCCCCAGTTCAGCAGGAAGTAGCCAGAAAGACCTCGACGCCCCTATTCCCAAAGAATTGGGCCTCCCATCTCTTGAGGGCGGAATGTTAGGTAGGTAGAATAGGGAAAAGGAGTCCAAAATGGCGGTGGCTAAAAGACAAGGAAGGTCAGAGGACCAGAGTGAAGACTTCAGGCAGAACAAACAGAACAAACAGCATTCCTGGCTAAGCCCAATTTGCATAGGGCAGGCCCAGGTGGAGGAAAAAAACATATAAAAGGAGGAGCCAAAGCGCTTTCTCATGGACTCTCTCTCCCGCGTGCGCGTGCTCTCTCTCTCTCTCTTTCTTTCTCTCTTTCTCCCTCCCCACACACTCCTCCACTCCCTTCTCTTCGAGTCTTGGATTCTCTTGCTATCTTATAAATAAAATGGAGCTGTAACACTGAAAAAAAACAACAACAACAACAACACAAATTCCCCTCTCCCCATCCTCTTGGCTGAATTAACTCCTACTTTTGCCTAAGCGACTTCCCTGGTGGCTCAGGCGGTAAAGCATCTGCCTACAATGCAGGAGACCTGGGTTCAATCCCTGGGTCAGGAAGATCCCCTGGAGAAGGAAATGGCAACCCACTCCAGTATTCTTGCCTGGAAAATGCCATGGACGGAGGAGCCTGGTTGGCTACTGTCCATGGGGTCGCAAAGAGTCGGACACAACTGAGTGACCTCACTTCACTTTGCCCTTCAGGCTTTCCCTAAAGCCCCAACACAAAGAAGTCTTTCCTTTTCATCCTCTAAAAATAATTGTACTTGTCTTTTGCAGACATCATCACCAGTTTATGAAGATATGTTTATTTTTAAGAGACAAGTTATTTATCATCTATCTTCTTTATCAGATCTGACTGGCTAAGTCAAATTCTATCTCCATCAGTTTCTAAATGAGTAGCCTTGGAATGTTCCCTAACATTTCTGTGCCCCAGTTTCTGTAAGAAGGGGCTAATAAAAGCCCCTGCCTCTGGGGCTTGTTGCAAAGGCACAGTGAAATAATCAATGAAGGAGCAAAGAACGGGATGGATTCTTAATAGAATTTAAATATTTTACTCATCATTATGACCTTATCACCATCTCGTTCATCATCACCACTCCCACCATCTCCATCAGCAGCAACAGCATCATCATCTTCATCTTTAGAACTGGACTGTGTCTTTCTTGTTCACCATTGTATCCTAACTGTCTTAGCATATAATAGGACTCAGAAAATGCTTAGTAAATGAACAAACGCTTCTCTGTAAATACAACTGTTCTCCTAAGGAGGCATTTCCTTTGAGCCAGTAAGTTGATCCTCCTTATTTTTCAAGTGGAAAAAACAAAACTTTTCCCCAGGTGAAAACACTTAAAGGGAGCCTGTGATAGAATCCCAACATGTCACGTGTGCCTGGAGATATTTTGCCGGTATATTTTATGGGAAACATTTCGAGGCTGTGAGGAAGTGTAATTTTCCTTGTGAAATGTCTAGGTTTCTTTTCTCGGTCATTTTTCATGTGCTTGTCACTTTCCCAGACTAATTGGTGGGCTCCTTTCCCCCAGCTGTCTATGCAGGCTCTCGCTCACCCAGCCTGTCCAGCACTCAGTGCAGCCCACTTGGGGTGTCAGGAGAAAGCACCCAGGAAAGGAGTCAGGACATGTGAGCTCTGTGGGGCTTCAGGAAGGTCTCTGTCTTTCCCTGGGCCTCAGTTTTCGTATCCGGAATATGAAAAGTTTTGACTAGCTGTTTGCTAATAGCGTTGCAATTTCTAAAGGAAGCCAGTGTCTCAAAGTTGGGCCATTTCCAATTCTGGGAAGGTCTTTGCCTTTGTGCTGTTGAACCTTATGTACTCCCATCATCGCTGGGGCTCAGGGGCCCCCAATATTTCAAATCCTCAGAGTGCAGTAACTGGTAAGACAGCTCTGCTTTTAGAGTGAATGCAAAGCCCACGGCTATAAATCTGTGCACAGACAGTTTTAATTGTGGATCTTGGTCACAGCACTGCAAGGGGGAACAGAGGCCTGTAATTCAGTTCTTCTGCACTGAAGGGTTGACAGTCAACCACTCAGCACTGGGAGGAAGGGCAGCCTTCAATAGGGGACCCAGGCTCCCACTTTTCCAGATAACCTCTGGAGGACTACCATGCAAGGGATTTGTGGGTTCCAAGGACCTCCTGGAGGAACCCAGGCTGACTGTTGGAAGGGCTGGCAGCCCACGAACGATGACCTTGAGGTCATTAGGAGAGGACAGGGAGATTTCCTAGTAGTCCAGCTCAACCTGCAAAGGTGGGCCATTTTTTCTGGCAGAGAGGGACTTTAGGTATGACATCAAGGATGCCACTCATAACAGCCTCTTACCCAGTCTTCATGGGATTTTCCTCTAAGGGAATAGAAAAACAGGTGGCCATTCTAGAAGAGTGGTTTTAAATGATCAAAATAAATCCTGCATGTAAAAATACCCAGCACATAAGAGAAGCTCTGGACAGTTTAGAACTCTAACAAAACAGGTCTACCCTGAATTGTTGTTATTGTAGTTTAGTCACTAAGTCTTGCCTGGCTCTTTTGTGACCCCACGGATTGTAGCCCACCAGGTTCTTCCTTTCATGGGATTTTCCAGGCAAGATACTTGAGTGGGTTGCCATTTCCTTCTCCAGGGTAGTTTCTTGACCCAGGGATTGAACCCACATCTCTTGCATTGGTAGGTGGATTCTTTACCAATAATCCACCAGGGAAGCCCCTACCCTGAATGGAAAACTCATTTTTAAAAATTTAGAAGAAAGGAAGAGTGCCCTGTACCCTTTGGCAACATGGGAGAAGCAGACACATTACAAGGGAGAATAATGTTGGTGTAGGAACAGTGGACAAAAAGCTGATCCCCAAAAAATCACGTCCACATCCTCATCTCCCAAACCAGTGAATGTGACTTTATTTGGAAAAAGGATCTTTGTAGGGGCAATTAAGTTAAGAATCTTGAGATGAAGACATCCTCTTGGATAATCCACATGAGCCCTAAGTCCAATGACAAGTGACTTTAGAAGAGAAAGACAGGATGAGCTTTGAGACAGACAGAAGAAGAAAAGGCACTATGACCGTGGGAGTGATGCAGCCATAGGCCAAGGAATGTCAACAGTCACCAGGACGTGGAGGCGGCAAAGAACGACCCTCCCACAGAGCCTTCAGAAGGAATGCTTCCCTATCAACAGCTTAATTCTAGACTTCTGGCCTCCAGAACTGCTCTGCCATCAGAAAATAGAACCAGCAGCCTAAGCTGACTCTTGATTAGGCTTAGAAGAGGCTCATGTTGGCTGCCAAGGCAGCGTCACAGAGCTATTCCTCCAGGTACATTCTGATTCTGACCTCCCAGCATCCTTCTCCCCCTTCTCCTGTGGTTGTACCGTGTCTTCTTCGGGGTATTCTCTTTACTCCATTATATTGGCCTATAAATCAAGTCTGCTTGTAGTCCCCTACCAAGAAGACAGCATGTTGCCCAAGGTTGGTCAACTGACCTCTCTCCCAAAACAAGAGATTTTCTTTTTTAATATGGAAGTATGATAACACATTTATGAGAGACTTGGAAAATATAGGGCAAAGTTACCAACAGTTACTCTATATATTACAACTATCTTTTTAAGTAGATAAATTAAGATTTTTAGTTGGCATTTCAGTATTAAACTCTCAAAAATTAACAGAATGAATAGACAGAAAAGTAGAAGGATCTGGTAGACCTGCAAAGCACTAGGAACCATATGCAACCATATGTGCATGCATATGGAGAAGGCAATGGCATCCCACTCCAGTACTCTTGCCTGGAAAATCCCAGGGTTGGAGAAGCCAGGTAGGCTGCAGCCCATGGGGTCGCTAAGAGTCAGGCATGACTGAGCGACTTCACTTTCACTTTTCACTTTCATGCACTGGAGAAGGAAATGGCAACCCACTCCAGTGTTCTTGCCTGGAGAATCCCAGGGACTGGGGAGCCTAGTGGGCTGCGGTCTATGGGGTTGAACAGAGTTGGACACGACTGAAGCGACTTAGCAGCAGCAGCAGCAGTGCATGCATATGTGCTAGTTTGCTTCAGTCGTGTCTGACTGTTTGCAACCCTATGGACTGTAGCCTGCCAGACTCCACAGTCCATGGAGTTTTCCAGGCAAGAATACTGAAATGGGTTGCCATTTCCTTCTCCAGGGAATCTCCCTGACCCAGGGATCAAACCCTTGTCTCTTACGTCTCCTGCCTTGGCAGGCAGGTTCTTTACCACTAGCATCACCTGGGAAGCCCAAGGTCTATACAGTTTTCACTCAACAGCAGAATACAATTCTATTCGAGCTCCCATAGACTATAAACCAGGAAACACCAGAACATATCTAGTTGCAAAACAGTGCAAAATTTTCCAAAAAGGTGCAAAAATGTCATGGTCTAAGGGTATTGAAATCATACAGAGTCTGTTCTCTTATCATTGTGGAATTATGTTAGAAATCAGTATCAAAAGATAATTGAAAATTACTCATGTTTTCAAGGTGGTGTGACATTTACCAAGAAAGATCTTTGCAGTAGCCATGGAAAGCTGCGAAAAAGTTAAAAGACTGAAAAACACAGAGGGTGATAGCAGGGAAGAAAGCATTTAAATGAGAAAACTTCATGTATTTGGAAATTGTGTCCACTTTTAAAGGATGGGTATATCTAAGAAGCCATAACAAGGAAAATTAGAAAAGATTTTCAAGACATAGCATCTTGAGTGGAAAACATTTCAAGGGCAGTGTACCATGTGCCTGTTCAGCTCCAGCACCATGAACTCCAAGTGCTGGCTTTTTTGGAGCCACTTCTCCAGGCTTCCATCGACTCGGTGAGCTCTTCCCTATAGCTTTGTAATTTCTTTGTTGCCTGAGTCAGTCACTGTTGCTTGCAACCTAACAGTGCAACTGCTAAAGGGAAGGTGACAACTCACCAAGAGAAAGAGAGACTCAGGAGTTGAGGGCGGTGACCCACGCTCTTGACTAGGTCTTCCCAAGTATGGATGGAAAATTCGGGGAAACTTGGGCCATCTTACAGCTTTATGTTACTTGTCAGTCCTTCTTTAAATTGCATGCCCTTCTCTATAGCCTCATAAAAGGCTGCAGTCATGGCTTATGGACCTTTAGATCTGCAGTGCCTGGTGCATAGTAAGCATCATTGAAATGTAGCAACTGACTTACTGCACAGAGTTTAGAATCTATTATTCTTAGTGAGTTCCCAGTCTAGCCAAAGCTGGCCATAGGGCAGGGAGAGACCATCCACGGAGGGCCTGAGAAGATCCTACAAGTCATAGAGGAGATTACCTATTCAGATTAATAGACCTTTATTCAACCTGTTAGAACAGAAGGGATCTTAGAATCCATTTAGTACAAGGATCACAAACACCTGGACTGCAGGATGCCTCACCAATGCCCATAGAAGACATGACTAATCAATTGCTGCACCCCCTCCCTCTGAACTCAGTCATAGCTTCACAATCCTTCCCCATGGAAGGCTCCATGCAGTGATGACTAATTGAGTTAAATTAGTCCAAAACCTGTTTACCTTCACTGACCTTGTCCAAACTCCTCATTTGACAAATGGAGCAACTAGGAAGAGAAAGGACATATTCTAAAGCCATTCAACACATTGTGAGTGGGAGATGCAAGACTCAAGTTCCCTGGATCCAAGTCCCATCACCCCACAAGGGCTCTGGAATGTCTGCTTCCTTGTGAATCGTTCTTTGCCCTTAGAATCCTGCCCTCTCCATCTAACCAAGTCCTAAAGATTGTAGTATTTATTTTAGCGAACACACAAATCTGGTCTCTAAAGGATGAACATTAATAAAATATGTTCTCTAACTCTACGTAACAAGGAAAATATAGAATACATTTTCTATTCCCATTGATCCTCAGGCCACTGGCAATCCACCAACAATTGATTTAGCCATTTGATTAGTTTGGGGGAGAAACATTATATTTTAATGGGGTATATATAATTCTAAGTTACTGCTTTGAAGTTGAACCAAATATTAAAATTACCTCTTTTTATGGATGCTGCACAGCTATGAAGCTTTATAATTGCAGCCTGAGCTTTTGTAAGTGATTTGAACTGAAAAGGCAGTTTCTGCAAAGCTTATTGCAAGGGCCTGGTGGTTGCCAGGCTAGCCAGCCCCACTGATGAGCAAAAAGGAGTACAGATGACAATGGTGATGATCATACCTTGTATTTCACCCACATTTCACAGTAACAGACCTCCCTTCTGGGCTGTTTCCCTTCAAAGCAACTCCCTAGTCCATCCCATCTCTCCAGTGCCTCTGCTGTTTCCTGAGTCCATCTGCACTTACCTGGGTTTCTGGAGTAATTTTTTTTTCTTTTTTTTTTTGCAGCTTATCTCTCTTGACCCACCGCCATCCATTATCCACATAATGTAACAATCAGAGAGGTTATTTAACAACGTAAATTTTGTGTCATACCACAGTCAAGACATTACTTAAAATACAGCTATGAAAGGGTGTGAGAGTTGGACCTTAAAGATGGCTGAGTGCTGAAGAATGGATACTTTTGAACTGTGGTGTTGGAGAAGACTCTTGAGAGTCCCTTGGACTGCAAGGAGATCAAACCAGTCAATCCTAAAGGAAATCAGTCCTGAATATTCACTGGAAGGACTGATGCTGAAGCTGAAACTCCAGTACTTTGGCCACCTGATGCAAAGAACTAACACATTGGAAAAGACCCTGATGCTGGGAAAGATGGAAGGCAGGAGGAGAAGGGGATGACAGAGGATGAGATGGTTGGATGGCATCACCAACTGGATAGATGTGAGTCTGAGCAAGCTCCGGGAGTTGGTGATTTCCAGGGAAGCCTGGCGTGCTGCAGTCCATAGGTCACAAAGAGTCAGACACAACTGAGTGACTGAACCGATGATCTCCCAGGGTTGGCATATTACAGCCTAGGGTCAAATCACCTGCTCCTTGTTCTTATGAATAAAGTTTTATTGGAACACAACCCCACCCATCCGTTTGCATATTGAAGCTGGCAACTTGTATGTAACAACAGCAGAGTTGACTAGGCCAGTAGGGGAACAGAGACCGTATGGCCTTGAGGTTTAAAATCCTTATTCTATGACCTTTTATAGAAAAAACATGTGTCCGACCTAAAGAACACAATTTAACTTCCTTTCTCAAAGCCCACCAGGCCCTCTGTGGCCAGGCCCTGCCCGCTCCCCAGGCCCTCTTTCTGGCGCCACTCTCCTCTGCTCCATGACACTGTGGTCCTCCTGCTCTCCAAAGTTCGGCACTGCCTCAGGGCCGTTGCCCCTGCTGTTTCCTCAAGGCTCATTGACCTAACTGTTACATGATTGACTCCTTCCTTTTACTCAGGTCTGATGATGTCATATCCCCTGAGTGACCTTTTTTTTTTTTTTTTTTAAGATTTCTTTGAAAGTCTTTATTGAATTTGTTACAATATTCATTCTGTTTTATGTTTTGGATTTTTAGGGGCAAGGCAGGTGGGATCTCAGCTCCCAACCAGGGATCGAACCTGCAACGCTTGCCCTGGAAGGTGTAGTCTTAACCACTGGACCACCAGGGAAGTCCCTGAGTGGCCTTTCTAACTCATCTAAACATGCTCTTCTTTTTTACTGTTTCACTTATCATTCTTTTTCATTTTCTCCATAGTGATGAAGAGGATAGAATTTATCTTCCAAACTAGACTTGAATGTGAAAGAGACATGTGTGCATGCTCAGTTGCTTAGCCGTGTTCGACTCTTTGCAGCCCCATGAACTGTAGCCTGCCAGGCTCTTCTGTCCATGGAGTTTTCCAGGCAAGAATACTGGAGTGGGTTGCTATTTCCTTCTCCAGGGAATCTTCCCGATCCAGAGATCAAACCTGGGGCTCTTGCAGCTCCTGCATTAGGAGGTGGATTCTTTGCCACTGAGCCACCAGGGAAGCTCGGTGAAGGGGGTGCTCTTAGTGATTGTGCAGACATTAGATGTAATCAGGAGATGTTGGGTCACTGTCTGCAGCATCCCTTAGATATTTGTTTGTTGTCTTTCTCCCCCACACAATGGGGGTTCCTGAGAACAGAGGTGGACCCTGGTGCCTGGAATGGCCCTGGGCACCTCATGCATAAGCGCCCTGAATCCTTACGGCAGCTCTGTTGGGAAGGTTCTGTTGTCATCCCACACTACCGACCAGTAACTGAAGCCAAAGTTTTGCTAGCAGGTGGCAGCACTGCTTCTGGTCTCAGCACTCTCAGCCACTCCACTGACCTCCTACACGCACATTACCTCAACTGACCCTGGTGAATCAAGAGTAGGGGCCAGTGGGTAACTGGAGCTCCATTTCACAGATGAGACAACTGAGGCTCGGCATGGTGCAGAGGCTTCCTGAAGGGGCTTGAGTCTTCAGACACTGTCATCTAGCTTTTATTATCTCAATGGCTTACCTCGATGAGAGAGTGGGCCATGACTGCCCATTTCTACCCAGGGATGGCTGCATGCCAGGCATCACACTCAGGATGCAAGAGCCCTATTTGAGAAGCATTATTGTTATGCCTGCTTTACAGGTGAAAGAACTGCGGTTCAGAGATGGTATATGGCTTTCCCGAGGCCACACAGCCAGTGACTAGAAAAGCTAGTACACCTTCCCATGACTTTGTTGTGAGCCATTTCATGCATGTGTGTGCTAAGTCACTACTGTTGTGTCTGACTCTCTACAACCCTATGGACTGTAGCCCTCCAGCTCTTCTGTCCATGAGATTCTCCAGGCAAGAATACTGAAGTGGGTTGCCATGCCCTCCTCCAGGGGATCTTCCTGACCCAGGGATTGAAACTGCAAATCTATGTCTCCTGGGGCTTCTGCACTGCAGGCAGTTTCTGAACCACTGAGTCACCAGGGAAGCCCTGCAGGCACTTCGTGGAATTATCCAAAATGAGAAAGAGAACTGGCTGGGGAAGGGGAGAGACAGGCTGATGGGACAGAAAATCGGTGGCTTTCCTTCTCATGTCATCCTTGGGAGATCTTTGAAGATGTGGGGGCGGGTGTAGTTTACCTTGGGGGCTGATTTTTTTAAAGGTTCTGAGGTCAGAGTGTTCCCTAAAGATGAGGTATGGCAAACACAGAGTCATAAGGCAGAGGAGAGCTCGCCACTTGCCTTCCTGCCTGGGTCACTTATTCCAGGGCCCCATCAATGGTCTGCAGTTGTCTCACTGCTGAGGGTGAGGGCCTGCTGCTGCCTCCTCTGAGGCTCTGTCCACCCTGCCCTGTGGCCCAGCTCCAGGGACCTTCCAGATTTTGAATGGAGCCTTGGATACTCACGTCTCATCACGGGGGCCTTGCCCCAACTAGACTGTCACCTCCGTATGGACAAAGACGGGGAGCGGTCCATCAGTTCATCACTCCAAGTGCCTCCCACAGCACTGGCACATCTGTGTTCAGGACCAACTGTAGCTTTTGAGGACAAAAACCACTCCATCCCACCAGATCCACATTCAAATCACAAGCACATGCCCACACATGGTCCCTTGTGATGAACACAAACAGCCTGGAGAGAAAGTGTTTCTTGGCCTACCCCTGACCACCCTGCATCCAAGACACCAGGAGCTGAGCCTTGGTCTAGGAACGGGGCTTCCATACGCTCCTCTGGCACCCCACGTCATCTCCCCGCTCCTTGATATCATGAGTTACTGTGTCGGGGCTACCCTAGAGCACGTTACCTCTCTGACCCTGTGAGGCCTCTCGGGGGCTGGGATGGCAAGGAGACCACAGAAAGTCAGCTCCCCCCTCGGAGTCCAGCCCACTTCCTGTCTTGCTGAGCCTCTTGCAAAGGACCCCCCTCCCCACACCCCCTCCCCAGCTCCCCTCCATCGTGCCCCTCCACAGCCCGGCCCTAACAGGATGGCTTTCATCCTCATTCAGATACATATTGTATTGGCTGAGAAACATCAAAGGGGCCGTGTCGTTACATATTCTATTTCTGAGAGGAGAAAAGCAGCCCCTTGCTTTATTAACGTGGCAAATGTTGACTCTTGTAATGAAAAATGCACAAACGCCGGGCAATTTTTGATGAATAGGTAATAGAGAGGAAGGCCCCCGAATGGAGAGAATTAATTTCTTTTCAATGCCTCCATCATAAGGATGTGAAGTCCCTGTGTCAGGCCACCCTGGCCTCCAGATAGGCCCATGTGGGTCTTGAGACCTGGGACCCCAGACATGGGCCCAGTCAGGGAGACTAGGCCTGACTGTTAAGAGCGTTCCAGAAAAAGCCTCTTGACACCAGGGCAGTAGTATTTATTAATAACTGCAATAGTCAAATCATTAACTTCTCAAGAACTCACTGAAGTATGCTCAGCTTTTTACTGCCATCATCCCAGGAGAACCTTATGAGCTAGGGGTAACTGACCTCATTTTCCATGACTGGAAACTCAGATCAAAATCATTTTAATGAGTTGCCCCAGGATGAACCACCGGATTTCGAGTCTGGAACCCAGTCCTAGGAAGACCAGCTGAATCAAAGTTTGCAAGCTTAAAATGTTGTTTAACCATAAAGATATTATGATGGCAGGGAGTTATTGTGGTAGTTTTTCTTTCTTCCTTATCTCTGGGCCTAACATAGTACTCAGCACTCAGCAATATGTGCTTGTTGGCCCTAGAAGACTGATCTTGCCCCTGACTGAACCCATCTCCTATAACCTATGTTTACCCAGTGGTAGTGTTTGGCAACTCAAGGATGAAAGGGATCTTGGTCAGCATCTATAGGGTTCTCTTGGTCTTTTCCTCATGGTTGCAAATTGGCTGCAACAGCCCCAGCTATCACATCTTCACACTACAGTGTACAAGATGGGAGGGGGTAAAGAATATAAAAGAGATAACTACTGAGATGCCTTCCTTGTTTAGGAAGGTGAGAAAACACTTTTCCCAAAACCCTCAACATTTTCAGATTTGATAACGATAATTTGAAGAAAGGTAAAGGGCAGTACAGAAGAGCAAGCACACACAGGGTCTGCCTCAAAGCCTCCACAGGGACCTCTGTGGACCACTGAGTCCACCAGTTCAATGACTTCACACCCAGTGAGACAGACCTGGCCACCAGAAGACAGAGGGCAGGATTCCAAAGTGACGAGCTTAAGTCCCCTGCCCTGTACTGCTGCTGCTAAGTCGCTTCAGTCGTGTCCGACTCTGTGCGACCCCATAGACTGCAGCCCACCAGGCTCCCCCGTCCCTGGGATTCTCCAGGCAAGAACACTGGAGTGGGTTGCCATTTCCTTCTCCAATGCATGAAAGTGAAAAGTGAAAGTGAAGTCGCTCAGTCGTGTCCGACTCCCAGCGACCCCACAGACTGCAGCCTACCAGGCTCCTCTGTCCCTGGGATTTTCCAGGCAAGAATACTGGAGTGGAGTGCCATTGCCTTCTCCTCTGCCCTGTACAGTGGTGCTTAAAACAGAAATGAATGTGATCGATGGCAAATAGAGAAAGGTACTTTCTCTGTGTACCCAGAATTCCTTATACTTTTGAGAGCCAAGGAGGAGTTTCTGCTGGATATGTGATAACCAGGAAGTGAGAAAGCGAGGGACAGGATGATCAGAATCACAGATTTAGGAGGGGATGGAGCAAGTTCAAGGCTGAGGCAGTTGATAATAATGGTGATAATATTAATAATTACCATTTACTGGCTCTCTACCCACCAGGGCCCAGGTTGGGTACTTTATGTACATTTTCTCATTATAACAGTGTGAATGGTATTATCCCATTTTATAGATAAGGAACCTGAGTCACAGAGGTCATAAGTCGCCCAAGTTCACCCAGCTTGTGAAAGACAGAGCCATGGTGAATTCCCTGATGGATGTTTCAAGAGCCTGGTGTGACTGAAGTGGGGTCAGGAGGGGTCTGGTGGTCCTCAGGTACAGGACATGCCACGGCAGCTGACCCCATAGCCAGGCTCTCCTCTGAAGCCCTCCCCAGCACCTCTCCTCTTCCAGCTGCCCTGCTGCCTCCAGGATACAAGTCCCCAGGTTTCCCAGGCATCCTAGCAGCAGTCATCTCTCTCATCCCTATTTGGAGGCAAAAACCAATTCTGACTCAGGATTCCAGGTGGGACTTGGTTTCCCAGACAAGGTGAGCCTGGAGCAGTCCCTGGACCGCAACTGCAGGGCCCAGAGGCTCAAACTCACCAGCATGCTGCCTTTCCAGAAGCCTGTGCAAACTGATCTGGGAAAGAGTGTTCCACGGCCAGAGAAGCTTGGAAACATCATGACTGGCTCTCTTGGGGTCACATCAGTGTGTGCCAAGCAAACCATCTTGACAAGGTTTATGCCAAGCTCATTGGGGCCCAGAATCATTTATGACAGGGGTACTCAACCTCTGGGATCTCATGCCTAAAGCTGATGTAATAATAATAGAAATAAAGTGCACAATAAATGGAATGCACTTGAATCATCCATAAACCATCCCCCGCCCCGTTCGTGGAAACATTGCCTTCCACGAAACCAGTCCCTGATGCCAAAAAGGTTGGGGACCGCTGCTTTATCATACAGAATAGGAGCTGTGAGTAGAACTGACATCCCAGGGAGCACCCTGGGGATCTGCTACAGCAGGAGGGCCCAAGCTAAGTATTTACAGACCAGGCTCTGCTTTTGCCTTTATCCAGATATGTGACCCTGGAGAACCCCACCGCCTCTCTGTGCCTCAGTTTCCCTCTGAAAAATAAGAGCCTTAGACTAACTAGGTCAGCATTTCCCATAGTACTTCCCTGGTAGCATGAGCCTCATGATTTAGGAGGTCCATGGTCAAATAATTTCTGTTTGAATAGTCAGATTTATTTTAATGTATATTTGGAAAAATTACAGCAGCACATTAGATCCATGATTTCACAGATACAATAAAATTTTGCTTAAAAATAAAGGTATTCAGGGGACTTCCCTGGTGGTCCAGTTGTTAAGACTTCACCTTCCAATGCAAGGGTTGTGGGTTCAATGCCTAGTCAGGGAGCTAAGATCCCCACGTCTCATGCTCAAAAAAAATCTAAACATAAAACAGGAGCCATACTGTGACAAATTCAATAAAGACTTTAAAAATGGTCTGCATCCAAAAAAAAAATCTTAAAAAAGTAATAAATACATGAGGGTCTATTTAGGGAAAAGGGATCAAAGTAAGGGAAAAGGGCATGTGGACGTGACAGAAACCCTCAGAAGGTGAAAGTGTCAGTAACTCAGTCATGTCCGACTCTTTTGCAACCCCATGGACTGTAGCCCACCAGGCTTCTCTGCCCATGGGAATTACCAGGCAAGAATACTGGAGTGGGTTGTCATTTCCTTCTCCAGGGAATATTCCCGACCCAGGGATCCAACCTGCATCTCCTGCATTGCAGGTGGATTCTTTACCATCTGAACCACCAGGAAACACTCAGGGTCTTGTGCAAATGACTCAATGTGGGGACAAGGCTGCCCTCAGCAATCTCTGAAACTCTTCCTGCTCGTCACACCTATGAATGTTCACTAACAGATGTGCCTGCAAACCTTGGCAGGTTTCGACTTTGCTAAGCATGATAATCTCTCTTGGTCTCACCCTAAGAACGCTTCCCAGCAGCCTCTTCGGCAAGGGCAGGTGGTGGGTGGGAGAGCCTCTGTCAGTGGAGGAGCACGTGCATCAGCTCGGCCACTTCCGTGCCCTCACTTTTGCATCCACAAAGTGTAAGTGACCATAACCTTCTCTCCTGGGGCCCCTGCCAGGTACCCAGGTGATCACGAGCATCGGTGTTGGTAAACTGAAAGGTGGTGCACAGACAAGGGCTAGACCTGGGCCAGCACCGTAGCTTTCAGGCGGGACAGCCAGGTGCATTTCTCCATTGATGGGACAGGCTTCTTCCTATGCATCACACCGACTCAATGGACATGAATTTGAGCAAACTCTGGGAGACGGTAAAGGACAGAGGAGCCCAGTGTGCTGCAGTCCATAGGGTTGCAAAGAGTCAGACACAGCTTAGCAACTGAACAATGACAATAACAACAGGAAATCTCCCCTCTAGGCCCCTCACACCTCCTTTTGGAGTCTGATACTTCACAAGGAAATATTCTGCATGTTCAGTCTTATTGTGACAGTGAGTAGGCTCTATGTTGTTCTTTCTCCCCACAAAGCAGTAGTTAATAAGGTGGGCCAGGAGCTGGCAACTCATTCTCTCCAATGCATTCCCAGCTTACAGGGATGGTGATGCCTGAGGTCAGGAGGAAGCATGGGAAGGAAGCAAGAAAAGGGCAAAGGAAGTAGGAGTTGATTTAAAATAACAATCACAATCATATTTAATATTTATTGACTCTATACTATATGTCGAGTATCTTATGCTATTATTTCATTTAATTCTTACAATAGCACTATATTTGCCCATTTCGCTGATGAAGAAATGAGAGCCTTGGTAGAGAAAGAACTTTCAAACACTGCGCAGCAAGTAGTTGTCTGAGTCAGCTATTGCTGCATAACAAACAACCACAGTGAGGCTTGGCTCCAGTTTGGCTGATCTAGCCTGGGCTCAGCTAGGCGTGGATCTGGGTTTGGTTCAGGTCTGCACTGTATGTTTCTCCTAGTGGGACCACTTGGCTCCCCAGTATATGTTCCCATGGCAATGACAGGAGGATGAGAAGGCAAGTTTGCAAGCACATTTCAAGCCTCTGCTTGTATCACAATTGGCCAACATCTTATTGGCTAAAACAAGTTTCATGGCTCAGCCCATCATCAAAAGGATGTATTAATACCTTCTGACCATCAAGGTAGGGGAATAAGTAAATATTTACTGATCAAACCTCATCTACCACTGTGATAGAGCCAGGGTTCAAATCAAGATTTTAGTCATGACTTTACCTGGTATCCTTGGAGAAGGCAATGGCACCCCACTCCAGTACTCTTGCCTGGAAAATCCCATGGATAGAGGGGCCTGGTGGGCTATAGTCCATGGGGTCGCTAAGAGTCGGGCACTACTGCGACTTCACTTTCACTTTTCACTTTCATGCATTGGAGAAGGAAATGGCAACCCACTCCAGTGTTCTTGCCTGGAGAATCCCAGGGACAGAGGAGCCCCGTGGGCTGCCGTCTATGAGGTCGCACAGAGTCGGACACGACTGAAGTGACTTAGCAGCAGCAGCAGCAGTTACCTGGTATCCTAGCCTCCAGACAGTTGTCATGGCTCCAGAGACAGGTCATACTTCCAGCCCTACCTGCTTCCTTTAAGTGGCTGGGCTACCCCACAGCATATGCTGACCACAGGTACACTCTGCTTTGCACATCCTCAGTCCTGAACCCCTTGTCTAGATCTGTTCCTCCAGTGCAGCCTAAGTACAACCTCCAGGATTGGGTCCTGCTAGTCTATAATCTCTCTCCCTTCCTGCTTCAGTTCTTGGATTTGGCACAAGCTGCCGTCTTCCTAGATACAGTCTAGGCTTAGCCTTAAGCATTCTGGTACCCATTCCCCACATCCCACAGGAAGTGTCCTTTCCTGGATTATCATGGCAAGATGCCATGTACAGTTGGGCAGGAAGTACACTGCACAAAGACTTCCAGCTGGAGCTATGAGCAAGGCTAAAACCAGCTTGGGCTTCCCATGTGGTGCTAGTGGTAAAGAACCCAGCTGCCAATGCAGGAGATGCAAGAGACAAGGGTTCGATCCCTGGGTCAGGAAGATCCCATGGAGAAGGGTGTGGCAATTCACTCCAGTATTCTTGCCTGGAGAATTCCATGGACAGAGGAGCCTGGTCCATTGGGTCGCAAAGAGTCGGACACGACGGAAGCAACTTAGCAACCACGCATGCACAAAACCAGCCTACACTGCAAGCCGGACCGTGTGTTCTTGCAAGGGGTTTCATCTGCCCAGAGGAGGGGGGAACCTTCTCTTCACACAAGGCACCATCAGCCTTCCAAACCATATCCGAGTTACAAGTTAGGAGTGATGGGTCAGGTTTTCACACTACTCACAAAGGTACTACGTAGGCTATAGTCACAGCAGGGTTTTAGAAGAGTTGGATTCAAGTCCTGGTTGGTATAGGACTTGAGGCATCACTTTTCTGAGTTGCCTCCGTTTCCCTGAAAGTCATTCTTATCATCACAAGGAAAGTGCGGCTACAGAGTAGGGACTCTGACCCTTACCAAGCAGAGAAAACAGCACAGCCTCTCTGATTTCAAAGGTAAAAGCCGACACTGTGGCCTAATTATTTTCCTGACCTGAGAATGGCATTTGATATAGCCCCACTTTCAGAGAATTCAGACTCTAAAGCAAAGAGAGAGAATGAAACTTATTTCCAAGGAAGGCTTGGAAGTTTCTGCAGCTTCCCCGATGCTATTGCTGATTGAGATCATTCAAGAGCATTATTTATTCATTCTCTGGGGTTTTTTGGACTCTGAATTCAAAGGTTTCATTTCCCTCCTTCACTCTCTCACTCTTTTTTCTTCTCTCTTATCCTCTCCCGAATATTTGTTACAGTTGCATTTTTCAAACCATTTACTGTCTAGAGGGTAAGTGGAGTGACACAGCTTATAATGTGCAAATAAATGGGAACTAAGCTCGTCAGCTCGAGTGGAATGAATTACTGTCGCCAGTGAAATGCAGTGATGGGGAGCAGCCGCCCGGGAGACGGGGGAGGGCGTGGGCAGGTACTGCTCTGGAGTGGCCGGAATAACACTTACTATGATTTATCAAAGAGCACTTGAAAGCCCCTTAGAGGCTTTAAATAGGCATGAAAAGAGGCTTCGTGGCACTTGGGCACTGGCAGAACAGAGTGATTATCGGGCTCCAATGCCTGACCCTGTGTGCGGCTTCCGGACTAGAAAAGCTGGAAATCTTCAAAGGCGCTGGAGAAGGATGGCCAAGTGCAGGCAGTCCCGGGGGAGGGGACTTCATGGGGTGAGGTGAGAAAGCAGGAGGCTTCAGAAATGGGGATGTGGGGCCACAGAGAGGGGCTGCAGGACTTTGGAGGGGCATAAGGATTCTCAAAACAGGACAGCCCATGAGAGTGAGATGTCATGGTCAAGGTCCCACTGCAGAGAGTGGTGGCCTGCCTGCTGGTACTTCTTGAAGCCATCCAGAAAATTCTCTGCACCCCAAGTTTTCTCCTGTTTGCGTACAGGTTTCCATTAGAGATGATCCCTTTGAGACAAGCAGCACTCTATCGCAGCAGGTTTTTTCAAATAAAAATTCCTTTGAGAGGCAGAGCATAGTCACTGATGTCAAATGTAAATGAATTCTGGGCAGCGTCAGGAAACTGCAGAGCCTTCTTATCCACAGCTTGACGTCCATCCCACTCGTGAAGGGTTCCTCAACCGTGGCTCTGTTGACATTTTGGACTGGATGATTTTTGGTTGGGGAGGGGAGAAGCTGTCCTGTGCATCGTAGGATGTTTACAGCATCTGATCTCTGCCGATTGGATACCAGCAGCACCCCACTCACAAGTCATAACAGTCAAAAAGGACTCCAGACATTGCCAAATGCCCCCTACTCCCACCTCAGGTTGGAGAATCACTAGTTAAGAACCACTGCTCTGAGAAAAACAAGTATCATATATTAATGCATATATGTGGAATCTAGAAAAAATGGTATCGATGAACTTACTTCCTTGCAAAACAGAAAATGAGACCCAGACATAGAAAACAAACATATGGATACCAAGGTGGGAAGGGTAGGGGTTGGGATGGATTGGGAGATTGGGATTGCCATTTATACACAACCAGGTATAAAGTGGGCTTCCAGGCGGTAATGTGGGCTCAGTGGTGAAGAATCTGCCTGTCAGTGCAGGAGACACAGGAGATGTGGGTTTGATCCCTGGGTCAGGAAGACATTTAGTCTGAGTTTAGGTATTGAAATGGGGTAAATCACACTCTCCCACCCCAGTCCTTTCTATCAGATCTTACCCCAGAATTTGCTTTTATTTTTTTGGCCGTGCTGGCTCTTCATTGCAGCATGTGGGCTTCAGCATGTGGTATCTTAGTTCCCCAACCAGGGATCAGAATTCTTTACTCTGTTTAATTCATTTCTAGGTTGGCTAGATTTCATTAAGCACTTCTTTCTTCCTTTCTTTTTTTAAAATTTCCAAGAAGGGTCCATAGGTTCTATATAACTGACATATCACATGCTTGAAAATATGTGTTGTTTCCATATGTGAGTGATAATTTGGTGGGGCATAAATTGAGGGTCTTATTTTTTCATATCAGAGCATAAACACTGCTCTATTATCTTACGAATTGCAAACTGCTGCGGAGAAGTTTGATGCCTATCCAATTCTTACCCCTTGTACATGACTTTCTTCCCCCAATACCTTCTACCCTAGATGCTAATAACTCCCTTTTATGTTGGTTTGTTTTTTGGAGGACACACAAACTTTAGGAATCTCACCAATTTTTTTACATAATTGTTGTTGTTCTCATTCCACATACAGTTAAAGCCTTTATTTCACAAGGATTTGTTTAACTATGTTTTTGAGTATTTATTTATGTACCATTCTGTTCTCATCTTCAAACCCACCATGCTCTTGGCACAGAACTCGTTCACTTGTGGGGGACTTGCTCTATGAGCAAAAGCATTTATACATACGTTTGATCTCCTTCGTCTTCCCTGGCTATAATCGTCTATCATTTTTACATTCCATTCTTTTCCATTCCACACCTACAATTTTCTCTGACCTGCTCTCCGTCCCCCTGGCTGAATTTTTGGTCATGCTTATTTGCGGAGGTTGTTGCTGCTTTCAGTGTGGTATTCAACTCTGTCAAGCTTCTACTTTCTATTTCTTCCCTGAGCTTTGCTAACTGGCCTGTCACCAACTGTCTGAGTTCCTTTTGTAGAAGGATCACACTGTGTTTATTTCTTTGAGTCTATGGATAACCACTTATCCAACTTTCCCTCTATTATGCTGAGTAATTTTTCTTGGGATGTCTGATCTTCAGCAGCTTTTGCTCATACAGAAAGTCCCCCACACGTGAACAAGTTCTGTGCCAACAGCATGTTCGTAAGTCCAAATTGTTAGTAAGTCCAACAAAGTTTGCCTAGGTACACAGCTAATAGAATCCACTATATAGAAGTGTGAGTTTCCCTGGTGGCTCAGATGGTAAAGAACCCACCTGCAATGCTGGAGACCTGGGTTCAATCCCTGGATTGGTATGATCCCCTGGAGAAGGGAATGGCAACCCACTCCAGTATTCTTTCCTGGAGAATCCCATGGACAGAGGAGCCTGGTGGGCTACAGTCCATGAGTCACAAAGAGTCAGAGATGACTGAGTGACTAACACTTTCACACCTTCATATAGTAGTGTACTGTGATAGGTTTATAATACTTTTCATTCAGATAATACATAAAAAAGCAAACACAATAAAGAAAACAATTTCAGTCTTATAGTACAACACCTTGAAAAGTACAGGAGTACCAGCTACATCACCACCACTTTTACGCTTGCTGCCAGACACCCTGGGATTGAAATAAAGACACTGTACTACTGTACTCTATACAATACTGTAAAGCACACAAAAGCACAGCCATGTGCAGAGGTGCATGCATGTGACGACGTATGCCAGACACATGAACACGATTGAACATGCAAACCCACACTGCATCTTTGAAAGTTTGAAACTTGAAGGTTCATATGTAGGGGGCTTACTGTATTTCTTTCTTCCCTCCTGATTTTTCTCGCACTTTAAAAAAATCTTTTGGTGTGTATGCATAGGGCATGTGTTGACTCCTCTATAACCATTCCTCTTCTTGAGATGCTGTGTGTGGGAGGCATGGGGGAGGGTGTCAGATACTGGGCTGGGGAAGCCTACACTTTGGTTCAGAGTTGGAGTCTCAGGCATGATCTATTTCCTGTGCTCCAAGGCAGAAGGCACCTCTGCTGCTACTGCTAAGTCACTTCAGTCGTGTCCGACTCTGTGCGACCCCATAGACGGCAGCCCACTAGGCCCCGCTGTCCCTGGGATTCTCCAGGCAAGAACACTGGAGTGGGTTGCCATTTCCTTCTCCAGTGCATGAAAGTGAAAAGTGAAAGTGAAGTCGCTCAGTCGGCCCGACTCTTAGCGACCCCATGGACTGCAGCCTACCAGGCTCCTCCAGTCTTCCACAATGGAGAGGATGGAGCATCCGTCTCAGGCTTTCTGCACGGAGCTCAGGGATCACTGCTTACTCACCCTTCACCCCACCCCACCGCCCGTGGTCCCTTGCTGGCAGATCAGTTCCCAGACAAGAGAAACTGCTTGTCCCCATGGTTCTTACACCATGCCCACCTCCCCATCCATTCAAGTTCAACTGGACCTGCCTAGCGAAGCCTCCACATGCCTCCAGATACCCCATCCTCACTTCTGGTCTCTCTAACCACCTTCCTCTGATTCAAGAGAGCAAACCTTAAGTTCAGATCCTGCCTGAAGTATGAGGAAGGATCTGGAAACTCTCTCCACCTGCCAAGCCTTGTTCCAGACACAATAGCAATGGTCTGGGGATATAGACTTGTCCCAGCTCCATCAAAATTCAAATTGAACTCTATTTTTGACTTACTTGTGGCTTTTTCATATAGATTTTAAGGGAGATGAGTAGAGAAAAATGATTTTATTATCTTTATCCAGAAGTCTATGTTCATTTAAAATATTGTTATAACTGTTGTCCATGATTATGAAAGAATTATATCCATTTCTCAAAGCTTGTAAAACAGAAAAAAAAGGTAGAAAAAGGAAATCTATATTCCCATCACCCAGAGAGAGCCCTGATGACATCTGGGTCATATAGTTCCAGGCCAGGTAGGACCCTAGGACAGGGCAGTGGGGCCTGAGTGCTTAAATGTGTCCTGCTCTGCTTTTTCTGTGTAGCAAATAAGAATAATTCAAATAAGAAAAAGAACAAGAACATACCAGGTACTATGCTAATCTCTCTACATACATTAAATAAGTTAATCCTCCCAAGGATGCTATGAAATGGGCCCATTATTGTCATTTCCATATTACAGATGAGGGGACTGAGGCTCAGGGCAATGAAGTGATGGGCACAGCTGGGCAGTGGCAACAGGGAGGTTTGCAGGCAGAGCCCATGCTCTTAATCACTCCCCTGCCCCGCCTCCAAAGCCTTTGGCTGAGCTCTTTGCTCATAGAAGGCGCTTTAGTATTTATTATTTGCTGAATTTCACTGAAAATTAAGTCCCTTCATCACAAGCATTGGTGGCACTAGTGGTAAATAACCTGCCTGCCAATGCAGGAGACATAAGAGATGTGGGTTCCATCCCTGGGTGCGGAAGATCCCCCGGAGGAGGGCACGGCAACTCACTCCAGTATTCTTGCCTGGAGAACCTCTATGGAAAGAGGAACGGGCTACAGTCCATAGGGTTGCAAGGAGTTGGACACAACTGAAGAGACTTAGCACGCAGCAAGCATCACAAGAAGAACTGGAGGTGGGGCTTTGGATTCAAGAATAAAAATATACCTCACATTCAGTAGGCTACTATTAAAAGAAAAAGAAACAGAAAGTCACAAGCACTGGCAAGGATGCCAATAGTAGACATGCTAGAACTCTCGTACACTGTTGATGGGAGTGTCAAATGGCACAGTCACTATGAAAAGCAGTATGGTACTTCCTCAAACAATTATACACAGAATTTTCAGAAGACCCAACTGTTCACCTTCTGGGTGTATACACATAAGAACTGAAAGCACAGTATTAAAGGGTTTCTGTACACTCACGTTCATAGTGTCACTGTTTGCAATAGTCAAAACATAGAAGTCACCCAAATGTCTATCAATCGGTGAATGGATAAACAAAACATGATACAGCTATATGGTGGAATATTATTTAGTCTTAAAAGAGACAAAATTCTGACACATGCCACCACATGGATGGACTTTATGTTAAAGTAAATAAGCCAGCACAAAAAGTTAAATACTATATAATTCCACTTACATGAGGCAAATTCAGAGAGAGACAGAAAATAGAATGGTGATTCCCATGGGCTCGTGGGGAGCAGGGAATGGGGAGCTATTATTTAACAGGGACAGAGTTTCAACTTTGCAAGCTGAAAAATGTTTTGTAGATAGGTGATGGTGATGGCTGCACAATGAGAACGTAATTAATGCCACTGAACTGTACACTTAAAACTGATTAAGATGGTACATTTTAGATGATGTATATTTTAACATAATTTTAAAAAATTCTTAAGAAAAGCCAAATCAACAATTGGAGAGGGACCTCCCTGGTGGCCCAGTGGTTAACAATCTGCCTTCCAATGCAGGGATGTGGGTTCGATTCCTGGTCAGGGAACTAAGATCCTACTTGCGGCAGAGGTACTAAGCCAGAGTGCTGCAACTACTGAGCCCATGCACCACAAGTACAGAGAGCCCATGTGCTGCGACAAAGACCCAGAGCAGCCAAGATAAATAAACTAATAAAAGTAAAAAACAGTTGGAGAGAAAACTGAAGTCAAGGGAAAAATCATGGAACAATCCTGGAAGGCTGTCTCCCTGCCTTTGACGATGGTGTGTGTATACAGCTTCTAGGTAGAAGAAGGGTCCAACCCTCCCCATCCTCTTGGGGGCTCCCAGGGTACCTGCAGAGTCCAGATGAGTGATTCTGGAGTCATCGGCAGATAAAATCAAGCAGAATATGACCATGGGGCCTCAAGGCAAAGGGTTATAGTAAGGGAGGCAGCTTTTTAGAGACAAAATACTCTATAATCGGAATTTATAGGCAATATTTAGCAGAAAGTAGAGGGATAATTCGGAGAAGGCAATGGCACCCCACTCCAGTACTCTTGCCTGGAAAATCCCATGGATGGAGGAGCCTGGTGGGCTGCAGTCCATGGGGTCGCTGGGAGTCAGACACGACTGAGCGACTTCACTTTCATGCACTGGAGAAAGAAATGGCAACATACTCCAGTGTTCTTGCCTGGAAAATCCCAGGGACGGGAGAGCCTGGTGGGCTGCTGTCTATGGGGTTGCACAGAGTCAGACACAACTGAAGCGACTTAGCAGCAGCAGAGGGATAATTCAAACCAATGCCATTTATTAATAGTATAATTTTTCCAAGGACTCAGTAGGTGTTCTGTGGTCTGTTTTCGGTGTCATGTATAATGTTCATAGTCACCGAGGCCTCATAAGAGAGCAACTCCACTCTCAGCAGGTTGCTTCCTGTTATACATAGAATTGCCTCTTACATGTATCACTCATGCTCTAAGTTACTCATTCATCTACAAATGATCCATTCATACATTCATCATGAATATATATATGAAGATAGAGGGTGAGAGAGAGAGAGAGCACTTACTCACATGCAGATGGTATTTGGGTCTGGGAAGCCAAGCTGACACAGTCCCTGTCCTGTAGGAGCTAACACTCTACTATGAGATACAGACATTTGAAGATATGATGTAAGAAACATCAATTGCAACTGTGTCAAGAGCTGTGCAGGCAAGTGACACAGCCTAGGGAGATCTGTAAGTGGAAGGGGTGATCTGTGCAGGCTATGGGAAAACCTTCCCTAAGAACATGCTGCTTGAGCCAAAACCTGCAGGATGAACAGGGAAAGAAAGATGTCCTGGTAGTAAGACAAGCATGTGCAAAGGTCTGTGGTGAGAGGGAAAACACAAAAACAAGGAAATGAAAACCAAGCACAGGGCAACTGGGCACTGAAAGTGAGACACAGTGGAATGCAAACTGAAAAACCCCTCAAGGAAGCTATATTTTAATATAGGGAAAGGCTTCAAGCCAAGTTACTCCCTAAGAATGGTATAAAGCATCATGGCAGTACTTGGAGAGAAAGAGAAGTAAAATGCAAGGGCATCCAGGTGGGAAAAACAAGCAAGACCAAGTAGGGGGAATGAGCATGGAGTAGCCAGGACATCCACCTGCCTGGAGTGGAAACTTTTAACCAAGGTTTTCTTTTCTTTTTTTGGCTGTTGGCAGGCAGGATTTTAGTTCCCAACCAGGGATCAAACCGTCGCTCGCTGCAGTGCAAGTTCAGAGTCCTAACCACCAGACTGCCAGGGAATTCCCAGCCAAGACTTTTTGATAGTACCTACTCTCAAGCCCCATTTATCTCACTTGCCCGGAATGATACAGGCTCACCAATATCAGCTTCCTCCTTATTTCTTCTGGTGTTGCCAGAACTAGCCAGAGTCATTCAAGGGCACGAGCCACCTCCCTCATCCCAGAAGGAGGCCTTAGAGTGACTCTGAGCTTCTGGAACTCAGCCCTACTGCCCTCTGCCTCAGCTACACAGCCGAGTTCCCCTCCTACTAGCCTGACCTGCACTTTTTCCTTCCCACTCACCACAGCCTGAACCAGGGTCTCTCTGTCTTCACTCCACCTGCCCTGGTTGGGAAAAAGCTATCCTTTGGTCCAAAGCCTGATACTTACTATATTTCATCAATTTTGAGGTGAGCATTTTTTTGTTTCACATTTTAACATCATTGAGATTAGGATAGGTATTGGCCAGGACAAACTCTAACATCACTGGCATTACCTGCACATGGGCACCAAAATTTGCACAAAGATGTCATCGTTTAGAAGAACTTTCTGAATCATGCAGCCTTCTTCTAAGGAAACACAAACATCAAAGACACTGAGCTCGGAAAATTTGGCCTGTGAATATAAAAATGGTTCAAGAATATCTCTGACAATTTACTCCACTTATATTTTCTTTTTATGTGTGCAAATGAGTGATCTGTGGAAAAAAATCTATGTTTATATAAGTATGAAAGAGCCTTTCATTAAGTACGAAATAAAAATTCTAAGTGATTAAAGAAGCACTGTACGTACCTCCTTTGGCAATAACTTTTTACTTTCTTAGTACATAAAATAATGATGCATTTTACAAAGGATGGAGTCAAAGAAATTCAATAAAATTCAGTGAGTAATAAATGTTAATACTGTTTATCACTGCCCTGCTCATATACACTGGATATTCTCTGCTCAGTCTAAGCATCTAGCTAGAGCATAATAAAAACTTCTAGAATTGAATTGGATGGAACAACCAGACACCTCCAAGTGATAATCACACCATCCAGTATCGGGAGGGAAAATGTGTTTGGAGCACTCAGAAAATATATCATCCAGTGAACACACAGGAGGAGGTCTGAGTCAATACGGGAGGATAATTTATTGAAATATTAATTAGGGTTTGTTCTTCCTCTGTCTTCTCCTTCAAGCAGGTAGGCAGGCTTTGTAATTCTCAGCCTCAGGAGTTTCAGCAGGCCTGCACACAGAAGATGCCTGAAGTTAAAGGCTCTTCTGATCCTTTGAAAAAGGTAAAGTTATTGAAGGGATGTGATGGGGTCATTGGGGTGAGCTGGTGGCCCCTCAGAGGAGGCCGAACTTGGGAAATAGTGAACTGGCCTGAGGCCTGGGCAGGTAAACCCCTATAAAGTCAGGACCTGGTTCCTGGTCCCCACAGATGTGAAACCTCACAGGACCTGCCTGCCTAACTAACCTAGCTCCAGAGGTTCAACCTGAGGCCCACGGTTCTCAGCCTCCCCAAAGATTTTTGTGTCTCCTGCCTGGAATGGGGGCCTTGGAGTCTCAGAGCCTGAAGGGTCCATGCAGGCTGAGACAGAAGGGGCCTCTGCACGGTGCACCAACCTGGATGTCAGTCTTTCACAGGAGGGAGGGTGAAGAACTCAATTTACCTGTGTTACAGCCCCTGCCAACCCGCCAGCATGAATCTCCAAGTTAGAATTTGGTAAATTTTTTAAAAGTGGAAAGATAGGCAATAGCTTGCATACTTGAGCCTGTAACCAGGATCTAGAACGCATGACATCAACAAATGATTCCCCAGCTTGGGCAGCAAGGGAGCCTGCATTCCATTCCCTAAGGACAGAGTCAGAGCCCCGACAGCCTACAGCGCTAAGATGCTCTATATTCTCAGACCCTGCCGGAAGGGGCGCACATCTGCACGCCGGAAGGCTGGGCCTCCCCGCATCCTGTCAGTCACGCTGAAGACAGCTTTAATGGCCCGGCGTCACGCGTCCCTCGAAGGCCAGCCCCCCTGGACGGCTGTTTGCAAACTCCTCTCCAAAAGCGGCTTCCCTTGAAGAGAGTTGCTACACAATCATTACAAATTGATTGCAAAAGAGCTAACAATCATGATTAAATCATTAAATTCTTGTCTACGCTTCAGAGAGCGGTGAGAAAATTAACTTCCCACCAACCTAATTTTTTCCTGAACATGAAATAATGATTTTCTGCCCGTCTAATTACAAAGCCAACATCTGATCAAGCCAGCATCCAGAGGGGATTATCGCATGCACGAGTATTAGACCTCATTACCAGCTTGAGTGCAAAATTATTACATCTTGTAATTGGATGGTGAGATTTATATACAGATCGGCCCGGTTTCTGTAAGATTGTAATTACAAGCTTCGTTGGTTAGCTACTTATCACTCAGCACAGAAGAGAGGAAAATAAGCAACAGAAAAGGCATTTCATTAACCCATAACCCTATCAAGGGAAAGCCACTGTAACACCCATGTCTGCATTAGGGAGAACAGCTAAATTCACAGATGAAACAATTTATTATACTCTTTGCAAATGGGATTGCATTTTGTTTAACCCCTAATGAACTCTTTGGGTAAAGTGTCTGAACAAACCATTCATTTTATAGACAACTAGGTTCAATACAGTAATTATAAGGGGTAACTGACTGAGATAAATGCTCACCTGCTTAGAGGCAGTTGATTAGAGACACAATTGCTGGGCGCCGGGCGCCCGCACAAAGGGCCGGGGGCTGGGACCGCGCTGGCTTCCCGGAGCGTCAGGGAGGGAGCCGAATTCCGCCCGCCCCCAGCAAATCTACTCCACTCGGAAGAAATGCGGCTCGTTCGCTTGTCAAGCTTGGCTGCAACGGACGAGGTTTAATAAAGCTGCAAGGGCGACGGATTTTAACAATTTTAGAGGCACTGGTGTGGAACGCAGAAATTTAAATGCCGCCTGATGAAGGCGCCTCGCCCTCTCCAGATGCGCGACCTAAATTAAATGTTACCTTTTCACGTGTTGGTGGCACAACAATGGGCCTCACACAGAGTCCGCTCTGCAAGGTGTGAAACTTCCAAGAGGATGTGACATCCGTGGTGGGTTGTTTTTCCGTCTGCAGCCCCGCGCTTCTCATTCCGGGAGGCGGCAAGCCGAAGCTTACCCAGTCTCTTTGTGAGCCTGGTCTGTTTCCTGACCCTCACGCACGTGAAAACGACAAGAAATTCACAAGTCAGTGTGCGTAAATAAAGTTTTATTAGAACACAGCCACAACCCTTCCTGTGTGTTGTCTGTGGCTGTTCTCTGCGCATACCCCCCAAAGCTGGAAATATTTACCATCTGGCCCTTGGCAGAAAATGCTGGCCAACTCCTAGTCCACTCGGCTGCACATGCATCTACTTACTGGACAGATATTGACTCAACCCTGTAGAGTCTATGTATGTGCTTTGCTTTGGGCCGGGTACTGAAAGGAAGAAGGAAGAGCCATAGTTCCTGCCCTCCAGGGTCGCACAGTTCGTGGGGACACAGACTTGGACACAGTGAGGCTTCAGCACCACCAAGCACCTGTTTCTGCTGTTTCTCATTCCAAATCCCTGGGTTTCCTCAGGGAAACTAGCCTCACCAAGTCAACTGACTTCCATGGTTGGTACAAAGATGGACACGTGGTTTACTTAGAGCATAAGCCACAACCAGGACCCTCTGTGCATGGAAGGGGGCCCTCCTTCCTTTGGTTGGAGATATATTTCATTGGCTTTGGTCTGAGACCACCAGAAGCGCCTTGCTGCCCTGGGCACCTATGACGAAGGGCTTGAAGGACTTCCCTGGTGGTTCAGTGGTCAAGAATCTGCCTGCCGATGCAGGGGACATGGGTCTGATCCCTTGACCGGGAAGATTCCACGTGGCACGGGGCAACTAAGCCCATACACCACAACTACTGAGCCCAAGACAACTACTGTGCTCTGCAACAAGAGAAGCCACAGTAATGAGAAGCTCGTGCATCGCAACTAGAGAGTTGCCCTTGTGCAGCAACAAAGACCCAGCACAGCAAAAATAGATATATAACTAAGTTTTTAAAAAAAAAAAAAAGTTTTGTTTTTTTTTTTAAAGAAGGGCCTGAAGAGGACAGTGGAGCAGAATGATGGGAAAGACTGGGTCCTAATAGTGCTGTCTGAGCCCTTGAATCCAACTGTGCCCAGAGTCAGTCTGCCCATGGACTTTTCCATTTCATGAGCCAGTAAAGTACATTTTTGCTTGACCAGGTCTACTGTTACAAGAGAAAGAATGTAACTCATTCATACACAAATACTTTAAAAAGAAGACAGAATGAAATGTGTCATGCGCTGGGTATGATCAGCATATTGTAGAAACTCAGGAGAGTTTGAGTCTGCCAGGGACTCAGGGGATCCTTCCTGGAAGAGGAGGTATTTGAGCCTAGGCTCTGAATGAGTGTCAGGTTTTTGATATGCAGAGAAAGTGGATGATCTAATTCCAGGCTGAAGGCTCAGGAAGGGGCAACAGCAGGAGAGCATGGAGTGTGCACAAGGAATAACATGAAAGGACTGGAGGAGATGAGATGGGGAGGGAGGTTATGACTAGGTCACACACACAGGCTGGGTCCCCCAACTCATCTCTTCTTCTAAACCATTCAGAGAGCTTGTCCTCAGAGCATTGGAGGCGATGAACACCACAGCCCTCTTAGCCAGGAAGGTATGAGGGTCATCATCACCCAGATGTGGGCAAACTCTAACTTGGCCAATGATCTCTATCTCTTGATATTCATGCCCTGATATAATCTCCTCCCCTGGAGTGTGGGAGGGACTTTTGCTTTGCTTCCAAAAATAGAATACAGTGAAGGTGAAGATCTATATGCCGAAAACTAAAACACTGATGAAAGAAAGCGAAGACCAAATAAATCATGTTTAACGATTAGAAGATCCAGTATTCTGAATGTGTCAGTTCCTACCAAATGGATTTATAAATTAAAAGCAATTCAAATCAAAATCCCAGCAGCATGCTTTGACGGAATCTACAAGCTAATTCTAAAATGTGTATGAAAAAAATCAAAGGAACTAGAATGGAGATATATAGGTCCAGCCTCCTTCCTTAATTTGGGACAACTCTGAAAAACCATCTAGTTTCAGAGCTTTCTGTAAGGTGAGTTAAGGCCTCAGTTGCAGCCATACCTTGGGACAGCTTCTTCCGATGCTGCCTTCCTCACTCCCTTACAGGACTGTCTACTGGGACCAAAACCCAATGGAGCAACTATACACAAGCCTCCACCTCAGAGTCAGTTTCCAGGGAATCCAATCTAATTCAGTAAGTTGGAATGAGTCTTTGTAAATGAAACTGTCGATTATTTAAGGAGTGATTTGATCCTTTCCAAAAAAAAATCAGACTTATATGCCAAATTAATACGACATAATAAATATGTCACTGTGTCGACTTAAGAATATTACCAATGAGTTTAGCTATGATTCCTAAAGTGGTGTGTTTTAAATAGAGGAGGAAAAAACAAAAATAAAAAATAAATTTTAAAAAAGGAGGGTTTTTAATGTGTGTGTATATATATATATATACTATATATTTATATAGAATTCATAAAGTGACCCAAGTATAGAAATCAGATCAGATCAGATCAGTCGCTCAGTCGTGTCCGACTCTTTGCGACCCCATAAATTACAGCACACCAGGCCTCCCTGTCCATCACCAACTCCTGGAGTTCACTCAGACTCACGTCCATTGAGTCAGTGATGCCATCCAGCCATTTCGTCCTCTGTCGTCCCCTTCTCCTCCTGCCCCCAATCCCTCCCAGCATCAGAGTCTTTTCCAATGAGTCAACTCTTCGCATGAGGTGGCCAAAGTACTGGAGTTTCAGCTTTAGCATCATTCCTGCCAAAGAAATGCCAGGGCGGATCTCCTTCAGAATGTGTCAGTATAGAAATACAGAACAGATTAATGGTTGCCTGTGGTTATGGACAGAGTGTGGATGGGAGAGAAACAGATACAGCTACTGAAGCAACATGAGGGATTCTAGTGATGATGGAAATGCTTCCTATCTTGATTGCATGCCGATATCTTACTTGTGATATTGTAAGATGTCAAGTTTGGGGAAAACTGGGTAAAGGGTACATGGAATCTCTTTGTATTATTTCTTACAAATGCATATGAACCTACAACTATTTCAAAAGTTAAAGTTTAATTAAAGAAAGAAACAAGCAGGATCCTCTATGACCCATCTCCCAGAATATTGGAAATAAAAGCAAAAATAAACAAATGGGACCTAATTAAACTTAAAAGCTTCTGCACAACAAAGGAAACTATTAGCAAGGTGAAAAGGCAGCCTTCAGAATGGGAGAAAATAATAGCAAATGAAGCAACTGACAAACAACTAATCTCAAAAATATACAAGCAACTCCTACAGCTCAATTCCAGAAAAATAAATGACCCAATCAAAAAATGGGCCAAAGAACTAAATAAACATTTCTCCAAAGAAGACATACAGATGGCTAACAAACACATGAAAAGATGCTCAACATCACTCATTATCAGAGAAATGCAAATCAAAACCACTATGAGGTACCATTTCACACCAGTCAGAATGGCTGCAATCCAAAAGTCTACAAGCAATAAATGCTGGAGAGGGTGTGGAGAAAAGGGAACTTTCTTACACTGTTGGTGGGAATGCAAACTAGTACAGCCACTATGGAGAACAGTGTGGAGATTCCTTAAAAACTGGAAATAGAACTGCCTTATGATCCAGCAATCCCACTGCTGGGCATACACACTGAGGAAACCAGAAGGAAAGAGACACGTGTACCCCAATGTTCATTGCAGCACTGTTTATAATAGCCAGGACATGCAAGCAACCTAGATGCCCATCAGCAGATGAATGGATAAGAAAGCAGTGGTACATATACACAATGGAGTATTACTCAGCCATTAAAAAGAATACATTTGAATCAGTTCTAATGAGATGGATGAAACTGGAACCTATTATACAGAGTGAAGTAAGCCAGAAAGAAAAACACCAATACAGTATACTAATGCATATATATGGAATTTAGAAAGATGGTAACAATAACCCTGTGTACGAGACTGCAAAAGAGACACCGATGTATAGATCAGTCTTATGGACTCTGTGGGAGAGGGAGAAGGTGGGGAGATTTGGGAGAATGGCATTGAAACATGTATAATATCATGTATGAAACGAGTCACCAGTCCAGGTTCGATGCACGGTACTGGATGCTTGGGGCTGGTGCACTGGGATGACCCAGAGGGAGGGTAGGGGAGGGAGGAGGGAGGAGGGTTCAGGATGGGGAACGCGGGTATACCTGTGGCGGATTCATTTTGATATTTGGCAAAACTAATACAATATTGTAAAGTTTAAACTTAAAATAAAATTAAAAAAAGAAAGAAAGAAACAAGAATATGGCAAAGGTGGTGGAATGTCACTTCTGTGATTATGTTACATAGGAATACAAATCCATCTTGCTAGCGTACTTCCTCTATGGTTTTCTACCCTTGCCTGTGTTGCTAAAGCAAGCCGCCACGTTGGAGAGGTCCATGTGGCAACGAACGTAGGGTGATCCCAGGTCAACAGTCAAAAACCAAGACCCTCCATCAGTTCAGTTCAGTTCAGTCACTCAGTCGTGTCCAACTCTTTGCGACCCCATGAATCGCAGCACACCAGGCCTCCCTGTCCATCACCAACTCCCAGAGGTCACTCAGACTCACGCCATCAAGTCAGTGATGCCATCCAGCCATCTCATCCTCTGTCGTCCCCTTCTCCTCCTGCCCCCAATCCCTCCCAGCATCAGGGTCTTTTCCAATGAGTCAACTCTTCACATCAGGTGGCCAAAGTATTGGAGTTTCAGCTTTAGCATCATTCCTTCCAAAGAACACCCAGGGCTGATCTCCTTTAGGATGGACTGGTTGGACCTCCTTTCAGTCCAAGGGGCTCTCAAGAGTCTTCTCCAACACCACAGTTCAAAAGCATCAATTCTTTGGCACTCAGCTTTCTTCACAGTCCAACTCTCACATCCATACATGACCACTGGAAAAACCATAGCCTTGACTAGACGGACCCTAGGGTGATCCCAGGTCAACAGTCAAAAACCAAGACCCTCCGTCAGTCCCCAAGAAAGTGTATTGTGCCAAGAAGCATGTGAGCTTGGAAGTAGATCCTTCCCGTCAAGCTTTCCGATGAAATTCTAGCCTGGCCAAACCCTCAGCTGTAGCCTTGGTTGACAGCCTCCCTAAGCCATGCCTGGATTTCTGATCCACAGAAACTGGAAATAAAATGAGTAGGTGTTAAATTCATGGTAATTTGTTACACATCAATTGATAACTAATGCTTAAACCAAAACCACCAAAATGCTAGTTCTTAGAACTTTGTTTTATTCAAAAATATTGCAGCAGAAGAAGAGTAAACAGAAGCGAGCATTGGCAGGGATTGGGGGATGGTAAGTGTTAAGCCATCACTATTTTGGAATTAGGTTTAATCTTAGTACCTCTCAAACTTTTCCTTCAAAATATTATTCATAAAAGAGGAGTATGTTTAAATATGTAGGCATGTGGTTACAAATTTTTTAGATCTATAATGGGCACTATATTCTCTATGCTTTTTCTTTATCACTGGCCTCTTCCCAAGAGAATATCAGCTCCATGAGAGCCCCACAGTTGCTTTCTTTATTACTATATCCCCAGGGTCTCCAGATGAATGCTTTGTTGAGTGAAGGAATGAATGCAGGTACATTATAAAGCATGCCCATCCACAAAACAAATCTTTGAAATGATGAAATTAAGATGAAATGAGCAGTATTTTCTAATGTTTTTCTTTTCTTATTTTTTTTTTTAATTTGGCTGAGCCGGGTCTTAGTTGCCGCACACAGGATCTTAGATCTTTGCTGTGGCGTGCAGTCTTTTCATTGCAGCATTCAAACTCTTAGTTGCAGTATGTGGGATCTAGTTCCCAGACCAGGGGTCAAACCCAGGCCCCCTGAATCGGGAGCACTGAGTCTTAGCCACTGGGCCATCAGGGAAGTCCCCAAAACAGTTTTCTAATCGTGAGGGCTTCATATTCTCATTAGCTAGTATCTCACAGCACAATATCCCTTTAGGGATAGGTTGGTATCAACAACAGAGGTGTAAATCTTTTTGATAATTTCAGTTGTTTTTATCCAAACAATTTGATCTTATTTCAGATCTTATTAAATAACCATTGTTTCTATGTCCTAAGGTGGCTGGTCAAAAGCCTGTGCGAGGAGAGGATGTGACAGAACAACCCTGTTTTCTTCACCTCTACTGCCATTATCGGTGTTCACTTTAACTGTGGTTTCTTGGCAGAAATCTTCTTCAGTCACTTGTCCTTTTTGGGAAGCCTGATTTCAATGAAATAAGAGCATCTGCACATCCAATTAACAGGGTGCATGGAAAACACAACTCCTCAAAATGAACATGGAAAACACAACTCCTCAAAAAGAAACCAAAAAATGAATACGGGAGAAACTGTCCACCCCTCCTTGTGGTGACCTCCACTCTTCCACTGAGAACACTTTGTAGGGTTTATGGTACCTACACAGCTTTTATGATATAGGATAGAATGAAAAAAAAAAAAGAAAACAGTGGCAATCTATAGATTCAAAAATTATTAAACTCATGTTTATTTCCCAAGTTTTATATTAAAAATAGATTTACTAATAGACCCTCAGTTCCATTCTGTCAATCTCCATGTCTCTCTTTGTGCCGGTGCCACGCTGTCTCGTTTCATTGCTTTGTAGTAAGTCTTGAAAGCTGAAAGCATGCATCTTCCTACTCTGCTCTTCCTTTTCAAGATTGCTTTGACTCTTTGAGGTCTCTTAGCATTCCTTGTGAATTTTTAAGTCAGCTTGTCAATTTCTACAAAGAAGTCAGCTGGGATTCTAATAAGGATTACAATGAATCTATAGGTCAATTTTAGGAGCAGAGACATTTTAACAATGTTAAGTCTTCTAGTCAATGAACATGGGCTCTTTTTCCAGTTATTTACATTTTCTTTCATTTCTTTCAACAATATTTACAGTCTTCATACTATATGTTTCCACTTATTTTATTTTTTACCAAATTAATTTATTTTAATCTATTATTAACTTTATTGCTTAATTATTCCACTTAATCTGTGCCTGAATGTTTTAATCCTTTTAGTTGCTATTATAAATTGAATTGTTTTCTTAATTTCATTTTCAGCTTGTTCATTGTAAGTGCATCAATGCAATTGATTTTGGCATATTGACCTTGTATCCTGCAACCTTGCTGATTTTTAACATGGATACCAAGACCATCCAATGGGGAAATGATAGTTTTTTCTTAATGGGGCCAGGACAACTGGATAGCCACATGCATAAATTGAATCCCTACCTCACACTACTGGATCCCTACCTCACAAAATGGATCAAAGACCTGAACGTAAGGGCTAAAACTTATAAAATTCACAGGAGAAAATATAAGGGTAAATTTTCATGGATTCTTAGATAGGCTACCACAAGCATGAGCAATGAAAGAAAACTAAATTGGACTTCAACAAAATTAAAAACTCTTGTCCTTCAATGGATGTCATCAAGAAATTGCAAAGACAACCCACAGAATAAGAAAAAACATTTGCAAATTATATATCTAAGGGACTTGAATCTAGAATATATAAAGACTTCTTACAGAGACAAATAACCTAATGTAAGAAATGGACAAAGAAAAAGAATAGACATTTCTCCAGAAAAGATGTACAGATAACCAAGAAGTACATGAAAAGCTGCAGAACATTATCAGTTATGAAGGAAATGCAAATCAAAATTACAGTGAGATACCATTTCACACCCACTAGGAGATATAATCAAAAAGTCAATCAAGTATTGGTGAAGATGTGAGAAAATTGGAACCTTCATACATTGCTGGTAGGAATGTAAAATGATGCAGCTGCTTCGGAACACCATCTGACATTTCCTCAAATAATTAAACATAGACTTACTGTGGGACTGAGCAATTCTACTCATAGATATATACCCTAGAGAAATAAAAACATACATCCACACAGGAACTTGTACATGAATATTTATAGATGTATTATTTGTAACAACCAAAATGTGGAAATAACCCAAATGCCTACAGGCTGATAAATGAATAAACGAAGTAATGTGGTATATCCATACAATGGAATCTTTTTGGCCAAGAAAAGAAATGATACATGCTACACCATGTGTGAACCTTGAAAACATTATGCTAAATGAAAGAACTGATCACAAAAGACCACGTAAGTCTTGGATTACATGAGTCCATTCATATGAACTGTCCAGAACAGGAGGAGCTTGATAGGCTGCAGTCCGTGGGGTCACGAGGAGTCGGACGACTGAGCAACTTCACTTTCACTTTTCACTTTCCTGCATTGGAGAAGGAAATGGCAACCCACTCCAGTGTTCTTGCCTGGAGAACCCCAGGGACGGGGGAGCCTGGTGGGCTGCTGTCTCTGGGGTCGCACAGAGTCGGACACGACTGAAGCAACTTAGCAGCAGCAGCAGCAGCAGCAGGGACAGAGGATGAGATGGCTGGATGGCATCACTGACTCGATGGACGTGAGTCTGAGTGAACTCCGGGAGCTGGTGAGGGGCAGGGAGGCCTGGCGTGCTGTGATTCATGGGGTCGCAAAGAGTCAGACACGCCTGAGTGACTGAACTGAACTGAGGGCTGGAGGAGGTTGAGGGTAGAGAGGGTGACAGCTAAAGCACACAGGATACTTTCAGAGACAGCAAAAATGTCATAAAATCAATGGACTGTGATAAAGGTCTGGAGAAGGAAATGGCAACCCACTCCAGTATTCTTGCCTGGAAAATTCCATGGACAGAGGAGCCAGATGGGCTACAGTCCATGGGGTCACAAAGAGTTGGACACGACTGAGCGTGTATGCACACAAAGTATTAAATATCTTCAAACATGGACTTCTGAGGCTGGCATAACTAGGTTTCAAACCCAGTTCCCTCAACAGTTGTGTGCAAGATGCTTCACCTACTTGCTCACTAGAAAATGGAAATATCTCCACATGGCAAGCATCGTTGAGATGACCATACAGTATCCTTCGCATGGCCTGTACACAGAGTAGGTCTAATCACGTGATGCCCATTACAGTAATAATGTCACTTAGTAGAGTGCTGCTGGCTGATTTCTGTAAGGGAACCCTGGCTAAGTGTTTAGAACAGAGCCTGGGGACTTCCCTGGCAGTCCAACGGTTAACATTTCACCTTCCAATGCAGGGAGTGCAAGTCTGATCCCTGATTGGGGAGCTAAGATCCTATCTGCCTTGTGGCCAAAACACCAAAAGGTAAACCAGAAACAATATTGTAACAAATTCAATAAAATGACTTTGCTGCTGCTGGGTCGCTTCAGTCATGTCCGACTCTGTGCGACCCCATAGACGGCAGCCAACCAGGCTTCCCCTCCCTGGGATTCTCCAGGCAAGAACACTGGAGTGGGTTGCCATTTCCTTCTCCAATGCACGAAAGTGAAAAGTAAAAGTGAAGTCGCTCAGTCGTGTCCGACTCTAACGACCCCATGAACTGCAGCCTACCAGGCTCCTCCGTCCATGGGATTTTCCAGGTAAGAGTACTGGAGTGGGGTGCCATTGCCTTCCCCAAAAATGACTTTAAAAATGGCCCATATCAAAAAAAAAAAAAAGAAGAAGAAAAAACAGAGATTGGTATATAGTAAGCCCACAGAGTAAATGTTGGTATTCTTTTTACTGACATCATCACTCTTAGAACAAAAATTCCCAAATTGCATGGCTAATAAAGAAGTCATTCCTGGACTTCCTTGGTGGCCCAAGGGTTAAGAATCCATGTGCCAATGCAGGGGACATGAATTCAGTCCCTGGCCCAGGAAATTCCTTATGCCAGGGGGAAGCTAAGTCCATGCAGCACAACTACTGAGCCGGAACCCTGGAGCCCTTGAGCTGCAGCTGCTGCGTCCGCGTGCCCTAGAGCCTACGCTCCACAGCAAGAGAAGCCACAGCAATGAGAAGCCCCCGCACTGCAACTAGAGAAAGCCCGCAGGCAGCAACAGAGACCCAGCGCAGCCAAAAACAAAGAAATAAATGTCTTTCTGAGTGAATTTACTGTTCTTCCTAGTTGTAGAATGACTCTTCTACCTCACATCTAGGTAAAGGCAAAAATCTGTCGATACCATAATAAATGGCTCTTGTTTTCCATGAGCATACACCACGAACCCAGACCTGGGTCCTAGGAGTAGGACATGACAGTAGGAGATGACAGCCTTGAATATTACCTTTTCCTGGGCACACGTTGCTCACTGCTGTTTGATGTACAGGCCTTGGGAAATGGTCCCAAATGCAACAAACATGAGCCTTCTTCTGGTGGCAGGTGTCTTCACTGACCACGTCCACCAAGGCTGTGAGATGATGGGACTGTAATTAACACTTCAGGGGCTGAAGGTGGGGGTCAGGTGGGGCTGGTGAGCTGATGTGATCTGCAACGCAAGTCCCTTCTCTCCTTGAGCAGCAAAGTCATCTCTGCAGTTGGAAAACATGTCAGAATAATGCTGCCCATCACGACCCCTGTGGTTTCTGACCACACATGAAAGGTGGTCAGAGGCATTTAGAACTGGACTTTCTCCCACCAGACCTTAAAGTCTCTTCTCACCCACCCAACAGAAAACCATGTGTGTGTCTTAATTTCACACATTACCTTGATGGGTTTCTATTACTGACATAAATTAAAACAAGCACTAGAACACTAATGGCCATTCCTCTTTATTGGTGCCTTTGCCTGCCTGCATGCCTGGAATTGTACCTGAGTTAGCTCCTCTGATCTTCTTCAATAACCTCTAAGGTGGTTACTGCCACTAAACCCCATAAACAGAAGGGTCGGGTACCAGGTCCAAGGTCACAAGGCTAACATTTGACAGAGCTAGGATTTGAAACCAGATTTGTGTTAAGTCCAGAGCCCAAAGTGTTCTGACAGGCATAAACATCCTTGACTTGGAGAGGTGGGGACTCAGGGCGTGAAACTGGGGCTCAGAGATCCCCTCTCCATAACTATTCAGACCAAGGATGCAGCCTCAGGTTTGATGCCCCAACATCTAAAACTTGGGGAACCATGACGAAGCGGGGAGGGGAAGAGCATCCCCACGCCCCAGTGCTCCCACCCCTCTCCAAGCCCCCCTCAGTAGCCACAACAGCCAATCAATACTGGCTTACATTTTATGAGACAAGGAGTTAACTTGTTCAATTACGGGGGAGACAGCTCTATTCTTTCGTAACAAGTAATCTGAGTAGGGAAATCGATCCTAAGAGGCCCCATGCACGCTGGCTAATTTTATATTATCCTTGGCCAATGGGCGAGCACAGAGTAATGGAGTTGTTGTTACAGTTCATTACGGGAGGGGGGATCAATAGCGGGACCATCCGAGGCTCAGCATCACAGCTGTGGCAGTTGGGGGAGGTGGGGCAGGGGGCTCCACTTCCTTTTTGTGTTCCCAGTCCAGACACTGCTGATTCCTGCCGCAACCTCTAAGAAATAAATATGTCTCAGAATTGAAACCCAGAGACTCCTCACTCCCCAGGCCTCAACGTCTTCCAACGCCAGACTCCAAAGACCACCATAGACATCCCAGGTTGACGGCAAATGAAGAAGGCAAACCCCCATCATCACAAGGCCTGGCTGGTGACCACCACATCTTCCCTGTTGTCTTTGCAAGTGGCTTTTGGACAGAACCCAGGTTTGGCCTGGCAATGAATTCTCCTTGGCATCTTGATGGCCCCAAACATTGATTCCTGTTTCTTTCATCCTAAATGCACAGCCGACAGACAGACTGCTCTGTCCTCTGTGTGCTCAGCAATCAGGAGATGCTGTCCCAACTCCCTTGGTTCCCTGGAGTGGGAGGGGTGGGGTGCAGTTTTAATTTCCCTGGGGGCAGCGACTTCGGTTCCAGGCTTACATCTGACATTTGGGTTGTTCCAATTTCCTCCCCTGCAACAGAAGTGGCTAGTACCAGCATTGCATCAGCCTCGTCTTGTGTATACGCCCGCAAGCGTTTCAGAAGCTGTGCTTACTATGTGCACAGCAGGCACTGTAGCAGCCTCTTCATCTACACGATCAGGTGTATCATTGGACCTTTGGACTTACCTATAGTGTTACTTAATACCTATTCTGCTTGAACCCATTTTATATACACTGTCTTAAGCCTCTGGCATTATCCCAATATACAGATAAGTAAACTGAGGCTCAGAGAGGAAAAGAAATGTGCTCAGGACACATAGATAGTGAAGGTCAGAGCCTGCATTTGAGCTTGGTCTCTCTGATATGCCTCCAGCACTGAAAAATGCTCTATCAGCGTTCTAGGTAGAGAACCGTGTCCTTTTGTTCAAAGTCTCTGTCTTCTTACATGACTAGCCCAGTGCCTGGCATACTCATATAACAAGGCTGATTTTTTTAGATATTAAACCAACACGTTTTTATATGCTTCCCCACCACAACCACTAAACATGCTCCACCACACCATTACGACCCCAAGGGAGTGGGGAAAACCAATGGGAAAAGACAGATATGAGAGACGAGGAATCCCTGACACACAGGAAAGGGAATAGCAGCAGCCCTTCTGGCCCTGGGCAAGGTGAGCAGGAGCAGAGAACCGAAGTCGGGATACTAATGGTGACATATATTTAGGGCTATTTGTGCACTAGACACTTCACAGGCATTATAAGTGTTTATGTGTGTGGGTGGGTGTTAGCTGCTCAGTCATGTCTGACTCTTTGTGACCCCATAGACTGTAGCCTACCAGGCTGCTCTGTCCGTGGGATTCTCTAGGCAAGAGCACTGAAGTGAGTAGCCATTCCCTTCTCTAGGAGATCTTCCCCACCCAGAGATTGAACCCGGGTCTCCTGCCTTGCAGGCAGATTCTTTACTGTCTGAACCACCAAGGAAGCCCCATATAAGTGTATGCATGTGCATTAATTAAGATATGTTAAAGTTCTATGCACTTTATAGCTATTAACTAATTTAATCCTCACAACAAACTTTGGGATAATTACAGTTGTTATCCCATTTTACAGATGAGGAAACTAAAGTACCACAAGGTTAAAGATCTTGTTGGATTAGGAGCCAGGCCCACTAGTTCTGAATACTGTTATCCACAATGTTATTCTGAAATTTAAAAAATAAAACAATAGGATATGCCCAGATTCCTCTCTCTAGGCTCAAATTCCAGAGATGAGGGTGTTGGGCTGAAGAGAAAGGTGAAACTGGGAGGGTTGGTGTTCCAATTCCCACTTGGAAATCAGAGATCACTAAACAGGGTGGCCCTGTTCCAATGCAAAGTAATGCAGTAGAATTGTAATGAAAGCACGATATTGTTAGAAAGAGATCTGAGTTAAATGCTGGGTCCACTTATTTCTATTGGACATCATGCTGCTGCTGCTGCTGCTGCTGCTGCTAAGTCACTTCAGTCGTGTCTGACTCTGTGCAACCCCATAGACTGCAGCCAACCAGGCTCCACCATCCCTGGGATTCTCCAGGCAAGAAAACTGGAGTGGGTTGCCATTTCCTTCTCCAATGCATGAAGGTGAAAAGTGAAAGTCAAGTCGCTCAGTCGTGTCTGACTCTTCGCGACTCCATGGACTGCAGCCTACCAGGCTCCTCCGCCCATGGGATTCTCCAGGCAAGAGCACTGGAGTGGGGTGCATAGGGATCCAGAATTTTCAGTGGGGATGTGGAAATTGGCCAACACACCTTGTTACGGACTGAGTTGTATCCCCCAAAATTTACATGTTGAAGTCCTAACCCCTGTACCTCAGAATGTGACTATATCTGCAGATAGGGTCTTTAAAGAGATGATTCAATTAAAATGAGGTCATATGGTGGGCCCTTATCCAACATGACTGATGTCCTTACAAGAGGAGGAAATTTGAACACACGCAGAGACACCAGGGATTCCCACGCAGACAGAAAGCCCATGTGGGGACAGAGTGAGAAGGCGGCCAAGGAGAGAGGTCTCTGAAGAAACCAAGTGCTCAGCACTTTGCTAAGACTTCCAGCCTCCATAACTGTGAGAAAATAAATCTCAATCATTTAAGCCACCCAGTTTGTGGTGTTTATTACGCAGCCTGAGCTGACTAATACAAATCCACAGGGAGGGGCCCAGGTTAGGAGCAAGGCAACCTGACTGGGGTGGCCTCCAAATGAATAACACAGGGACAGGGTAAGACGGATGGTGTGACGTGAGGCTCCACAGAGTAATGCAGCCAAGACAGGGCTGACTGAGGCCACAAGAGTGGACCCAGGCCCTGACCAAGGTCAGAAAACAGGCTATGAGAACAGCTGCAGAAACCAACAGGGCAGCCAGTCACCAAATATGGGCAGAGGGACAGAGTCAAGGACCTAAGGCCCTGAGGTGGTCTGCTCTCACTCTTCAGAAGAGTCCCATGGACAGGGAGTGTGGGGGAAGGTGAGGTTCCTGAGTGGGGTGCAGGTGGCTTCTCAAAAGGAAGACAAGTGTTCCCCACAAGAACCGAACATAATACTTTTAAATAACCCACATGGAACAGTTAACTTCTTTGTCCTAGACTAGAGATCAGCAAGGGCTTCCCAGGTGACTCAGAGGCAAAGAATCCACCTGCCAATGCAGGAGACGCAGGTTCTATCCCTGGGTCAGGAAGATCCTCTGGATCAGGAAATGGCAACCCACTCCAGTATTCTTTCCTGGAGAATCCCATGGACAGAGGAGTCTGGCGGGCTACAGTCCATGGGGTCACAAAGAGTCGGACATGACTGAACACACACTCAGAGATCAGCAAACTGTGGCCCTCAGGCCTAATCAACCTATCTGTTTTTGTAAATAAAGTTTTATTGGACCACAGGCATGTTCATTTGTTAACACATTGCCTATGACTGCTTTCATGCCATGACAGCAGGACTGAGAAGTTATGAGAGCAACTGAGAATGTATGGCACCAAGGCCTGAAATATTTATCATCTAGTCCTTTGTAGAAAACCTCTGCCAGCCTTGACCTAGAAACAATGTTTCTGTAACAAAGGTGGCTAGATTTTCTAGGACAGCTGGCATATGGTGTGAAAGATTCCGTCTGTTCAATCATTTGCTTATTCAGTCAGTCAACAAACATTTCACAAGGGACAGCCACGTGCCAAGACCTGTGCTCAGTACTTATGATTCAAGAATGAGCAGAGTCTAGGTTCCCTCACCAAGGTACTTACAGCCTTGTGGGGACACAGACGTTAAAGAAATCGTCACACAAACGTGCCATGCTGAACTGAGCTGCATCCTGAACTGGAGAATTGGGGAAACTATTAAACTAAAGCTCCTGGCTGCCCCAGAAGCAGACCCTGAGATAAGGGTTCAAATGGAAAATGTTTATTTGAGAAATAAACAGGAAGTACCAGCAGGAGAGTGGGGAAGTGAGGCAAAGAAGGGAATGTTAGTCACTCTGTCGTGTCTCTTTGTGACCCCATGGTCTGTAGCCTCTGTCCATGGGATTCTCCAGGCAAGAATACTGGGATGGGTAGCCAATTCCCTTCCCCAGGGGATCTTCCCAGCCCAGGGATCAAACCCAGGTCTCCCATATTGCAAGCAGACTCTTTACTGTCGGAGACACCAGGGAAGCCTCAGAAACGGAGGGACCCCACAAAAAGTGTGTAATTGAGTAGGTGACCCTGAGGTTCCTAGAGGGCCTCAGGGTCATTATAGGGGCTGCTCCTCAGAGTTATCCCATCCCAGGGGGAAGGGGCTGAGGGATCAGCTCCCCATCTGTCAATGGTGGAGGGCCGCTCCCTGGAGTACTGAGTCTCCTGTCCTTCCCACTCACCCTCATCTGGTGGACTTGGAATCACAGTGATGCTTTAAGCAGCTTGCCCTGTGCAGAGGTGAGTGCAGAGGGGATGAAGGTTTCTAGAGTTGAGGGGGATGTTTGGGCAACCCTGAAGTTAAAAGGGGCCTTGGGAAAGAGTATTTCTGCAGAGAGAGCCTGTGTCCCTTCCCAGGCACAACAAGTCCCTCCCTCCTTGGGGTGCCCAGCAACCCTTGTTGAATTGCAGCACCTAACTGGGGAGGTGTGATCAGCTTGGAGTAGATGGACCAATGCCACATCCATTTTTTCTGTCGCCAGAGCCAGTTCTGTACCCAGAACACAGTAGGACCTCAATGAATAAAGAACATGCTTCCTCCCAGCATTAATGAGATACCAACGGATCAGGAAAATCCCCCTCTTGTCCAGTGCTTTCTACAGACAACTCCTCAGGGTGTCAGGGTGACATACTATGAAAGCCATGCCCACATTTAGGACAGAGAGAAGGGGAGGAGTTCAGCCTCAAGAAGGTCATAATTGCAGGGGACATGACCTAAGCATTGACTTTTCTCTGATCACTGGAGTTGCTCTGTGTAATAGGGCAGTGGTTCTCAAACTGAGGTCAGGGAACCCCTGGGGGGTGGTTTCTGAAACCCAGCCACTGTTTTCGCTGTAATACTAAAACATTTTAAAATTATTTTCTCATAGGTATACAAGGGAAGTTGCCCACAGATTACATAAGGTTGGGACCTTAAAACACATCGAAGCAAAAGCAAATGAGAGTCTGTTTAGCCAGATAGTTAAGAGGTGCAAAAATGTAAAATAATATGACATGTCTCACTAAATTTGCTTACCTATATAAGTATACAGTGAATTCATTATTGTTACATTAAATAAATCTCATTTTAATTTCTAACATTATAAAAATCAATAGATATATTTTACCTAAACAAAATATCTTTGAGCTCCTCGATAATAATAATGTTTTCAAATGCAAAGGGGTCCTGAGATCAAAAGGTTTGAGAACAGCCATGTTCAGGAATTCCACACCCTGAGCATGAGGCAGAGCCCACATCACACTGTAGAAGCTGGACACCCACATTTCTAGCCGTATCCCTGGAGGGGTGCTCCTGATCCCAAATAGGGCACAGAGTAGACAGCTCTTCTGGTAGTGGAAGATCAAAGGTCATCCTGATCAAAGGTCAGCAGAGGCCATGGGGCTGCTATGGTGACCAGGACTGAGGCTGTGGCAAGATTCAGCTGTGTCCTGACTGCCACCTGGCCTCCCTGCTCTGAGCCATCATCCCAGCCTGTGTCTCCAGGCTGCCTGGCAATGCTGTGTGAGCTTGAGCAACTTGTTCGTACTCCCTGTGCCTCAGCGGACATAATTAAGATCAGGTAATAAAGATAACTGTTGCAAGGACTGTAAAGATTAAATGTCAGGTGCTCAGTGGCCCAGCACATGGAAACCATTCAGTATGTGCTGGTCGCTATAAAGACAATGATGATGAAGATGACTGTTATCACTGTGATGATTCGCTGCCACTAGCTTTTCTGCTCACTGTAGAGTTATTTAAAGATGATCTCGGGGCCCTGAGGCCCCATCCCTGACCTTGGTACTCAGTGCAAAGGTGCAGATGGCCCTAGCCAGGAATATCTGTCCAATAATTCCTCCACTCCTTAAATAAGGTAGAGTTGGTTTCTGCTGATGCAAGTGAGAGAACAGAGATTGATCCAGTGAAAGAGGTCAGGCTGTATGGCACCCACAGGTCCCCATTGAAGAGTCAGATTTGCCCATATATTATATATAATATATATTTACTTAATGCTCTTCCTTATATTGACTCACTTTTTCTTTTTTCAATAGTACTTTATTTCTTATATTTTATTTTTTTTATTTTATTTTTAAACTTTACAATATTGTATTGGTTCTGCCATATATCAAAATGAATCCACCACAGACATACATGTGTTCCCCATCCTGAACCCTCCTCCCTCCTCCCTCCCCATACCATCCCTCTGGGTCGTCCCAGTGCACCAGCCCAAGCATCCAGTATCATGCATCGAACCTGGACTGGTGACTCGTTTCATATATGATATTATACATATTTCAATGCCATTCTCCCAAATCATCTCACCCTCTCCCTCTCCCACAGAGTCCAAAAGACTGTTCTATATATCAGTGTCTCTTTTGCTGTCTTGTATACAGGGTTATTGTTACCATCTTTCTAAATTCCATATATATGCGTTAGTATACTGTATTGGTGTTTTTCTTTCTGGCTTACTTCACTCTGTACAATAGGCTCCAGTTTCATATACCTCATTAGAACTGATTCAAATGTATTCTTTTTAATGGCTGAGTAATACTCCATTGTGTATATGTACCACAGCTTTCTTATCCATTCATCTGCTGATGGACATCTAGGTTGCTTCCATGTCCTGGCTATTATAAACAGTGCTGCGATGAACATTGGGGTACATGTGTCTCTTTCCCTTCTGGTTTCCTCAGTGTGTATGCCCAGCAGTGGGATTGCTGGATCATAAAGCAGTTCTATTTCCAGTTTTTTAAGGAATCTCCACACTGTTCTCCATAGTGGCTGTACTAGTTTGCATTCCCACCAACAGTGTAAGAGGGTTTCCTTTTATCCACACCCTCTCCAGCATTTATTGCTTGTAGACCTTTGGATCGCAGCCATTCTGACTGGTGTGAAATGGTACCTCATAGTGGTTTTGATTTGCATTTCTCTGATAATGAGTGATGTTGAGCATCTTTTCATGTGTTTGTTAGCCATCTATATGTCTTCTTTGGAGAAATGTCTATTTAGTTCTTTGGCCCATTTTTTGATTGGGTCATTTATTTTTCTGGAATTGAGCTGTAGGAGTTGCTTGTATATTTTTGAGATTAGTTGTCAGTTGCTTCATTTGCTATTATTTTCTCCCATTCTGAAGGCTATCTTTTCACCTTGCTTATAGTTTCCTTTGTTGTGCAGAAGCTTTTAAGTTTAATTAGGTCCCATTTGTTTATTTTTGCTTTTATCTCCAATATTCTGGGAGGTGGGTCATAGAGGATCCTGCTGTGATGTATGTCGGAGAGTGTTTTGCCTATGTTCTCCTCTAGGAGTTTTATAGTTTCTGGTCTTACATTTAGATCTTTAATCCATTTTTAGTTTATTTTTGTGTATGGTGTTAGAAAGTGGTCTTGTTTCATTCTTTTACAAGTGGTTGACCAGTTTTCCCAGCACCACTTGTTAAAGAGATTGTCTTTAATCCATTGTATATTCTTGCCTCCTTTGTCAAAGATAAGGTATCCATATGTGCATGGATTTATCTCTGCGCTTTCTATTTTGTTCCATTGATCTATATTTCTGTCTTTGTGCCAGTACCACACTGTCTTGATGACTGTGGCTTTGTAGTAGAGCCTGAAATCAGGCAGGTTGATTCCTCCAGTTCCATTCTTCTTTCTCAGGATCACTTTGGCTATTTGAGGTTTTTTGTATTTCCATAGATATTGTGAAATTATTTGTTCTAGCTCTGTGAAGAATACCGTTGGTAGCTTGATAGGGATTGCATTGAATCTATAAATTGCTTTGGGTAGTATACTCATTTTCACTATATTGATTCTTCCAATCCATGAACATGGTATATTTCTCCATCTATTAGTGTCCTCTTTGATTTCTTTCACCAGTGTTTTATAGTTTTCTATATGTAGGTCTTTAGTTTCTTTAGGTAGATATATTCCTAAGTATTTTATTCTTTTCGTTGCAATGGTGAATGGAATTGTTTCCGTAATTTCTCTGTTTTCTCATTGTTAGTGTATAGGAATGCACGGGATTTCTGTGTGTTGATTTTATATCCTGCAAATTTACTATAATCATTGATTAGTTCTAGTAATTTTATGGTGGAGTCTTTAGGGTTTTCTATGTAGAGGATCATGTCATCTGCAAACAGTGAGAGTTTTACTTCTTCTTTTCCAATTTGAATTCCTTTTATTTCTTTTTCTGCTCTGATTGCTGCAGCCAAAACTTCCAAAACTATGTTGAATAGTAGTGGTGAAAGTGGGCACCCTTGTCTTGTTCCTGACTTTAGAAGAAATGCTTTCAATTTTTCACCATTGAGGATAATGTTTGCTGTGGGTTTGTCATATATAGCTTTTATTATGTTGAGGTATGTTCCTTCTATTCCTGCTTTCTGGAGAGTTTTTATCGTAAATGGATGTTGAATTTTGTCAAAGACTTTCTCTGCATCTATTGAGATAATCATATGGTTTTTATTTTTCAATTTGTTAATGTGGTGTATTACATTGATTGATTTGCAGATATTGAAGAATCCTTGCATCCCTGGGATAAAGCCCACTTGGTCATGGTGTATGATCTTTTTAATGTGTTGTTGGATTCTGATTGCTAGAATTTTGTTAAGGATTTTTGCACCTATGTTCATCAGTGATATTGGCCTGTAGTTTTCTTTTTTTGTGGCATCTTTGTCAGGTTCTGGTATTAGGGTGATGGTGGCCTCATAGAATGAATTTGGAAGTTTACCTTCCTCTGCAATTTTCTGGAAGAGTTTGAGTAGGATAGGTGTTAGCTCTTCTCTAAATTTTTGGTAGAATTCAGCTGTGAAGCCGTCTGGACCTGGGCTTTTATTTGCTGGAAGATTTTTGATTACAGTTTCAATTTCCATGCTTGTGATGGGTCTGTTAAGATTTTCTATTTCTTCCTCGTTCAGTTTTGGAAAGTTGTACTTTTCTAAGAATTTGTCCATTTCTTCCACGTTGTCCATTTTATTGGCATATAATTGCTGATAGTAGTCTCTTATGATCCTTTGTATTTCTGTGTTGTCTGTTGTGATCTCTCCATTTTCATTTCTAATTTTATTGATTTGATTTTTGTCCCTTTGTTTCTTGATGAGTCTGGCTAATGGTTTGTCAATTTTATTTATCCTTTCAAAGAACCAGCTTTTGGCTTTGTTGATTTTTGCTATGGTTTCTTTTGTTTCTTTTGCATTTATTTCTGCCCTAATTTTTAAGATTTCTTTCCTTCTGCTAACCCTGGGGTTCTTCATTTCTTCCTTTTCTAGTTGCTTTAGGTGTAGAGTTAGGTTATTTATTTGACTTTTTTCTTGTTTCTTGAGGTATGCCTGTATTGCTATGAACTTTCCCCTGAGGACTGCTTTTACAGTGTTCCACAGGTTTTGGGTTGTTGTGTTTTCATTTTCATTCGTTTCTATGCAAATTTTGATTTCTTTTTTGATTTCTTCTGTGATTTGTTGGTTATTCAGCAGCGTGTTGTTCAGCCTCCATATGTTGGCATTTTTAATAATTTTTCTCCTGTTATTGAGATCTAATCTTATTGCATTGTGGTCAGAAAGGATGCTTGGAATGATTTCAATTTTTTTGAATTTACCAAAGCTAGATTTATGCCCCAGGATGTGATCTATCCTGGAGAAGGTTCCATGTGTGCTTGAGAAAAAGGTGAAATTCATTGTTTTGGGATGAAATATCCTATAGATATCAATTAGGTCTAACTGGTCTATTGTATCATTTAAAGTTTGTGTTTCCTTGTTAATTTTCTGTTTAGTTGATCTATCCATAGGTGTGAGTGGGGTATTAGTCTCCCACTATTATTGTGTTATTGTTAATTTCTCCTTTCATACTTGTTAGCATTTGCCTTACATATTGTGGTGCTCCCGTGTTGGGTGCATGTATATTTATAATTGTTATATCTTCTTCTTGGATTGATCCTTTGATCATTATATAGTGATCGTCTTTGTCTCTTTTCACAGCCTTTGTTTTAAAGTCTATTTTGTCTGATATGAGTATTGCTACTTCTGCTTTCTTTTGGTCCCTATTTGCATGGAAAATCTTTTTCCAGCCCTTCACTTTCAGTCTGTATGTGTCCCCTGTTTTGAGGTGGGTCTCTTGTAGACAGCATATGTAGGGGTCTTGTTTTTGTATCCATTCAGCCAGTCTTCATCTTTTGGTTGGGGCATTCAACCCATTTACGTTTAAGGTAATTATTGATAAGTGTGATCCCATTGCCATTTACTTTATTGTTTTGGGTTCAAATTTATACACCCTTTTTGTGTTTCCTGTCTAGAGAATATCCTTTAGTATTTGTTGGAGAGCTGGTTTGGTGGTGCTGAATTCTCTCAGCTTTTGCTTGTCTGTAAAGCTTTTGATTTCTCCTTCATATTTGAATGAGATCCTTGCTGGGTACAATAATCTGGGCTGTAGGTTATTTTCTTTCATCACTTTAAGTATGTCTTGCCATTCCCTCCTGGCTTGGAGAGTTTCTATTGAAAGATCAGCTGTTATCCTTATGGGAATTCCCTTGTGTGTTATTTGTTGTTTTTCCCTTGCTGCTTTTAACATTTTTTCTGTGTTTGATCTTTGTTAATTTGATTAATATGTGTCTTGGGGTGTTTCGCCTTGGGTTTATCCTGTTTGGGACTCTCTGGGTTTCTTGGACTTGAGTAATTATTTCCTTCCCCATTTTAGGGAAGTTTTCAACTATTATCTCCTCAAGTATTTTCTCACGGTCTTTCTTTTTGTCTTCTTCTTCTGGGACCCCTATGATTCGAATGTTGTAGCGTTTAATACTGTCCTGGAGGTCTCTGAGATTGTCCTCATTTCTTTTAATTCGTTTTTCTTTTTTACTCTCAGATTCATTTATTTCTACCATTCTATCTTCTAATTCACTAATCCTATCTTCTGCCTCTGTTATTCTACTATTTGTTGCCTCCAGAGTGTTTTTGATTTCATTAATTGCATTATTCATTATATATTGACTCTTTTTTATTTCTTCTAGGTCCTTGTTAAACCTTTCTTGCATCTTCTCAATCCTTGTCTCCAGGCTATTAATCTGTGATTCCATTTTGATTTCAAGATTTTGGATCAATTTCACTATTATTTGGAATTCTTTATCAGGTAGATTCCCTATCTCTTCCTCTTTTGTTTGGTTTGGTGGGCATTTATCCTGTTCCTTTACCTGCTGGGTATTCCTCTGTCTCTTTATCTTGTTTAAATTGCTGAGTTTGGGGTGTCCTTTCTGTATTCTGGCAGTTTGTGGAGTTCTCTTTATTGTGGTGTTTCCTCACTCTGTGTGGGTTTGTACAGGTGGCTTGTCAAGGTTTCTTGGTTAGGGAAGCTTGTGTCGGTGTTCTGGTAGGTGGAGCTGTATTTCTTCTCTCTGGAGTGCAATGAAGTGTCCAGTAATGAGTTATGAGATGTCTATGGTTTTGGGGTGACTTTGGGCAGCCTGAATCTTGGAGCTCAGGGCTGTGTTCCTTTGTTGCTGGAGAATTTTCTTGGTATGTCTTGCCCTGGAACTTGTTGGCCCTTGTGTGGTGCTTGGTTTCAGTGCAGGTATGGAGGCGTTTGATGAGCTCCTGTCAATTAATGTTCCCTGAAGTCAGGAGTTCCCTGGAGTTAGGGTTTGGACTTAAGCCTCCTGCTTCCAGTTATCGGTCTTATTTTTACAGTAGTTTCAAAACTTCTTCTATACAGCACCATTGATAAAACATCTAGGTTAAAAATGAAAAGTTTCTCCCCTGTGAGGGCCACCCAGAGAGGTTCACAGCGTTACATGGAGAAGAGAAGAGGGAGGAGGGAGTTAGAGGTGACCCGAATGAGATGAGGTGGAATCAATAGAGGAGGGAGCAGGCTAGCCAGTAATCACTTCCTTATGTGCACTCTACAATTGGACCGCTCAGAGATGTTCACGGAATTATACAGAGAAGAGAAGAAGGAGGAAGGAGACAGAGATGGCCAGGAGGATAAAAGGGGGAATGAAAAGGAGGGAGACAGATCCAGCCAGTAATCAGTTCCCTAAGTGTTCTCCACCATCTGGAACACACAGAAATTCACAGAGTTGCATAGAGTAGAGAGGGGTTAGGGAGGAGACACAGGTGACCTGGTGGAGAAAAAGGAGAGTCCAAAGAATGAGAGAGCAGTCAAGCCAGTAATCTCGCTCCCTAGTGAAAAATGGGTACTGAAGATTGGGTTCTTAAAGGTACAAAATTGGTAACAAATACATAAAAGCAAAAATTAAAAATCTAGAGTAGAGTTTGGAATTTCAAAAATACAATGTTAAAGAAAAGAAGAAGGCAAAGAAGGAGAGGAAAAAAAAAACAAAGTTGCAAAAATTATAAAGAAAATATAGGTACAAAATTGATAACAAATACCAAAAAGCAAAAGTTAAAAATCTAGAGTAGAGTCTGGAATTTCAAAAATACAATGTTAAAAAAAAGAAGAAGAAAAAGAAAGAGAGGAAAACAAACAAACAAAATCAAACCAAGTCACAAAAATTATGAAGAAAATATAGGTACAAAATTGATAACAAATACCAAAAAGCATAAATTAAAAATCTAGAGTAGAGTTTGGAATTTCAGATATACAATGTTATATAAAATAAGAAGAGAAAGAAAGAGAGAGAGAAAAAAAAGTCACAGAAATTGTAAAAACAAAAATATATAGGTACAAAATTGATAACAAATACCAAAAAGCTAAAATTAAAAATCTAGAGTAGAGTTTGGAATTTCAAAAATACAATGTTAAAGAAAAGAAGAAAAAAAAAACAAGGTCACAAAAATTATAAAAAATATATATATGAAGTTTACTTTAAAAAAAAATAGGGTCTTTTTTTTTTTTTTTGCAAAGTAATAGTAGGTTATAAAAGTGAAAATTAAAGGAATAATAGAGGACTTAAAAAAATTTTTTTAATTAAAAAAAAGAAAGAATGATCGTAAAAATAGTAAAAATATATCTAGGACTTTCTCTGGTTTTGTTTTGGGTATTGTGGGGTCAGTTCATTTTCAGCTAGTTCCTTGGTCCGACTTATATTTCTCAAATCTATAGGCCCCTTCCTATGTAGATGGTAGTAACCACAGGGTTTTAATCTTGCCTGTAGCTTCCAAGGCGGTTCCCTCTGTTATAGCTTCTTCTGTTTGCTGGTCTCTTCAGTGTCTGGTTTCCGCCCTGACACAAAGGGGATGGTGGAGGACACTTTTTTTTTTTTTTTTTAGGCTCACTTGTTCAGTCGCACTGTGGGGAGGGAGGGAGGGATGCTGCAAACAAATAACACTGGCGTGTGCTCGCAGTGCCTCAGCCACACTGGGTCTGCTCCCGCTCACGGCGCGTGTAGCCACCCTGCCCACACTGCTCAGGCTCTAGGTTGCTCCGCCAGGAACCATCCGGCCCTGGGCTGCTTGCACCTCCCAGGTCTAAGCCGCTCAGGTTCAGGCACTCGGGTAGTCCTCAGAGGCGCAGACTCGGTTGGGCCTGCGTTTTGTGCCCTTCCCAGGTCCGAGCAGCTCAGGTGATGAGGTGTTTGGCGAGTGCGATTGCTGCGACTTATCACCTCCCTGCCGCTCGGTTATCTAGGTGTACAACCGGCGCACCTTCTCAGGTGGATGTTGACCGTCCAGACCCCCAAGAAGTTTTAGTTAGCAAAGAAGCCTGCTTACAGTTTTGTAGATAATGTCTCTCTGGGGCTGCGATTGCCCCCTTCCGGCTCTGTCTGCCTGTCACCAGAGGGGGAGGGTCTGTAGCCTGCTATCTCTGTACAGTCCTTTGTTCCGTGCGCAGGCCTGGCGGTGTCTTAGGTTAGGGCTGGCTTTTTGCGTGGTGGATATCCGACAGTCTGGTTTGCTAGCCCAAATTATTTCATTCAGATAGGGCTCGGGGTATTCAGGCCAGATCCTTGCGATGCAGCCGCAGCGCGCCTCCCTGCCCAGCCCCTGCTTGCTAATGGCGGATGCAGGCGTCTGCGCTGCTTCTCCGCTGGGGGAGTTACCCTAGGGCTCGTAATCTGCGGGATTTAATTGTTTATTTATTTTTCCTCCCTGTTATGTTGCCCTCTGTGCTTCCAAGGCTAGGCACAGATTCGGCAGTGAGAAGGTTTCCTGGTGTTTGGAAACTTCTCTCTTTTTAAGACTCCCTTCCCGGGACCGAGCTCCGTCCCTCCCTCTTTTGTCTCTTTTTTTGTCTTATATATATTTTCCTACCTCCTTTCGAAGACATGGGGTGCTTTTCTGGGTGCCTGATGTCCTCTGCCGGCTTTCAGAAGTTGTTTTGTGGAATTTACTCGGCGTTTAAATGTTCTCTTGATGAATTTGTGGGGGAGAAAGTGTTCTCCCTGTCCTACTCCTCCGCCATCTTAGCTCCTCCCCCTATTTCTTATATTTTAAACTTTAAATTTTAAAACAGTTTTAGATCTACAGAAAAATTGTAACTTTACAAATACTGCTCAGATGGTACATTCAGTTCTCCTATTTACATCTTACATTAGTATGGACATTTGTTAAAATTAAAATGTAAGTTTGTTAACATTGTATGGACCAATATTATTACATTATTATTAACTAAAGACCATACATTCTAAAGATTTCCTTAGTTTTGACCTTTTGACTCAGTTTTTACCTAGATGGATTTGCACTGAAAGGGTTGGATGTGCTAAGGCCCATTTTCTTCCTAATGCCCAATGAAGTCACCCATAACTATTCTGTAAACACTCCTTGGCAGGCACCCAGTGAGGTCCCTTCCTGGTACATGAGGCCCACAGTCTAGGGAAATGTGCCCCAGTGTTCCTGGCTCCTCAGGGAGGCAGGCAGGGCAGGTGGGCATCATGGTTTCTGTCCATGAGCCCTGACTGGCTCACCAGAAAAGCAAGGACGCTGAATTTTCCCAAAGTGATGGAGACAATTCAGTGAAACAGTAAAAGCAGAGCGTCTGACCTGAATCCTGGTACCAAGTAGGATCTAGAGATGAGTTTCTTTCCTCACAGGCGCCATGTTTCCTAGCAAGAGCAACTCTGGCTAAACCCTGCCTCTCTCAGCACAATCCTAGCCTCAGGTCTCTGACACTCTAAGATCGCAAACTCCGTGGAAAGAAAAGGGAGATCCAAAGGGCAGGAAGAGGAGGAGCTGAGGCAACTGAGTAGGGGGAGGAAGGAAACAGAGGAAGGAGGGAAAAGGAGAAAGGGGGAGGGGGAGGAGGCGGAGGACCAGGATCCTCAGCCAGCTAACATCACTCCTCCCCGTCCCTTTCCACCCAACATCCCCTCAGATCTTGGCTCCCTCTCCAGAAATGTCCCACAGTTCACATTTAATTACTTCATAAAAAACTGGAAAGTAGAAGAGGAAGAGTTAAATGTTCTCCTAAAAGGAGGAAGCTGCAGCTAATCCCAATTAGGAGGAAGTCCTGGGCTATTGAAACGCTACAATCCAATTACATCAGGTAAAATGAATTACTCCGTTAATGCTGACTTATTATGAAGACACCTTCTTATTGCTCTCATTAATAATCTTTAGACATCATTTTAGCACATATTGGCTGCAATAACATTTCTATTAGCATCATGGTGGAGCAGGGCTGACAATTAAAATAAAAAATAAATCAACCCAAGGAGCGAACAAACCTAATTATAGTTCAGAAAGAGCTTTTATGTGTATTTGATTACTCGATGGAACAGCGCCTCCCCTCTTGCCTTGAATGTGTGTTAACCCCATCCATGCGGTCTCCTGGGGTGGGGGGACAGGATAAGGGTGTGTGTGTGTGTGTGTGTGTGTGGTGTGTGTAAAAGTGAGACAGAGACAGGTAGACAGAGGAGAGGGGGCAGATTATCAACCAGGCAAAGGTTCACATCCTAACCCTGATTCTATGTCCCCCTGTGTAAGCTCCTTCCCCTCTCTGGGTCTCTGTTTCTCCATTTCTGAAACTGGAATTTTTGAAATCAAGTGATTTTGGGGTAATATCTGCTGTAATCTAAAGTTCAAGAAAAATTTCCTGCTTGAAAGAACTAAAGATTCCTACATACTAAGAGCCAGATGCTGTTGTTGTTGTTTAGTCACTCAGTTGTATCTGATTTATTGCAACCACATGGACTGTAGCAAGCCAGACTCCTCTGTCCATGGAATGTTCCAGGCAAGAATACAGGAGTGGATTGCCATTTCCTTCCCCAGAGGATCTTCCCGACCCAGGGATCGAACCTGCATCTCCTGCATTGGCAGGCATGTTCTTTACTGCTGAGGCAGCAGGGAAGCCCAAGAGCCAGGTGACAGAGGAAGAAAAGAAGAAGAAATTGTTCTTTCTAGAACAGTTGCTATAAGCTGGAAGCTTGGTTTCTTCTAAAGCAGAAGTTCTCATCTTGGGGCAGCTTTGATGACCATGACTAGGAAGTGGGGCAGGGTGGGGTGGGTAGTGCTACAGGAATCTTTTGGGTAGAGATCAGGAGGCTGCCAAACATCCTACAATGCACAGGGCAGCCCCTAAGGACAAAGGATTATCTCACCCCAAGTGTCAGTAATCCTGAGGTTGAAAGACCCTGTTCTAGACTCCTTCTCAGACTGTGTATCTTTGCACACCTGGAATCAGATTTTCTGGGCAGCTGTAACAGATATCAAATCTCTTTGGCCTCCCTGATGAGATGACCTTCTTCACCAAATATAAAATGAAAATTCAGCTGAGGATTAAAGTTTAACTTGAATATATTAACAATTAAATTCTCAAATAATTATATATATATATACACAGACACATTTAACCTGTGTTCCTCAGTGGCCTTAGCTCCACCTCCTACTCAGACCTTGTCTCTCCTTCTAGAATGGACACACACTTGTAATAACATACGCATATGACATATACATACCTTTGAGAGTCCCTTGGACTGCAAGATCAAACCAGTCAGTTCTAAAGAAAATCAACCCTAAATATTTTCAGAAGGACTGATGCTGAAGCTGAAGGTCCAATACTTTGGCCATCTGTTTCGAAGAGCTGACTCATTGGAAAAGACCCTGATGCTGGGAAAGATTGAAGGCAAAAGGAGAAGAGGTGGCAGAGGATGAAATGGTTGGATGGCATCACTGAGTCAATGGACATGAGTTTGAGCAAACACCAGGAGACAGTGAAGGACAGGGAAGCCTGGCATGCTGCCAACCATGGGGTCACAAAGAGTCAGATACAACTTAGTGACTGAACAACAGCAACAATACACACATATGTATACACACATGTGTAATGCCTCATATATTTACATGTGTGTGTGTGTTAGTTGCTCAGTCATGTCCAACTTTGTGAGCCCTTGGACTGTAGTCCCCAGGCTCCTCTGTTCATGGAATTCTCCAGGCAAGAATACTGGAGTGGGTAGCCATTCCCTTCTCCAGGGGAAGAACCTAACCCTGGGATCAAACCCAGGTTCCCCTGCATTGCAGGTGGATTCTTTACCATCTGAGCCACCAGGGAAGCCCATATTTACATATACACATATATAATACTATATGTATGTGTATGTGTGTGTATAAATATTTATAACCCAGTGACTTTCTAAGGTAGTGTGAAAAAAGGGCTGCTGCTGCTGCTGCTAAGTTGCTTCAGTCGTGTCTGACTCTGTGCGACCCCATAGACAGCAGCCCACCAGGCTCTGCCGTCCCTGGGATCTCTGGAGTGGGTTGCCATTTCCTTCTCCAGTGCATGAAAGTGAAAAGTGAAAGTGAAGTCACTCAGTCATGTCCAACTCTTAGCAACCCCATGGACTTCAGCCTACCAGGCTCTTCCGTCCATGGGATTTTCCAGGCAAGAGTACTGGAGTGGGTTGCCATTGCCTTCTCTGAAAAAAGGGCTAAAGCACTCTAAAATAATTTCAGAGCAATTTAAAATGTTCAGCTGGAAGGTCCTTGGGTAATTTGCCAATTTGGGATTCTGCCCGTGTCTTCTGGAGCCCTGGATTTGACAGGAGCCCTTCAAGATTTCCTAAACATTTCTGTTAAAATTCTTTTTAAAGCATAGTTTTAGCTATTTTTAAGACTATAATTTTTAGACATCCCTACAGCTCTCAAGATATTGGACCAAACTTAATAGATCCAGGACCACCAAATCATTAACTAGTGCTGCCAGGCAAAAATCACTCTGGGATAGACCCTGAAATTCAGCTTAATGTCTGTATTTTCATACAAATCTCCAGACATTTTGTGTTAGACAAAGAAGTGTTACAAAGTTCTCTGTGGCAAATAGAATTTCCCGGTCTTTCTCTCTTTTCTTTTTGGTTAAATTTATTCATAACTATTTTATCTGAGGGAATCTGGATATTCTAGAGGCTCAAGAATTGTGATTTTCAGCCATCATCCCTGATTTCAAATGGGAAAGAAATTCATCAAAAGAAACGTATTATATTATTTGACTGATTTTTAAAAATCAAGTGGCACGTTTTAACTTTGTATTAAGGCTTAGTTGTTATATAGCACTAACCACAAACAATGGTTCCAATTATCATATTACCATCTCAGAGTTACCATGGCTTCAAAGTCTGGATACAACATAGCTGGGTTCTATGCTCATCCAAGCTGTTTTTAGGATTCAGTTCCTTGCCGTCATAGGACTGAAGGTTCTGTTTTCATCCTGTCTTTAAGCCAGGAGTTTCCCTCATGAGACCTTAGGTTGTCCAAAAAGAAAAAGTCCGATGCATTAAGGAACAAGTGTGAGGAAGTCCCCAGCCTCTGGCAGGTGAGCACTCCCTCCCTCCTTCCCGTAATTCAGCCCTTAAAAACAACAGAATCTTGTTTTTAAATTCTACATTTTTCAGCTTAAATGCTCACACTGTAGTTTTGTTTTTTTTTTTTCCACAATAGTTTGCCTGATTTTCCCAAGTTAGTCCGACTCAGCCATATACTGTGTGAACTTTTAAAAACCTCGCTGGATTAATGATCCACCACTGCGTAACAAATCACCCTCAAACTTAGCAGTTGAGGACAACAAACATGGATGATCTCACCCAGTTTCTGAGCAGCAGTGACTTAGCTAGGTGGTTCTAGCTCAGTCTCTTCTGAGGTTGTAATCATGATACTGCCTGGGGTTGCAGTCATCTGAAGGTTTGACGGGGGCTGGGGTGGGTACTTCCAAGCTCATTCCCTTGGTTGAGAGCTGGAGACTTCAATCAGTTCCTTGTCAAGTGAGACTCTCTATAAAAGAGGACTACCTGTGACATGGCAGATGGCTTCTCTAAGGCAAAGGGTCCAAGACAGAAAATGAGTGACATGTGAGAAATGGAGTGTGTCAGCAGCAAGCAATCAAGACAGAAGCCACAGTGTCTTTTATAACCTAATCTCTGCAGTGACATACCATCACTTTCGCCCTCCTTTATTGGTCATACAGATCAAACCTGGTACAATGTGCAAGAAGATTATAGAGCAGGGTGACAGCCTCCAGGAGACAGGCAGTATTTGGGGCCATCTTGGAGGCTGGCTACCACACAATCTGTGTCTCAATGTCCATCTTTGAAATGGGCTTAATGATGACGAGCCAATAAGTTAACATCTGCAAAGCATTTAAAATGGTTTCTGGTATATAATAAGCACTGAATAAAATTAGCTAATGGGGCTTCCCTGGTGGCTCAGTGGTAAAGAATCTGCCTTTCAATGCAGGAGATGCAAGTTTGATCCTTGATCCAGGAAGATCCCACACACCACGGAGCAACCAAGCTCTTGTACCGCAAGTATCAAGCCTGTGCTCTAGAGCCCAAGAGCTGCAACTACTGAGCCCACCTGCCTAGAGCTTGTGTTCTGCAGCAAAAGAGACTGTCACAATGAGAAGCCTGCGCACTGCAACTAGAGAAAAGTCTGTGCGGCAACAAAGACCCAGAAAAGCCAAAAATAAATAAATACATAAAATTTTTAAAACCATTATTTTTATTATCATTATTAATCTTATTCAGTTGGTAAGTTGCAGAGTATAGCCCCTAGAAGCTTGTAAAGAGCCTATAAAAATCAGTTTCAGTTCAGTTCAGTTCAGTCGCTCAGTCGTGTCCGACTCTTTGTGACCCCATGAATCACAGCACGCCAGACCAAGAGTAAAAATGACATGTACTCCAAAATGAAAAGAAAACTGCAAAATCATAACATATGTTAGACTTCTACTTCTGGCTTTGAGTTTGTAGCAGATGACCCTTCCATGAGAAGAGCTTTAAAAAATGGATAAACATTGAGTTCTGTTTGAAGGGTTTAAAGAAACACCACGCAGCCAAGACATGAGGAACCATGATCCCAAAGAGATGAGAAACGAATTGAGGCAGAGCTCTGTCACATCTTCACGCTCCACCTCTTTTCTGAGGCAGAGGGTGGAGAAGCGGAGCCCCAGCCTCAAGTCATTTCAGTACCTGATTGGACTAAGGTGATCTGCTTCTACTCTAACTGGCTGCCAGAAGCTAAACTCCCTAAAGAAGAAACCAGCAGTCAGAACATCTACAATGTTTAATGCACAATATCTGATTGTTCATCAGAAATTTGCCAGACATACCAGGAAGCTGGACCGAAACAATAAGAAAAATAATAAAACCGATTCCAAGGTAATCTAGATACTGGAGTTATCAGATATGGACTTGAAAATGACTTTGATTCCTATGCTAAAGACAATAAAATTAGAAATAGAGAATTTGACCAAAGAACTAGAATTTATATTTTTAAAATCATATAAGAACTCTACAGGGAGAAAATGCAATAGCAAAAATTCAGAACTTAATAAATGGATTTAACAGAAGATTAGATACTGCCAAAAAGAGGATTAATGGTCTGGAATGTATGTGGGCAGAAAATACCCAGTCTGAAAAGATCCAAAAATGGAGAATAATAGAAAATAGAGAGAAAGGTATTTGGAAAGATAATGGCTGAAAATTTGGCAAGACTGCAGAAAATATCAAGCGATACATTGAAGATGTGCAGCAAACTGCAAACAGGTTAAATTCAAAGAAAAACACATATCATAAAATAACTGTTGAAAACCAAAAATGAAGAGAAAAATCTTAAAACCAACTGGGATACACGCACACACACACACACACACATAATGTTACCCAGTTAACTGCATCTCGACCAAACTCTTAGACAATTATATTTAACTTCTATTAAATGGAAAAATGAGCAGGTCATTTAATATGCATGATTGTATATGGCAAGGGCATCACCAACTAGTACAAAGTACACGCTGACAAGATTCAAATCCAGGTCAGCAGACCCTATGTCCAGTGCTCTCTCTGGTATCCTGTGCTGCCCTCTACAGGTCTCCATGCCTTCTCTGTTCCCCATCTCCTCATCTATAAATTGTCCACCCCACAAGACTGTTGTGAAGATTAAATAAGATACTATACAAAAAATTGCTGTGTGCACTGTAATTCATGCTTTAAAGGTAAGGTTCTTCTCCTCCAGGAAACCCTCCCTGATACAGCACCTCCGAGACCACTCTTAGGATTCAGGACTCCTCCACAGCGTTCCCATCATACTTGTTCTTACTGTCCCTGACTCTGCTGCTCTGTATTGAAATTGTCTTTACACCACTATCTTCTCCCTTAACAGAGAGGGCCCAGTGACTGGTAGAGCCTTCAGTCTACATTCATAGTATTTAGAACATAATTAATTCTCAAATTAAATACAGGCTGATCTAGTTATGGGGCTTCCCTGGAGGCTCAGATGGTAAAGAATCTGCCTGCAATGCAGGAGACCTGGGTTCAACCCCTGGATGTAGTGACTTTGATTATTTTATAATTTTCTATCATTTCTGGGTGGTTAGTACGTGACAGACACTACACTAAGAGTTTGCAAACATTGTCCCATATAATTTCCTAGCAGCCTAAGGAAGATATCATTATGGTTATAACACCTATTTTATGGATGGAGAAACTGAGGCTTAGAGAAGTAAGACTTCCAGAATTAGCTGGCCAGGAAAGTGAAGGAGCCGTAACTGGAGTCCATGACATTTTGGACAGCCCTGTTCTTCCACCTGTCATGGACTAGCCCCCATGACCTTCCAGAAAAAGTAGGTATTGTTACTTCTTTACCTGGGGATGGGTCTCAAAGGCTGCTGAGGGCTACACACAACTAGGGTGCCCGAGAGATGGACTGACTAGGACTCTCCCAGCAGCCGGAGACTCTGACTACAGAGCTGCAAAGCAACTCAGAGCCCCAGGCACTCAGACTGAATTCCCCTTTAACCATCCTAAGAAAGAGAAATCAAAAGCCTGTCTCTTGCTCCAAAGCTTGAGGTTAAAGAAAAAATTCTCCAGCCACAGGTAGTTAAATGATTATAAACTGTAAAAATAAATCAGCCTGATATAATTGCTCCAAGGAAAAAGATGACCAACATATTCAAAATGTCCATGGTGCCCCCTTTCCCATCTCCATTTGGCATCCTCTAATTACCTTCACATTTCATTTCCATCAGCAAGATGACCTGTATTTCCTTCGAGAAGTGCCAGGGAGGGGCCTGGCTGAGGAGCAGGGCCCCTGGTGATAAATCAGGTTCGCCATTAGGAGAGAAGCGCTCATCTCGGCAGCTCTAAATGCAGGATTTATAAAGATGTCTCCGCCATCCAGCCCAATTGTGGACACCATAATAAATTCATGAGCGGGTGCCAGGGTAGCACACTTCATTATGTGCGAGGCTCCTGGCCATTAATCTAGCTGGTCGGCGGGCAGGATTCCTGAGAAAGGGAGACAAATTTATGCAGCCCAAACTTACTCATTCCATTATGGATTTAATCGGCCCAGGCTCCGGGCTGCACAGGGGTGAGGGGACCATTTTCTACACTTTGGATCAAGTGTCTGTAACTCCCCGTTGTGTCTTATTTCTTTCCACAACGATGCCCTAATTTTATCCTTCACACTGCTCTCAGGGAAAAGTCTTAGAAAGACCTTCCTGGCTGCCACTTACTCCAGATAAAATATTTATACAATCAATTGACAGAGAGCATTTTCTCTTAAATGTTCTATTAACATGGAAATGTTCGTATGCAAAAAGGGGCCCCCAGAGCCTCTCCCGAGACACTTAACCCTTTATTTCACCACACAGAGAGCTGGCAAAGGGCGCAGAGGGTAAGAAAACATGGGTCACAAATTAAAGGAGCTGCCTTCCTCCCATTGTGTGTGGCACGCATGAGGTGTGTGAATATGTGTGCATGTACACTCGTTTGTTTCTCCTCTGAGGGATTAAGAAATCCTTTGACTTCTTCTTCTTGGAACCAAACTCTGGAAATTGTTTAGAAGCTGCCAGATCTATACCGCATTCCCCTAGTACCTAGTAACATAAAAACTTTTCCATTTTCTAGTGCATATGATCTCGGGTGGCCTCAGCCTGCAGCGGGGTTTCAGTTCCCGGCCAGAGAATGAGGTCGGGTCGTGGCAGTGAGAGCTGAATCCTAGTTGCTAGACCAATGGTCAGTGATGAGGCTTTGGCCCTTTGGCTTTGCAGAAAAGAATTCCCCAAAAGACGCAAAATAGTGAAGCATGTAAAGTGCTTGTTAGGAGGAAAAAGAATATATATAGTACATGTGGATAGACACACTGGTAGACTCAGGGAGAGTCACACCCTCACGGTAGTTTAAATCACTTCTATGGGGCATTTCTTTGGGGTTTTTTCTGGCCAATTGTTTTGATTTGCCTGGTTCTGAGTCCATATTTGGTCTATCTCAGGCTTCTCCCCTGTGTGTGAGCATCTGTCAGTCAAGATGGATTCCACTGAAGAGGCCTGCTCGTAGCCTGTCATCACTCCTCCTTTGACCTCGAAGGAGTTTTCTTGTCTGGAAGGTCTCCTTGACTTTGAGAATGAGAAATATGTGGTCTCTCATCTCCTATCTGGGCAAGGTCCAGCTCCTGTCTCGATCATCCTGCTATTGATATTCTGGAGTTTCTGTCCACAGGGAATGAATTCCAGTGCTCACCCTGGGGAGGGCTCATCTACCCCCTGCCTCAGCTATAGCAAGGCCAGCAAACACTTGCCATATGGGCCACCTCTTCTTCTCGCACACTGGACAGCATGTTTTTTTCTAGCTGAATCAAGACAAGACCTCAGAATCTTTCTTAACACAGGTAGATAATATCAGTCAATCTTCACTGATAAGGATAACAGTAATTGCATTCCTAATACGGTGATTGGGCTTCCCTCAAGGCTCAGCACTAAAGAATCTGCTTGCAATGTAGGAGATGCAGGTTCTGTCCCTCGGTCGGGAAGATCCCTGGAGGAGGGCACAGCAACCCACTCCAGCATTCTTGCCTGGAGAATCCTATGGACAGAGGAGTCTGAAGGGCTACAGTCCAGAGGGTCACAAAGAGTCACACGCGACTGAAGCGAATGAGCACCCACGACATACAGTGATCACATGAGCTGGCACCGTACTTAGTGCTTTCCGTGTAGTAACTCGTTTATCCCAACAACAACCCTACAAGGTTGGTACTATTAATATTATCCCCATGTTATGGACGAGGAGACTAGGGAACAGTGAGATAAACAAACAGGAACAGAAGCACACAGCCAGTTAGTGGGGCATTCTTATCCTACACAAACTCTGGAGTGCTACATTCAAGGCCTTCTGGGATTCACAAGACTCTCCCCAGAAACACACTGCTGATATTGCTGAACAGACTACATGTAAAGAGCCATCTAAAAGGAGAGGCAGAAGCCTCGTGGCCTGAGCCTGCTGGCACCAGCCCTCACATCAGCAGACCACAAAGGGGTGCACCAAGGCCCGGTCTTATGACATTTGGGATCCTTTGACTTGAGCTGTGCTTCTGATATCAAGGTGATAAGAGAAGTTGGGTCAAGTGCAAGATGCAATCAGAGCCCATCAACAAGATCACCAACCCCGTCAACAAACCTATATGTGACCTAGTGTGTGTCAGGCACTGTGTCAAGCTTGCACTTTGCCAGGGGTGGGGACACAAGTGTGAACAAGGCCAACTCTTTGTCTTTGAGGAACTTACTATCTTCCAGACAGATAGCTGGCAACTAAGTGATAATTAAAACAGACAGTGTAATAAGCTCTGTGAAACCTGGACAAGTGCTATGAGTACACAGAACAGAAATAAAAACACAAGAGCAAAGCTTAAAGAGAGAAAATGAGGGCATTTAAGGGGGCCTGGAAAGATGAGCAGGACTTTGACAAGTATACTACACGATGCAGGCATGTGTGCTAAGTTGCTTCAGTCATGTCCAGCTCTTTGTGACCCCATGGACTGCAGCCACCAGGCTCCTCTGTCCATGGGATTCTCCAGGCAAGAATAGTGGAATGGGTTCCATTCCCTCCTCCAGGCGATCTTCCTGACCCAGGGATTGAACCTGTGTCTCCTGCTTGGCAGGTGGATTCTTTACCATTGTACCACCTAGGAAGACTTAGGGTAAGCCAGGGTAAAGATGGGTACATTCATGGGCTGTTCAGCTTGGATTAGGAATCCAAGAATGCTGGACCAGTATGCTGGCGAACAGCGAACCGGACAGAAATATTTAATACTTCCTTGTGTGGGGAGAACTTTCCTGAAAAACAGGGGTGGGAGGAAGCCTATGTTGTGGAGAAGGGAAAGAGAATAAATGAATCCTGAAGATATGGAAGAAGAGCCAGACTTTGAAAACCCAATGCACGGGAAGCAGGTAATCATTACAGAGCATTGTTTGATACTCTCAAGAGCACATGATTTCCATGAAACTAGAACACCACACTCTAAGAGGACGCAAGTTAAGACCAACAGAATGAGATTCTATAAAGATAAATGAGATCAAGAAGAACTATAAGGAGACTAAAAGTGCAATCACAAAATTAAAATCCAGATTTCATACAGGAAAAAAAAAATGCAGAATTTGATACGTGACTATCAAGTCATGGACAGGCTAGAACTGAGCTAGAGAAATTCTCCAAGATGTAGAGGAAAAGAAAAATAGATGAAAATGATGAAAGGAAGATGATAAATGTGGAAAAAATACATTTTTCTTTCCTAAGAAACTCCTCAGCCCCGCACAAAAATAGATTTCTGGCAGAAGCCTCCCTGAAGCTCGCCAGACTTGCCCAAACCCCAAGGGAGCCTTTGGTTCAAACTCAGGCTAGAGCTCTTTGTTGGAAATTGAATAGTAAAAACTTAAGTATTTTTTTAAAAAACGAAAAAAGTTAACTTTCCAAATCATAAAAGAAGAAAATAGAAAGAAGTAAAAAAAAAAAAAAAAAAAAACCTTTGGGGGCTTATAGCTGAAGATCAATGATGACATGTTTTAAAATGGAAAACACAAGATAAAATGAAAGAAATGAGAACACGTTATGCTAGTTCTGAAGATAAATTCACACCTCCCCACCCTCAGCATTGCGTATCTAGGAGGGCTACAAATAGGGTGCTGATTATAATAATTACTCACTTGTTTGCATTTGTCTTGACATGCAGGCTCCTAGGTTCCAGAACTGTACCCTTCAGGTTGTCAAATTTTCTTGAACCCTCTAGGGGAGTCCCTCATGGACTCATTACCATGTCCAACCAGCTGCCAGATTATATCCCCTGGTCTCCAAAGCTTCCCACCCGGGCACCCATAATGTCCAGTTGGCATTACTGCTAGGATTCACACGGGCGCTAGGGCACTCGAGCTGCCTGAGCTATAGTGGGTGTGGCAATGATGGAAGAAGCTGTCTTCTCTCTTTTGAGCCACAGAGTGTTACACGGGCTCTGAGACCATGCTGTCTGAGGGGTTACACCCCTACAGAGCTGGTAATGATGTTAGTGCTCTCTTGCTCTTCCCGTCTCTCTGTCTTCAAACCCTATCCCATTCCTTCCTTGTCCCTGTGTATCACACGAGACCCACAGTGGGCCAAGATGGAGAAATATGTGAGTAAGAGGTCAACACCGAAATCAGATTGATTATTTCTTTGCAGCCAAAGATGGAGAAGCTCTGTACAGTCAGCAAAAAGAAGACCAGGAGCTGACTGTGGCACAGATCATGAACTCCTTATTGCAAAATTCAGACTTAAACTGAAGAAAGAAGGGAAAACCACTAGACCATCCAGGTATGACCTAAATCAAATCCTTTACGATTTTACTGTGGAAGTGACAAATAGACTCAAGGGATTAGATCTGATAGACAGAGTGCCTGAAGAACTATGGATGGAGGTTCGTGACATTGTACAGGAGGCAGGGATCATCAAGACCATCCCCAATAAAAAGAAATGCAAAAAGACAAAATGGTTGTCTGAGGAGGCCTTACAAATAGCTGAGAAAAGAAAACAAGCGAAAGGCAAAGGAGAACAGGAAAGACATACCCATTTGAATGCGGAGTTCCAAAGAATAGCAGGGACAGATAAGAAAGCCTTCCTCAGTGATCAGTGCAAAGAAATACAGGAAAACAATAGAATGGGAAAGACTAGATATCTCTTCAAGAAAATTAGAGATACCAAGGGAACATTTCATGCAAAGATGAGCACAATAAAGGACAGAAATGGTATGGACCTAACAGAAGCAGAAGATATTAAGAAGAGGTGGCAAGAATACACAGAAGAACTATACAAAAAGATCTTCATGACCCACATAACCACAGTAGTGTGATCACTCACCTAGAGCCAGACATTCTGGAATGCAAAGTCAATTGGGCCTTAGGAAGCATCACTACGAACAAGGATAGTGGAGGTGATGAAATTCCAATTGAGCTATTTCAAATCCTAAAAGATTAAGCTGTGAATATGCTACACCCAATATGCCAGCAAATTTGGAAAACTCAGCAGTGGCCACAGGACTGGAAAAGGTCAGTTTTCATTCCAATCCCAAAGAAAAGCAATGTCAAA